>NW_027361743.1:5562500-6125000 GCF_039654945.1 Dendrobates tinctorius | reverse complement strand
TACATGGGGACCAACATATACTGTAGCATTATGTGGAGCTCATCATATACTGTATTGAACATTATATGGGACCAGTGATTCTGTATGGAGAAATATATGGGCCTCATTACTCTGTATAGCGCACTATGCGGTGGCCATAATACAGTATGGAGTAATATACTGTCCTTTTTTGGAGCTATTGGAGAATTTAAAATGGGTATCAGTCATGTGATGTAAGAAGTGAAGTATTTTTCATTGTACTATACCGCTATTTCTCTCTCACCCATGACAGCACCACGGAGAGAGGGGATCTGCCCATCAAGGACAGGAACCTACAGATAAAAAGGCGGCACCTCTCCTCTGCCCCCAGTTGGGTTCCTGTCCTTGACGGGTGACCTATAGAATGAGCAGCAGCGGCAGCAGCTTACCTGAGGAACATCCAGGGCCGTCCCGTCCGTGGTCTTGACAGCGGGGAGGCCCCTGTCGCGGCAGGGTCGGCTCCTGAAGCCGCCACCGCTGTAGCCGAGAGGCTTCACAGGGTGAGCGGGGGAGAGAGGACCGAGCCACCACTCTGGAAAGGAGGCTGGGGCTGGAGGACGCCGGCGGGGGCAGCGCCTCGGTACAGGGGTGTACCAAGATGGCGCTACCCCGGAAATGGTAAAAACGACTTCAGGGTCCCTGCGGTCGGCACATGCGCAATGCGCGCTCCCCGAACACACAGCGAGGCAGGCTGGGAGCGGAGATGACGTCATGGCCGGGAAATTCAAAAAGGGAACGCTGGAGCTACTCCTTGCTGGAAGCATCCTGTGAGCATGGAGGACAGCGACCAGCACGAGGAGCAGCCAATGAAGCAGCCTAAACAGCAGCAGCATAGGCAACACCATCATCGCCGGCAGAAAGACAAGGATGGACGCAAGAGCCGATCCAGTAGCCACTCCACGCAGCGAAGCAAGTCAACCGCGAGGAGCAAGTCACCTTCCGTGGATCAACCCATGAGGGGTCTGAATCCACCTCCCGAATCGGTACCTGCATCCGCGCATAAGGGGGTAAGTGATCTACGTGAATGTTCCCCATTGTAATGAAACTCTTTCCCTTACTAGGGAAAGAAGAAAGAAAAAACAAAGAACAGGGAATGCCCCACCTGTAGCATACCACTACCAGCTTCTTGGGATAAAAAGCTTTGTGAATCCTACATACAGGAAGTTCTTTGTGATGAAACCCCGGATTACGCCTCAGATCTAAGAGCGGTAATCCGTTCGGAGTTTTAGAGTGTCTTTTCATCCCTAAAACACAAGAGCAGATCAAAAAAGAGGGATGTAGTGTTAGGCTCCCAGTCAGATGTCTCAACATCAGGGGAAGTTACCTCACAGTCTTCGGACACCGGCTTATCATTCTCAGATGAGGAAACAGGGCCGTCATTGTTTTCCCCTAGATGGGGTAGATATGTTAGTAAGGGCAGTAAGATCTACCATGGGAGTAACAGACCATCGACCTGATAGATCAGTCCAGGACATAATGTTCGGGGGACTAGGCCAAAAGAAACGCAGAGTGTTTCCGCTAAACGAGAATGTACAGGGCCTGATAAAAAAAGAATGGGAAAGACCGGATAGGAAAAACTCCACGGTCTCCTCCCTTAAAAGAAAATATCCATTTGATGAGGAAGCATCCATGTCTTGGGATAAAGCCTCGAAACTAGACGTGGCTGTCACCAAGGGCTCAAAAAAGTTTGCTCTCCCCTTTGAGGATATGGGTACTTTAAAAGACCCCTTAGATAAAAAAGCCGATACCTTCCTCAAGGGTGCCTGGGAATCAGCTGGGGGAAATCTTAGACCAGCGATAGCAGCGACATTTACCTCCAGAGCCCTCATGGTGTGGGTGGACCAACTAGAGAAGCAGTTAAGGGAAGGTACACCCAGGGAGAAAATCCTGGAATCCGTATCAGTAATAAGGGGAGTGGCGGCCTTCTTAGCCGACTCGTCAGCCGACTCAGTAAGGTTGTCATCTAAAGCAGCAGCTCTGTCAAACGCGACCCGGAGAACGCTGTGGCTCAAATGTTGGCCAGGGGACTTACAAACTAAGATGAAGTTGTGCTCCATCCCCTGTGAAGGGAAGTTCGTATTTGGAGAGACGCTGGATGACATCCTCCAAAAAGCAGAGGATAAAAAGAAGGGATTCCCAAACCTTGGTCCTACAGGCTTTAAAAAGTCCTTTCGTAACAAAAAGTTTTTTCAAAGGAGACCCCCGAGAGAACAGAAATGGGACAACAGAAGAAGAGACGGGGGTTCTTCTTCGGTAACTCATCCCAAGACAAAAAAAACCCCAAGTGACTGTTTGCTCAGGGTGGGAGGGAGGCTAAGTTTTTTTTTCCCAGTCTGGAGGAAAATATCGAACAACCCTTGGTTATTAAATCTGATAGAATCAGGGCTAAGGATAGATTTTTTTCTCTCTCCCACCTCAAAAATACGTAGTGACTCCACTAAGATCGTCAATAAAAGAACAAGAAGCTCTCGAAAAAGAAGTCCTAAGCTTGTTAAGCAAAAGAGTCCTCCAGGAGGTTCCCCCGCAGGAAAGAGGCAGAGGGTTCTACTCCCCTCTTTTTCTAGTGACCAAACCGGACGGGACCTTCCGGACAATTATAAACTTAAAGAGGCTAAACGACTATGTAAAAAACGAAAAATTCAAAATGGAGTCGATCAAGTCAACCACCAAAATTTTCTTCCCACATTGCTTCATGACAGTATTAGACCTCAGCGATGCGTACTATCACGTTTCCATCCACAAAAACTCCCGAAAATTCCTCAGACTGGCAGTCTCCATAGGAGGTGAAATAAGGGAGTTTCAGTACAGGGCCCTGCCATTTGGGATTTCTGTAGCCCCACGAATTTTCACAAAAATAGTAGCAGAAATGATGGCTCACCTAAGGGAACAAGATATTCCAATAGTTCCATATCTGGACGACTTTCTAATAGCAAGCAACTCGGCCCAAAGATGCAAGGAACAGAGGGCCAAGGTGATGGATACTTTACAAAACCTTGGCTGGCTTCTGAACCTAAAAAAAATCGAGGTTGGAGCCCAGCAAAGTCCAGGAGTTCCTAGAACTAACACTGGACTCAAACACCCAGGAGTGCTACCTTCCAGACCACAAAAAAGAGAGGATTGCTCAGATGTCAGCAAGAGCGATTCAGAACCCTTCCATGACACTAAGAAAAGCGATGTCGCTACTAGGGTCACTCTCAGCCTGTCTACCAGCGGTCCAGTGGGCACAGCTACATACGAGGGATTTACAATGGGACGTATTACTCAACCAGTCAGCATTAGGAGGTTACTTGGAGGGTCACGTTACACTAGACTCCAAAACTATTCATTCCCTAGCTTGGTGGAGAAACAGAGACAACCTATCCAAAGGGATTCCCTGGGTTATAAAAGTCACTCATGTAATTACCACAGATGCCAGTCCCAAGGGATGGGGAGCACATATGAGCAACAGCGTGGCTCAGGGGGAATGGGAAGCTCAGGAACTAGAGGCCTCCTCAAACCAAAAGGAACTACTGGCAGTAGGCTATGCCCTGACACACTTCCTACCGGCACTACGGGGTCATCACGTCAGCATATTTTCAGACAATCGGGTGACGGTGGCCTACATAAATCATCAGGGGGGAACCAGGTCCCGAACACTAATGAATACATCCTCCGAAATATTCGCCCTGGCCGAGAAAAACCTACTATCCCTCTCTGCACTACACATATGGGGAGCAGAAAATCAGAGAGCGGATTTTCTGAGTCGCACCCAGTTACACCAGGGGGAATGGGTTCTAAAACAGTCCATTTTTCGGCAGATAGTAAAAATGTGGGGAAGCCCGGACATGGACCTGTTAGTCGACCACAAAAACAAAAAAGTGGAAGCATTCTGTTCCCTAAACCCAAAGGGAAATCCCTGAACCCTGGATGCGTTTATGCTTCCGTGGACACAGGGCCTGAGGTATGCTTTTCCACCGCCCATTCTCATCCCGGCAGTCATAAGAAAAGTCAGAGAAGACAGGGCAAGAATGATACTAATAGCCCCCTTTTGGCCAAAAAGAACCTGCTTCTCCTGGTTGAGAATACTGTCAATAACTGACCCCTGGGTTCTACCAGATCTCCCGGACCTTCTGTCCCAAGGTCCCGTGTTACACCCTCGTGCAGTGAACCTCCATTTAACAGCATGGAATTTGAAAGGGCACTGCTGAGGGAGAGGGGGTTCTCAGAAAACCTGGTTTCCACGCTACAAAAGAGTAGGAAACCGATCACAACCAGAGCCTATGGGAGAACTTGGAAGAAATTTCTGTCTAGCTCAGGGGCGAGAGTGCAGGATGGAATCCAGATTGATAAAATTCTTGAATTCCTGCAAAAGGAGTTAGAACAGGGTGCTGGCGACTAATACATTGAAGGTACAGATAGCGGCCCTAGGTACCCTGTATAGCCAGGATGTGGCAGGCAACCCATGGGTAGCACGGTTTATTAGGGCCGCAGCCAGGTCTAGACCAATAATCACCCAAAAATTACCGTCATGGGAGCTAAACCTAGTATTATCAGCACTAACAGGGCCCAATTCGAACCTATCCAGTCTGCACCCTTAAAAACCCTATCATTAAAGACTTTTAGTGGCCCTAACATCCGCTCGCAGAGTGAGCGATATTCAGGCTCTCTCAGCGATACCACCATTCACTAAAATCCTAGATGATAGTCATATTGAAACCTGACCCTGCATATCTACCAAAGGTAGCGCCACACTTCCATAGGTCCCAAGAAGTAGTCCTTCCTTCCTTCTGCCAAAATCACAGGAATAGGGGAGAGGAGAGATTCCACACCCTAGACGTTAAGAGGTGCCTAGTTCAGTACTTAGAGGCCACGACGGGATGTAGGAAGGAAGGGTCTCTCTTTGTGTGTTTCTAGGGACCTCGGAAAGGACTTAAGGCATCCAAGAGTACCCTAGCCAGGTGGATAAGGGATGCGATTTCCCTGGCGCATTCATCCAGCGGGAATACCGTCCCGGAGGGTTTAAAAGCTCACTCTACAAGGGCAAAGGCGGCCTCATGGGCAGAAAGATCAGAGGTATCGATAGAACAGATCTGTAAGGCGATCACCTGGTCAACACCTTCCACCATTTTCAGACACTATCATTTAGATATAGCCTCTACTGTTATGAGTTCATTTTCTCCTTCACCTCTGATGTCTGATGAACTCCCTCTGCTGGTGAAAGGAGGTAGTGAAATTGATCTGGATGGGAAGAACCCATCATCTGAACAGGTGGAGTGTGATTGGGCATCCGGAATTTCTGAGTGGATATAAGGCAGCCGACGCCCTGCAGGGCTGCTGGTGATCCTTTCTGCTCTGAGCTCTGGCATCCAGTTTAGTTCCTGTCCACTAAAAGCTAAGTTTTTGCTCTGCTATTTTTCCATGAGATTTTGTCTGTTTACTTAGTGTTTGTGTTCAGCCTGCCCTGGTTGGGACGGGCTGAACTCCATTTTTGTCTCTGATCAGTTGATCTCTTTGCTCTGTCTTCAGAATATACCTGAGTGCTGATATAGTGATTTTGAAGTCTAGTGACTTCAGGGCTTTTTCTATCAGACATGTTGGACATTATTTTTGGCAGGGTTTTTTGCGTGATTGCAGCCAGCATCTTTTCTGTCCTTTCCTATCTAGTTAGTTGGGCCCCATCATTTGCTCAGCCTGTCTTTCTGTAGTTGTGGTGAATAGGGTCAGGGGTCTGCAATCCGCTAGCTACCAACCTCTCCGGTTTTCTGGACTTAGCTTGTGTTTTTGTCTTTTCCTCCTCCGGTGACTCATTCATAACAGAATCACCAGCCATACCACAGATTCTAGGGTACACATTAGCAGGAAAGAATTGTAAAAAAAAAAAAAAAAAAAAGGAAAAGTGTCAGAATTTTTTTTGTGTATATTTTCTCCTCTATTTCTCTGAGGCCAAAGGGGGAATTTTTTCTCAATGGAGATTAAGCAATTGTCTGATCGTGTGGAGCAGCTCAATGCTGAAGTGCGGGGAATTTCAGCCTATCTTGCTCATTCACATGCTGCTGAACCAAAAATCCCTACTCCTGATGTGTTTTTTGGGGATCGGTCTAAATTTTTGAATTTTAAGAATAATTGTAAATTATTTTTTGCCTTGAACCCTTACTCATCGGGGAGCTCCGCGCAGCAAGTTAAAATTGTCATCTCTTTGCTGCGCGGCGATCCCCAGGATTGGGCGTTTTCTTTAAAACCTGATGATCCTATTCTAACTAATGTGAACGCATTCTTTCAAGCCTTGGGGTTGTTGTATGATGAACCTAATGCTATTGATCAGGCTGACAAGGCCCTGTTGGCATTGAGCCAGGGTCAGGATTCTGCAGAGTTGTACTGTCAAAAATTTCGAAAGTGGGAGGTCCTTACTACCTGGAATGATGGTGCCTTGGCAGCTCTCTTTCGGAAGGGTTTGTCACAAACCGTAAAAGATGTTATGGTGGGATTTCCTGTTCCCTCTGGTCTTGACGATTCTATGTCATTAGCCATTCAGGTTGATCGGCGTTTGTGCGAACGCAAAACTGTATGAGAGGTGTTACCACCTGTTGAACAAATGTCTGAACCTATGCAATGTGATAGAGTTTTGTCTAGGGCGCAACGTCAGGAGTTCAGAAGGCGTAATAAGCTGTGTTTTTTTGTGGAGATGCCTCTCATATTATTTCTGTCTGCCCTAAATGAGAGAAACGTTTTGCACACACATTTGCTGTGGGTTTTGTTCAACCTAAGTTTCTTCTGGCAATTACTCTGATCTGCTCCCTGTCCACATTTTCCGCTAAGGCTTTTGTGGATTCGGGAGCAGCTCTGAACCTGATGGACTTGGATTTTGCTAAACGTTGTGGGTTTCCTATGACACCTCTGCGGATGCCTATGCCTTTAAGGAGTATTGATGCTACTCCTTTGGCGAAGAATAAACCTCAGTTTTGGACCCAGGTGGTAATGCGGGTCGCCCCAGACCATCAAGAAAATTGCAGATTTTTGGTGTTGCATAATTTACATGATACCATTGTTCTGGGCTTTCCTTGGTTGCAAATCCATAATCCAGTGTTGGATTGGAAATCTTTGTGGTGAGTTGGGGTTGTCGGTGTGCCCTTAGTGACGCTCCTGTTTTCTCCACCTCTCCCCAGTCGCATGATGTTCCTGACTATTTGGCTGATTTTTATGATGTATTTAGTGAGAATGGGTCTGCGTCTTTGCCTCCTCATAGGAGTTATGACTGTGCAATTGAGCTGAGCCCTGGGTGTAAATTTCCCAAGGGTCGACTTTTCAAATTATCTGGACCCGAGCACGAGGCTATGCGATCCTATATTAAGGAGTCGTTGGAGAAGGGTCATATTAGACCATCCTCTTCACCCTTAGGTGCTGGGGTTTTTTTCGTGGCCAAGAAAGATGGTTCATAAAGGCCTTGTATTGACTATCGTTCCCTCAACAAAATTACTGTTAAATATCAGTATCCGTTACCCCTGATTTCTGATCTATTCTCCAGAGTTAAAGGTGCTTGCTGGTTTACCAAGCTTGACCTCAGGGGGCGTATAATCTTATTCGCATTAAGCATGGGGATGAATGGAAGATGGTGTTTAATACTCCGGAGGGACATTTTGAGTACCTGGTGATGCCTTTTGGGCTTACTAATGCCCCTTCTGTCTTCCAGTGCTTCATGAATGATATTTTCTGAGACTTTGTGGATACATTTTTGATCATCTATCTCGATGATATTTTGATCTTTTCCAGGGATTGGGACTCTCATGTGGAACATGTTTGGACTGTGTTCCGGATTTTGAGGGAGAATTCCTTGTATGTCAAGGGATCGAAATGCCTTTTTGGGGTACAGAGGATTTCATTTTTGGGATTTATTTTGTCTCCGTCAACTATTAAAATCGACCCGGCCAAGGTACAGGCCATTTATGATTGGGTTCAGCCCACTTCTTTGAAGGCCCTCCAGAAGATTTTGGGTTTTGCTAATTTTTATCGTAAATTTATAGCTAATTTTTCTGGTATTGCCAAACCATTGACTGATTTGACTAAGAAGGGTGCTGATGTGCTGAATTGGTCTCCGGAGGCTGTTTCTTCCTTTCAGGAGCTGAAGCGAAGGTTCATTTCTGCTCCGGTCTTGCGGCAACCTGATGTCTCACTCCAGTTTCAGGTAGAGGTGGACACTTCTGGGATTGGCGCAGGAGCTGTTTTGTCCCAAAAAGATCCTGTAGCATCTAAAATGAATCCCTGTGCTTTCTTTTCCTGAAAGTTCTCCCCATCCGAACGTAACTATGATGTGGGGAATTGGGAACTGTTAGCCATGAAATGGGCATTTGAGGAGTGGAGACATTGGTTGGAGGGAACTAAACGTCAAGTCGTGGTCCTTACTGACCACAAGAATTTGATTTACCTGGAGTCGGCCAAACGCTTGAATCCTAGACAGGCTAGGTGGGCTTTGTTTTTCACACGTTTTGATTTTGTGGTCTCTTTTCTTCCGGGCACTAAGAATGTCAAGGCAGACGCCCTCTCTAGGAGTTTCTTTGCTGATTCTCCTATTGTGACCAAGCCTGCTACCATCTTAGGTGAGGGGGTAGTTCTTTCTGCCATCTTGCCCGATTTGAGACGTGCTCTGGAACAGTTTCAGGAGGACAAACCTGAGCGTTGTCCCATTGGAAAATTGTATGTTCCTGACCAGTGGAGGAAGAGTGTAATGTCTGAAGTTCATTGCTCCGCATTGGCTGGTCATCCAGGTATTTTTGGTACTATAGATTTGGTGAGTCGGTCTTTTTGGTGGCCCGCCTTGTCTCGTGATGTCAGGAATTTTGTGCAGTCCTGTGGGACTTGCTCCCGGTCTAAACCTTGCTCTCGCTCTAGTGGGTTGTTGATGCCTTTGCCGGTGCCCAGGAGGCCATGGACCCATATTTCAATGGATTTTATCTCTGATATGCCTGTCTCTCAGAGAATGACTGTTATTTGGGTGATTTGTGATAGATTCTCTAAGATGGTCCATCTTGTACCACTCCCTAAGTTACCATCTTCCTCAGAGTTGGTGCCCTTGTTTTTGCAACAGGTGGTTCGCTTGCACGGGATTCCTGAAAACATTGTATCTGACAGAGGAGTTCAGTTTGTTTCTAGATTTTGGAGGACTTTCTGTTCCAAGCTGGGAATTCAGTTGTCCTTCTCCTCTGCGTTTCACCCTCAGACCAATGGGCAGACGGAGAGAACAAACCAGACTTTGGAGTCGTATTTGAGATGTTTTATTTCTGCTGATCAGGATGATTGGGTTTCATTTTTGCCCTTGGCCAAATTTGCTTTAAATAATAGAGCTAGTTCTGCTTCTTTGATGTCACCTTTTTTTGTAACTTTGGGTTTCATCCTCGATTCTCTTCAGGGCAGGTGGAGTCTTCTGCCTGCCCAGGTGTTGACACTGTGGTGGAGAGAATGCACCAGATCTGGGACCAAGTGGAGGATACGTGGTCTCTCTCCCACGAAAAGGCCCAGCGGTTTTCCAACCGGCATAGGACCATTGGTCCCCGGTTTAAGGTGGGTGATATGGTTTGGTTGTCATCAAAGAATATCTCTTTGAAGGTGGCTTCTCCAAAGTTTAAACCTAGATTTATTGGACCTTACAAGATTTTGGAGATTCTTAATCCAGTCTCGTTTCGATTGGCTCTTCCTGTTACATTCAAGATCCATAACGTGTTTCATAAGTCTCTGTTGAAGAGGTTTGTTGAGCCAGTAGTTCCTGTGGTGGCACCTCCTGACCCTGTATTGGTTTAAGGTAATGTGGAATATGAGGTTGAGAAGATACTGGACTCTCGTCTGGCTAGACGGAGACTCCAGTATTTGGTTAAATGGAAGGGTTATGGCCAGGGGGATAATTCTTGGGTCTCTGCATCCGATATTCATGCTGAAAGATTGGTTCATGCTTTTCATAGGGCCCATCCTGATCGCCCTGGTGGCGTGGATGAGGGTTCGGTGACCCCTCCTCAAGGGGGAGGTACTGTTATGAGTTCATTTTCTCCTTTACCTCTTATGTCTGATGAACTCCCTCTGCTGGTGAAAGGAGGTAGTGAAATTGATCTGGATGGGAAGAACCTGTCATCTGAACAGGTGGAGTGTGATTGGACATCCGGAATTTCTGAGTGGATATAAGGCAGCCGACGCCCTGCAGGGCTGCTGGTGATCCTTTCTGCTCTGAGCTCTGGCATCCAGTTTAGTTCCTGTCTACTAAAAGCTAAGTTTTTGCTCTGCTATTTTTCCATGAGATTTTGTCTGTTTACTTAGTGTTTGTGTTCAGCCTGCCCTGGTTGGGACGGGCTGAACTCCATTTTTGTCTCTGATCAGTTGATCTCTTTGCTCTGTCTTCAGAATATACCTGAGTGCTGATATAGTGATTTTGAAGTCTAGTGACTTCAGGGCCTTTTCTATCAGACATGTTGGACATTATTTTTGGCAGGGTTTTTTGTGTGATTGCAGCCAGCATCTTTTCTGTCCTTTCTTATCTAGTTAGTTGGGCCCCATCATTTGCTCAGCCTGTCTTTCTGTCTGTGTTTGTGTTTTCATCTGTTTTTCACCGACAATACATGTTGGGGGCTGTCTATTGCTTTGGGGTCTGCTCTGGGGCAGTTTAGATTTCCCCTTTCTTTCATTAGGCTTATTCAGCTCTCCAGCTGTGACGAGGGGTCTAGGGCACCGCAGGAACCCCCCACGGCTACTGTTAGTTGTGGTGAATAGGGTCAGGGGTCTGCAATCCGCTAGCTACCAACCTCTCCGGTTTTCTGGACTTAGCTTGTGTTTTTGTCTTTCCTCCTCTGGTGACTCATTCATAACAGAATCACCAGCCATACCACAGATTCTAGGGTACACATTAGCAGGAAAGAATTGTAAAAAAAAAAAAAAAAAAAGGGAAAAGTGTCAGAATTTTTTTTGCGTATATTTTTTCCTCTATTTCTCTGAGGCCGAAGGGGGAATTTTTTCTGAATGGAGATTAAGCAATTGTCTGATCGTGTGGAGCAGCTCAATGCTGAAGTGTGGGGAATTTCCGCCTATCTTGCTCATTCACATGCTGCTGAACCAAAAATCCCTACTCCTGATGTGTTTTTTGGGGATCGGTCTAAATTTTTGAATTTTAAGAATAATTGTAAATTATTTTTTGCCTTGAAGTCTAACTCATCGGGGAGCTCCGCGCAGCAGGTTAAAATTGTCATCTCTTTGCTGCGCGGCGATCCCCAGGATTGGGCGTTTTCTTTAAAACCTGATGATCTTATTCTAACTAATGTGAACGCATTCTTTCAAGCCTTTGGGTTGTTGTATGATGAACCTAATACTATTGATCAGGCTGACAAGGCCCTGTTGGCATTGAGCCAGGGTCAGGATTCTGCAGAGTTGTACTGTCAAAAATTCCGAAAGTGGGCAGTCCTTACTACCTGGAATGATGGTGCCTTGGCAGCTCTCTTTCGGAAGGGTTTGTCAGAAACCATAAAAGATGTTATGGTGGGATTTCCTGTTCCCTCTGGTCTTGACGATTCTATGTCATTAGCCATTCAGGTTGATCGGCGTTTGCGTGAACGCAAAACTGTATGAGAGGTGTTACCACCTGTTGAACAAATGTCTGAACCTATGCAATGTGATAGAGTTTTGTCTAGGGCGCAACGTCAGGAGTTCAGAAGGCGTAATAAGCTGTGTTTTTTTATGGAGATGCCTCTCATGTTATTTCTGTCTGCCCTAAATGAGAGAAACGTTTTGCACACACATTTGCTGTGGGTTTTGTTCAACCTAAGTTTCTTCTGGCAATTACTCTGATCTGCTCCCTGTCCACATTTTCCGCTAAGGCTTTTGTGGATTCGGGAGCAGCTCTGAACCTGATGGACTTGGATTTTGCTAAACGTTGTGGGTTTCCTATGACACCTCTGCGGACGCCTATGCCTTTGAGGAGTATTGATGCTACTCCTTTGGCGAAGAATAAACCTCAGTTTTGGACTCAGGTGGTAATGCGGGTCGCCCCAGACCATCAAGAAAATTGCAGATTTTTGGTGTTGCATAATTTGCATGATACCATTGTTCTGGGCTTTCCTTGGTTGCAAATCCATAATCCAGTGTTGGATTGGAAATCTTTGTGGTGAGTTGGGGTTGTCGGTGTGCCCTTAGTGACGCTCCTGTTTTCTCCACCTCTCCCCAGTCGCATGATGTTCCTGACTATTTGGCTGATTTTTATGATGTATTTAGTGAGAATGGGTCTGCGTCTTTGCCTCCTCATAGGAGTTATGACTGTGCAATTGAGCTGAGCCCTGGGTGTAAATTTCCCAAAAGTCGACTTTTCAAATTATCTGGACCCGAGCACGAGGCTATGCGATCCTATATTAAGGAGTCGTTGGAGAAGGGTCATATTAGACCATCCTCTTCACCCTTAGGTGCTGGGGTTTTTTTCGTGGCCAAGAAAGATGGTTCATAAAGGCCTTGTATTGACTATCGTTCCCTCAACAAAATTACTGTTAAATATCAGTATCCGTTACCCCTGATTTCTGATCTATTCTCCAGAGTTAAAGGTGCTTGCTGGTTTACCAAGCTTGACCTCAGGGGGCGTATAATCTTATTCGCATTAAGCATGGGGATGAATGGAAGACGGTGTTTAATACTCCGGAGGGACATTTTGAGTACCTGGTGATGCCTTTTGGGCTTACTAATGCCCCTTCTCTCTTCCAGTGCTTCATGAATGATATTTTCCGAGACTTTGTGGATACATTTTTGATCATCTATCTCGATGATATTTTCATCTTTTCCAGGAATTGGGACTCTCATGAGGAACATGTTCGGACTGTGTTCCGGATTTTGAGGGAGAATTCCTTGTATGTCAAGGGATCGAAATGCCTTTTTGGGGTACAGAGCATTTCATTTTTGGGATTTATTTTGTCTCCGTCAACTGTTAAAATGGACCCGGCCAAGGTACAGGCCATTTATGATTGGGTTCAGCCCACTTCTTTGAAGGCCCTCCAGAAGATTTTGGGTTTTGCTAATTTTTATCGTAAATTTATAGCTAATTTTTCTGGTATTGCCAAACCATTGACTGCTTTGACTAAGAAGGGTGCTGATGTGCTGAATTGGTCTCCGGAGGCTGTTTCTTCCTTTCAGGAGCTGAAGCGAAGGTTCACTTCTCCTCCGGTCTTGCGGCAACCTGATGTCTCACTCCAGTTTCAGGTAGAGGTGGACGCTTCTGAGATTGGTGCAGGAGCTGTTTTGTCCCAAAAAGATCCTGTAGCATCTAAAATGAATCCCTGTGCTTTCTTTTCCTGAAAGTTCTCCCCATCCGAACGTAACTATGATGTGGGGAATCGGGAACTGTTAGCCATGAAATGGGCATTTGAGGAGTGGAGACATTGGTTGGAGGGAGCTAAACATCAAGTCGTGGTCCTTACTGACCACAAGAATTTGATTTACCTGGAGTCGGCCAAACGCTTGAATCCTAGACAGGCTAGGTGGGCCTTATTTTTCACACGTTTTGATTTTGTGGTCTCTTTTCTTCCGGGCACTAAGAATGTCAAGGCAGACGCCCTCTCTAGGAGTTTCTTTGCTGATTCTCCTATTGTGACCAAGCCTGCTACCATCTTAGGTGAGGGGGTAGTTCTTTCTGCCATCTTGCCCGATTTGAGACGTGCTCTGGAACAGTTTCAGGAGGACAAACCTGAGCGTTGTCCCATTGGAAAATTGTATGTTCCTGACCAGTGGAGGAAGAGTGTAATGTCTGAAGTTCATTGCTCCGCATTGGCTGGTCATCCAGGTATTTTTGGTACTAGAGATTTGGTGAGTCGGTCTTTTTGGTGGCCCGCCTTGTCTCGTGATGTCAGGAATTTTGTGCAGTCCTGTGGAACTTGCTCCCGGTCTAAACCTTCCTCTCGCTCTAGTGGGTTGTTGATGCCTTTGCTGGTGCCCAGGAGGCCATGGACCCATATTTCAATGGATTTTATCTCTGATATGCCTGTCTCTCAGAGAATGACTGTTATTTGGGTGATTTGTGATAGATTCTCTAAGATGGTCCATCTTGTACCACTCCCTAAGTTGCCATCCTCCTCAGAGTTGGTGCCCTTGTTTTTGCAACAGGTGGTTCGCTCTCACGGGATTCCTGAAAACATTGTATCTGACAGAGGAGTTCAGTTTGTTTCTAGATTTTGGAGGACTTTCTGTTCCAAGCTGGGAATTCAGTTGTCCTTCTCCTCTGCGTTTCACCCTCAGACCAATGGGCAGACGGAGAGAACAAACCAGACTTTGGAGTCGTATTTGAGATGTTTTATTTCTGCTGATCAGGATGATTGGGTTTCATTTTTGCCCTTGGCCAAATTTGCTTTAAATAATAGAGCTAGTTCTGCTTCTTTGATGTCACCTTTTTTTGTAACTTTGGGTTTCATCCTCGATTCTCTTCAGGGCAGGAGGAGTCTTCTGCCTGCCCAGGTGTTGACACTGTGGTGGAGAGAATGCACCAGATCTGGGACCAAGTGGAGGATACGTTGTCTCTCTCCCAGGAAAAGGCCCAGCGGTTTTCCAACCGGCATAGGACCATTGGTCCCCGGTTTAAGGTGGGTGATATGGTTTGGTTGTCATCAAAGAATATCTCTTTGAAGGTGGCTTCTCCAAAGTTTAAACCTAGATTTATTGGACCTTACAAGATTTTGTAGATTCTTAATCCAGTCTCGTTTCGATTGGCTCTTCCTGTTACATTCAAGATCCATAACGTGTTTCATAAGCCTCTGTTAAAGAGGTTTGTTGAGCCAGTAGTTCCTGTGGTGGCACCTCCTGACCCTGTATTGGTTGAAGGTAATGTGGAATATGAGGTTGAGAAGATACTGGACTCTCATCTGGCTAGACGGAGACTCCAGTATTTGGTTAAATGGAAGGGTTATGGCCAGGGGGATAATTCTTGGGTCTCTGCATCTGATATTCATGCTGAAAGATTGGTTCATGCATTTCATAGGGCCCATCCTGATCGCCCTGGTGGCGTGGATGAGGGTTCGGTGACCCCTCCTCAAGGGGGAGGTACTGTTATGAGTTAATTTTCTCCTTTACCTCTAATGTCTGATGAACTCCCTCTGCTGGTGAAAGGAGGTAGTGAAATTGATCTGGATGGGAAGAACCTGTCATCTGAACAGGTGGAGTGTGATTGGACATCCAGAATTTCTGAGTGAATATAAGGCAGCCGACGCCCTGCAGGGCTGCTGGTGATCCTTTCTGCTCTGAGCTCTGGCATCCAGTTTAGTTCCTGTCTACTAAAAGCTAAGTTTTTGCTCTGCTATTTTTCCATGAGATTTTGTCTGTTTACTTAGTGTTTGTTTTCAGCCTGCCCTGGTTGGGACGGGCTGAACTCCATTTTTGTCTCTGATCAGTTGGTCTCTTTGCTGTGTCTTCAGAATATACCTGAGTGCTGATATAGTGATTTTGAAGTCTAGTGACTTAAGGGCCTTTTCTAACAGACGTGTTGGACATTATTTTTGGCAGGGTTTTTGCGTGATTGCAGCCAGCATCTTTTCTGTCCTTTCCTATCTAGTTAGTTGGGCCCCATCATTTGCTCAGCCTGTCTTTCTGTCTGTGTTTGTGTTTTCATCTGTTTTTCACCGACAATACATGTTGGGGGCTGTCTATTGCTTTGGGGTCTGCTCTGGGGCAGTTTAGATTTCCCCTTTCTTTCTTTAGGCTTATTCAGCTCTCCGGCTGTGACGAGGGGTCTGGGGCACCGTAGGAACCCCCTACGGTTACTGTTAGTTGTGGTGAATAGGATCAGGGGTCTGCAATCCGCTAGCTACCAACCTCTTCGGTTTTCTGGACTTAGCTTGTGTTTTTGTTTTTTCCTCCTCCGGTGACTCATTCATAACACTCTACGTCTGACCTGACCTTCGGGAGAAGGGTCCTTCAGGCGGTGGTCCCTCCCTAAGCTACCAATCTCTGAAATTCTCTCCGTGGTGCTGTCATGGTGAGAGAGAATAGCTTAGTTACTCACCGATAAAAGAGTTTCTATCAGAGGATCATGAATTGTGGCATGTGTTAAAGGAGCCCATTGACACTTTTTGGCCCTGGACCCACGAAAATCTGGAGCCAGCCCTACTCTCCCCACAACTTTAGCCAAATAACCCCCAGTTTTCAATGCCTAACTATTATTATAAAGTAAATTAAGGTTGACAAGCTTAAGTAATAAGAATTGATGTTTTTGGCATTAAAATTGACACTGTAGGTGTGTTTCCTGTCCTCAAGTCACTACCGACTTTTCTTCCCCATTGAGTTGCATTGGGTTTCGTGTTTCAGTCGGCCTTCGACTTTTCACGATAATCGGCCGATTTCGTTCGACCCGACTTTTGCGAAAGTCGGGTTTCATGAAACCCGACTCAACCCGAAAAAAGGCAAAGTCGCTCATCTCTAGTGCCTGAGCAAAGGGTCTAAATACTTATGGCCATGTGAGATATACATGTCATGACTAGTGTTGAGCATTCCGATACCGCAAGTATCGGGTATCGGCCGATACTTGCTGTATCGGAATTCCAAAACCGACTTCCGATATTTTTTCAATATCGGAATTCGGCATCGGAGTCGGAAGTTCAGTTGATTGACGGCCTGACGTCATCATGATGCGCGGTGTGTGCGCATCATGATGCGCCGTCATTTCGGGCCTTCCGGGGGTCTCTGCCGGCCTGCCGGGGGGCTGTGCCGGCCTGCCGGGGGGCTGTGTGGACTGCCCGGGGTCTCTGCCGGCCTGCCGGGGGGCTGTGCCGGCCTGCCGGTGGTCTGTGCACCCTGTGGGGGTCTGTACCGGCCTGCCGGGGGGCTGTGCCGGCCTGCCGGGGGGCTGTGCTGATGTCCGGGGGTCTGTGCAAGCATCGTCCGATGGGACTACAAGTCCCATCGGGCGATGCCTGCTACCATGACAGTGATTGACACATTAGCCAATGATGGGACAGTAGTAGTCCCATCATCCGGCTAATGTGTTAAATGTTAAAAAAAAAAAAAAAAAAAAATACTACATACATACTACATGCATGCTACATACATACTACATGCTACATACATACTACATATATACTACATACATACTACATACATACTACATGCGTGCTACATACATACTACATGCTACATACATACTACATGCATGCTACATACATACTACATATATACTACATACATACTACATACATGCTACATACATACTGCATGCTACATACATACTACATGCATGCTACATGCATACTACATATATACTACATGCATGCTACATACATACTACATGCTACATACATACTACATGCTACATACATACTACATATATACTACATACATACTACATACATGCTACATACATACTGCATGCTACATACATACTACATACATACTACATACATACTACATGCATGCTACATACATACTACATACATACTACATGCATGCTACATGCATGCTACATACATACTACATGCTACATACATACCACATACATACTACATACATGCTACATACAGTGCCTACAAGTAGTATTCAACCCCCTGCAGATTTAGCAGGTTTACACATTCAGAATTAACTTGGCATTGTGACATTTGGACTGTAGATCAGCCTGGAAGTGTGAAATGCACTGCAACAAAAAAGAATGTTATTTCTTTGTTTAATTTTTTTTTAAATTGTGAAAAGTTTATTCAGAGGGTCATTTATTATTCAACCCCTCAAACCACCAGAATTCTGTTTGGTTCCCCTAAAGTATTAAGAAGTATTTCAGGCACAAAGAACAATGAGCTTCACATGTTTGGATTAATTATCTCTTTTTCAAGCATTTTCTGACTATTTAAGACCCTCCCCAAACTTGTGAACAGCACTCATACATGGTCAACATGGGAAAGACAAAGGAGCATTCCAAGGCCATCAGAGACAAGATCGTGGAGGGTCACAAGGCTGGCAAGGGGTACAAAACCCTTTCCAAGGAGTTGGGCCTACCTGTCTCCACTGTTGGGAGCATCATCCGGAAGTGGAAGGCTTATGGAACTACTGTTAGCCTTCCACGGCCTGGACAGCCTTTGAAAGTTTCCTCCCGTGCCGAGGCCAGGCTTGTCCGAAGAGTCAAGGCTAACCCAAGGACAACAAGGAAGGAGCTCTGGGAAGATCTTATGGCAGTGGGGGACATTGGTTTCAGTCAATACCATAAGTAACGTACTCCACCGCAATGGTCTCCATTCCAGACAAGCCCGTAAGGTACCTTTACTTTCAAAGCGTCATGTCAAGGCTCGTCTACAGTTTGCTCATGATCACTTGGAGGACTCTGAGACAGACTGGTTCAAGGTTCTCTGGTCTGATGAGACCAAGATCGAGATCTTTGGTGCCAACCACACACGTGACGTTTGGAGACTGGATGGCACTGCATACGACCCCAAGAATACCATCCCTACAGTCAAGCATGGTGGTGGCAGCATCATGCTGTGGAGCTGTTTCTCAGCCAAGGGGCCTGGCCATCTGGTCCGCATCCATGGGAAGATGGATAGCACGGCCTACCTGGAGATTTTGGCCAAGAACCTCCGCTCCTCCATCAAGGATCTTAAGATGGGTCGTCATTTCATCTTCCAACAAGACAACGACCCAAAGCACACAGCCAAGAAAACCAAGGCCTGGTTCAAGAGGCAAAAAATCAAGGTGTTGGAGTGGCCTAGTCAGTCTCCTGACCTTAACCCAATTGAAAACTTGTGGAAGGAGCTCAAGATTAAAGTCCACATGAGACACCCAAAGAACCTAGATAACTTGGAGAAGATCTGCATGGAGGAGTGGGCCAAGATAACCCCAGAGACCTGTGCCGGCCTGATCAGGTCTTATAAAAGACGATTATTAGCTGTAATTGCAAACAAGGGTTATTCCACAAAATATTAAACCTAGGGGTTGAATAATAATTGACCCACACTTGTATGTTTAAAATTTATTAAAATTTAACTGAGCAACATAACTTTTTGGTTTGTAAGATTTATGCATCTGTTAATAAATCCTGCTCTTGTGTGAAGTTTGAAGGCTCTAACTTATTTGCATCTTATCAAACCTGCTAAATCTGCAGGGGGTTGAATACTACTTGTAGGCACTGTATATACTACATGCATGCTACATACATACTACATATATACTACATGCATGCTACATACATACTACATACATACCACATATATACTACATACATACAATACATACATAGACATACAGTACATATAACATAGAGTAACATACTTACCAATACTTGTCACATTGTTCCCCGAAGCCATTGTCTTTTCCGGAATAAATATTAACATAACAAACCACAAAAATACTCACCCACGATCCGAAGCAGTCCACGAGTGTGTCCCACGACGATCTTGGGTAGAGAACTGCAGCATCAGATGATGCTGCCGTTCTCTACGGGCTGCAGGAATCCAATGACGGAAGGTAGGTATCCTTCCGCACTGTATTCCTCCGCCACTTAAAAAAAAAAAAGTCCCTAGTCTCACTTTATGCCATTGCTGTGTGGGAATTTCCCACGCAGCAATGGCATAAAGTGAGACTAGGGACTTTTTTTTTTTTAAGTGGCGGAGGAATACAGTGCGGAAGGATACCTACCTTCCGTCATTGGATTCCTGCAGCCCGTAGAGAACGGCAGCATCATCTGATGCTGCAGTTCTCTACCCAAGATCGTCGTGGGACACACTCGTGGACTGCTTCGGATCGTGGGTGAGTATTTTTGTGGTTTGTTATGTTAATATTTATTCCGGAAAAGACAATGGCTTCGGGGAACAATGTGACAAGTATTGGTAAGTATGTTACTCTATGTTATATGTACTGTATGTCTATGTATGTATTGTATGTATGTAGTATATATGTGGTATGTATGTAGCATGCAGTATGTATGTAGCATGCATGTAGTATATATGTAGTATGTATGTTGCATGTAGTATGAATGCAGCATGTATGTAGTATGTAGTATGAATGTAGCATGTATGTAGTATGCATGTTGTATGTATGTAGCATGTAATTTTTTTTTTTTACATTTAACACATTAGCCGGATGATGGGACTACTACTGTCCCATCATTGGCTAATGTGTCAATCACTGTCATGGTAGCAGGCATCGCCCGATGGGACTTGTAGTCCCATCGGACGATGCCTGCACAGACCCCCGGAGCCTGCACAGCCCCCCGGCAGGCCGGCACAGCCCCCCGGCAGGCCGGCACAGCCCCCCGGAGCCGGCACAGCCCCCCGGAGCCTGCACAGCCCCCCGGCAGGCCGGCACAGCCCCCCGGCAGGCCGGCACAGCCCCCCGGCAGGCCGGCACAGCCCCCCGGAGCCTGCACAGACCACCGGCAGGCCGGCACAGACCACCGGAGCCTGCACAGACCCCCTGGCAGGCCGGCACAGCCCCCCGAAAGGCCCGTACAGACCCCAGAGAGGCTGTACAAGGGCAGGAAAGGGTTTTTCTTATTCCGATACCGGAAGTCCCATAGACTTGAATGGGACTTCCGGTATCGGAATCGGCGATACCGATACTTTTTTTAAAGATCGGCCGATACCATCCGATACGATACTTTGAAGTATCGGACGGTATCGCTCAACTCTAGTCATGACGTGTGTAAGGAGATGGTCCTGTCCCCTCAGTTGCACCCCCTCCTTCTGCCTTGTGACCCCCCTGCGCACTTCCTATGTACCCATGTTACATTCTGTAATGTTTTGCAATGTCATTCATGTCATATGAATCAAATTGTCTTATATTGTAATGTAGTGTTCTCCTTTAAATGCCTGTCTAGTTAGGGATAGCAATGGATAATGTAAGGGGGCTTGACCTGCAGCCACAAGGGGAGAGGAAGCTGTTGCTTCCTTAGTTCAGCCTGGATTATCAGCCAGGGCAGATGTAGACCACAAGAGGGGCATTGCCAGACTCCCGGATGGGAGAGATTTGCTGCCCCGGACCAAGAACCTTTACGGACTAAAGGATTGCAGCATAGGCCAACAGGACTTTGAAGGGGCCTTTGCTGAAGGGGTCTCAGGTGCCCAGATTCCAGCGAGCAGATGACTGCGAACTTTGGCTGCTGCGGCCATTGAGGGTGCGATTGCAGCAAATGTCAGGGAAAGAGCAGGAAAGCCCTTGTTTTATTTGTCTTTCATGTCCATTCTTCATCCTCCGGTAAATAAAAAGTTACTGTTCCCTGTTGGAATACAGCTGCATCCCTGGACTGTTAATTGCCCGGACTGCTGTGACCAGAAGAGAGAAGGTAATCTGTGGGGAAGGAAGTGTTTTGGGCCTGTCTGTCTATGAGCAAGGGACCGAGGGTGCTTACTGATAGGGAGCCCCGACAGGCCTGTTGGGCTTTAGAGCCCGCAACAGAACAGTGACCTTACAACGTTCACAAGATAGGAGCCCAGTCATTCAGGGCTTGAGTACTGGAATATTCAGCAACAGTGGAATGCAGGGCAGCAGCAAGATGTGGCAGCTTACTATGTGGCCATATGCCCTTATGTCTGGGGCGGAATGGATGGGGAACTCCTGAAGGTTGTTAAGCTGGACAGAAGGAACGCTGTGGTATCGGACGAAACGGTATGACCCGGAAGCATTCTAGAAGAAGTAGGGAAAAGAACAGGAATAGACAAGTATGTATACTGTGATGTTCAGTGTGAAGTTGCTGTAACTGAACTGCGAAATAATACAAGTAAAGTTGTCTAAGTTGAAACTGGACTCTGTCTCCCTTTATGTGAAACCAATAGGCGTGAACCCACAGCAGAACAGATGGGACACTGATGGTACAGAAGGCCTTACAAAAGGTACACTGCAAAAGGGACATTGTATGTATGTAGTGGGAGACCAGGGAGTGTTTGAGCAATCTATATCAGCCACGACTACAGCCATGGCTCCCCTCACACATGCATGACCAAACCAGCTCTACTCTCGCCTACTGTATCCTCATCCATCCCTTGTAGATTGTGAGCCCTCGTGGGCAGGGTCCTCTCTCCTCCTGTACCAGTTGTGACTTGTTTTGCTTAAGATAACTGTACTTGTTTTTATTATGTATACCCCTCCTCAAATGTAAAGCGCCATGGAATAAATGATGCTGTAATAATAAATAATAATAATAATTCCAGTTTTTCTTTTTTAATAAATTTGCAAAAATTTCTACATTTCTGTTTTTGTTCAGTCAAGATGGGCTGCAGAGTGAACATTAATGAGAAAAAAAAACTTTTTGGAATTTACCAAATGGCTGCAATGAAACAAAGAGTGAAAAATGTAAAGGGGTCTGAATACTTTCCGTACCCACTGTATATACAGTGAAGGAAATACTTATTTTGATCCTTTGCTGATTTTGTAAGTTTTCCCACTGACAACGACTTGAGCAGTCTATAATTTTAAGGGCAGGTTAATTTTAACATTAAGAGATAGAATATCAATAATAAAATCCAATAATTCACATTGTATAAATCTTATATAAATTTATTTGCATTTTGCAGTGAGAAATAAGTATTCAATCCCTACCAACCATTAAGAGTTCTGTCTCCTACAGATGAGTTAGATGCTCTTAATCAACTCATTACCTGCATTAAAGACAGCTGTCTTACATAGTCACCTTTATGAAAGACTTCTGTCCACAGACTCAATTAATCAGTCAGACTCTAACCTCTACAACATAGGCAAGACCAAAGAGCTTTCAATTTCGGGTTAGAAATCACTATGTTAGGCTTTGTGTTATATACACTATGAGACCTATAAGGTTTTGAAATTGAATTTTTCCCTGGGTGTATTTGCTGCCATTTGAGATAGCCTTGTTTTATGTTTATTTATACACCGGATTGCTATATTTGTATGCTTGTGGGCTCAATATATGAAAAAGGAGTCTTTGTGGGTAAGGAGATCTTTGGCCTTTTAAATATAGAGGCATGATCTTTCTATACTCAATTGTGAGCAAAGGACTTGGCATTTCATCAGTTACTTTCTGAATACACCTATATATACATAATGCTTCAATTGAGCGTTGGTATAATTACCATAATAGATATTAAATGCTATTTGCGTCCCTGTTGTTGTATGGGTAGTGATAGGTTGCTCACCACAAAAAAGGTTAAAAAAAATCAGAGCAGCTAATTAGTTTTTTTTTACCTTCATTTCACGCCTGGGTATCTATCCACAAAGAATACTGGAGATGTAAATTTGCATGAGTATCACTTTATTTGCTCTGTCTCTGGTCAGCTAAATGAGTAATCTGTGAAACAGTATCTGTTACAGATCTGCAGCACAGGACTAGGGAAGAACGGGGAAAACTGACTCTGCACTACAACTAGGCTGATACCCTACGATGGAGTGGGCGACCCATTCCTTGCGCTTAGACCCACCCACGATCCTAGGTTAATCTCAAGCGAAGACCTATAGACAGGGGGAAGGGGGTCCCTGAAAGACCTAAGGACTGGGTACATAAACGGGTCACCTCCTAATAGAAAACAAAGAGAAGGCTGCAGAAACAAACTGAAAGCAGAAACTAAGACTAGCAGAACCAGAGGTCCCAGCACTGAACTAATTAAACCCACAGAAGGGAAAGCAAAACTCCAAGCCAGAACTCAAGCGGATTAACGCTGTTGTCCAGGTTGTCCAGCAAGGACTGAGAGAGAGGTGCAGGTTAATAAAGGGTGATACAGTCACCTGACCCAAGACAAACCAGCACTAAAGGAAAAAGACCAGCAGCCAGAACACTACAAGAAAATGGCGGATAGTCACAAACTAAACAGATTCTAACAGTATCAAAAGCAGGCTATATTTTGTGTGGTATTACATGTTTTGCTGGCAAATTTGCACTTTATTTGTCTACAGTTTGATTTTTTCCAGTACAAAACGTTTTTAACTAATACATATTAAAAGTGATATTTTAAGTTTCCAAGTAGCTACTATCTACTTTAATATACTTGGCAATCTGGCCCTTTCCAGAATACAGATAAACATCCAGCATTCCAAGGTAGCGATAGGACCTGAGCTAGAACACCTCCCGCCTCTGTCGCACCCACTATTACATTTACCTAATGGGCAGTTAGGGAGAAGTAACGTCCCTGTCACTTCTTACTGGTACACGTATCGGTGGTTATGACCTTACCACTGATGGTGTTGCGTAGTGCACACCTGATTTGTTCCGCAACATGTTTTGTGCAGGGCAGGGATGGCCTGCCTGGAAAAGTAGTGGCAACTGATAACAATGCACTGTGGAACAGCCAATGCCATCAGTTTTTTTTTAAAACTGTGCGTCTCCACCAGCCATAAATAGCAGCATTTCAAATGGTAGTAATTTGGAAATGTTGTCATTGAGGGTCATGGCTCATGGGTGGCTATGGGGGGGTATATCCTCTTTCTATCAAGAAGTTGTGGGATGGAAATCTGAACACACACATGGATGGTGTGGAGATGCATGGTGGTGGTGGTGGTAATGCTGTCACATCCTTTCTTTGCAGGGAGGCAGGTGGTCCTGTTGATCGTGAACAGGAGGGAGAGACGAGGCCACAGCAGTAGAAGGAACAGGGGAAGCTCAGATCTGTCATGCATTTTTAGTTGTGTACTCCACCGCACCTCGTGCTTGGAATTCTGATGCCTCGTCATACTGATGGTGCTCAGGTTCAGAACATTTATGCCTCACTTCACGGTCTGATTTCATACAGTGCAAACCACCCATCACTTGTCAGCAGCACATTCCCTTCACCAGGGAGCTCTTCTATGTTGTTCTTGGTGTGCTGATCTTAGCAGCGCAGGAGCAGCCGATGTACTGGCTAGGATCCACCCACTGTATTTTTGCACCCTGCTACCTCTTTTGCTGTGCTGCTGTGGCAGCGTGGCCACCTCCTCTTCTTATGAACTGCGCAGGTCACTAGGATGGCCTCCGCTCCATGTGGGGTCTAGGACCTCATCATCCCCTGCATCACCTTCTACCATATCCTCAAACATGCCCTCCTTGCCAGTCTGCACAGAAAGGTTCTGTAGTTGATCACTGAGACAGTTGATGCCAATTATTTTTTTTCCCAGACTACTAAAAAACACACACTAGATCACATAGCGCGTCTTTTGTCTTCAGAGGCAGGAGCGGGGTAAAGCAGTCAACATCCCTACATGGCCTAGTGCCTCATTTCACTTATTTAACTATTCCCATCTTATCATCTGTTTATACACACTCCATGCACTTATTAGCACTCTGTATGTGTACTTGTAAAGATGGTGGTGACCAGTTCATGCTGCCTTATGTGAATTTCCTCACTCCTCTTGGTATCTGTTGAATTATGTGTTACTCTCTAATGACTGATATTGTCTTTGCATGTCCCTGCTGAAACTGAAAGTGTTGAGGAATATTTTGGTGCTACAGAATTAAAAATTATTATTATTATGTAGCACCAACCAATATAGGTGATCAAAGTGTCCACCCCACCCGATACACATTTTACACAACAAGCTTTGTCTGGGGGTGAGTATCAAATGTAAGGGCGCTTCCTTCTAAGTACAAATAAGCCAAAAGGAATATAGAAAAGTCTAAAAAAAAGAAAAATTTACATTAATATGAAGATAAGAAGGTCACATGATAAGAGTTTCAGGCCCCTCATGAATGATGATGCATGAACTCAGATCAGCTTATGATCCCACATCGCAACCTCATTCTGGCATCTGTGCCATCTTGGACCTAAACCCAAATCACCACCACACATTACATAACATGACCATGCTAACATATGTACTTGTACGGCAGATGTCGTGAAGGGGTTAATAAAACGGATAATTTTTATAGGCAATTCTTCGTCTCCTTAATTTTGTGTTTTTTTTGGGCAATATACTGCATATTGAGAAAGGGTAAAATCTAAAATGTGTCCCAGTACCATGAAGGCATTTTTTTATGCTCTATTATAATAGCTTTTGTGTATCACTTTTTCTTGTAGTATCTGCATGAATGCTCTACAATAAAAGGCATCAAGGGGTTAACAATGTAAAACATTAGAAAATTAAACTTTTTTTTCCCTTTATAATCTCACTGAAACACTTACCTCTACCAGATTATATTCTTCCCGACACAAAATTCCACTAGTTAAGCGTGAAGGCCGCGATCTTGTCTTGAAAGCCGTTGATAGCGATTGCTGACAATTGCTCATTGAGACTAATGAACTTTACATTGTGAATCACTTTACATTAGTCTACTGTATCAGTTCACCTGGCAGCTGCTCGACTCCTTCTACCTGCTCTGCACACAAAATGAATTCAATTATCAGCAATTCTTCTCTTGCATTTTTTTTTTCCTGTGGAGAATTGTTGAATTTGATGCTGATTTTTTAGACTTATGCTTTTGATTGAGATATTGCTAGTTGTTCGTGATTAGGCGCTATTTATGGCTTACATTGGTCAGATCATGGACAGGAGCTGTGGAAATTAGGAACAAAAAAGTAAAGTGGAAAGTTTTCGTATCGGAGAAAGAAACTTTTTCGAGTTTTATTTGGAAACGTTTCACAATGAGCAGAAGGACTGAGTCCTGCGACTTGAATTTCCTCTCTGGTGCACCAGTCAAATAGTAATTTTGAGCTTTATGATTTCTGCAGTAACCATACTTGCATGTACGCTTTTCGGCCCTGGGGGTTAGGAGTAACACGATATGACCCCACTACCTATGGCGCCACTTAGTAGCTGCTAATGTTGTACATATAGAATTGTACCTCCACCTACAAGAAAGTATATAGGGATGCTGAAGTGATAACATCGGAGTATGATTGCGCTATATAAGTAAGTAAAATAGATAAAGAGATAAGTACAGAATATAGAGGTGATGAAAGTAAAAATGCAATTTGTCACGTATGGTAATAGGGCAGGTAACAAAACATTTAAAAGCTTTACAAACACTTAAAATTCTATAAAATAGTGAAAGAAGTAATACATACCCTATGAATTCCCTGCAGCTCATCTTCTGTTGCCTTTTTAGCTGATTCCAGGGATCATTAAATGAAACAAGAGGGCCAATCTGCAGAGGATCGTACTTGATTCAGATCTCCCAAAATTTGCAGCCTAAGGTGAATTCGAACAATTTGAGATTCGATTAGAAGTTCAAAAAAATTTACCCAGCACTCTTTTCCACACTGCTGAAGTATCATAGAAAGGACGAATGTCATTTAGCATTGCCCCACAGAATTCTCCATAATGCCCTGCAGCTATGACATCTAGCGGATTAGCACACAGGGCCGGCGTTAGGGGCAGGAAGACCAGGCTGCTGCCTATGGCCCCTGCTCCTCCCCAGCCAGCGGCACATCACACAGCCGCTATGGGGTCCCTGTGAGGCAGGGGGGCCCGCCTGCCCCCAGCGCCGATTCCCGCCGCCGTCGCATTGAAAGAGGCAGTGATGGAGGAGAGAGTGTCAGCTGACGCTCCTCTCCCATCATTCCCCTCTCTGCCTCTGACACAGCGGGGGGCGCGATGACGTCATCGCGCTCTCACTGTGTGCCAGACAGAGCAGGAGGAGAGAGGAGCAGCCAGCAGTGCTGGCACGAGGAGAAGGTGAGGAGTGTTTTTTTTTCTATTGTGAGTACTGGACTGTAGGGCCACCCTGGGTGGACTATATCCCATGCTCGGCTGTATCATACCATTCGGGGGGGGCTATACACCATGCTGGGGGAGCTATATACCATGCTGAGCTGTATCATACCATGCTGGGGGGGCTATATACCATGCTGGGCTGTATTATACCATGCTGGGGAGGCTATATACCATGCTGGGCTGTATGATATCATGCTGGGGGAACTATATACCATTCTGGGCTGTATCATACCATGCTGGGGGGGGTGGCTATATACCATGCTGGGCTGTATTACGCCATGCTCAGCTGTATGATACCATTCTGAGGGGGCTATATACCATGCAGGGCTGTATTACACCATTCTGGGGGGCTATATACCATGCTGGGTTGTATTATACCATGGTCGGCTGTATCATACCATGCTGGGGGGGTTATATACCATCCTGGGCCATATTATACCATGCTCGGCTGTATCATACCATGCTGGGGGGGGCTATATACCATGCTGGGCTGTATTACACCATTCTGGGGGGGCTATATACCATGCTGGGCTGTATTATACCATGCTGGGCTGTATTACACCATTCTGGGGGGGCTATATACCATGCTGGGCTGTATTATACCATGCTGGGCTGTACTACACCATTCTGGGGGGGCTATATACCATGCTGGGCTGTATTATACAATGCTGGGCTGTATTAGACCTTTCTGGGGGGCTATATACCATGCTGGGCTGTATTATACCATGCTGGGCTGTATCATACCATGCTGGGGGGGCTATATACCATGCTGGGCCGTATTATACCATGCTGGGCTGTATTACACCATTCTGGGGGGGGGCTATATACCATGCTGGGCTGTATTGTACCATGCTCGGCTGTATTACACCTTTCTGGGGGGCTATATACCATGCTGGGCTGTATTATACAATGCTGGGCTGTATTACACCTTTCTGGGGGGCTATATACCATGCTGGGCCATATTATACCATGCTCGGCTGTATCATACCATGCTGGGGGGGCTACATACCATGCTGGGCCGTATTATACCATGCTGGGCTGTATTACACCATTCTGGGGGGCTGTATACCATGCTGGGCTGTATTATACCATGCTGGGCTGTATCATACCATGCTGGGGGGGGGCTATATACCATGCTGGGCCGTATTATACCATGCTGGGCTGTATTACACCATTCTGGGGGGGGCTATATACCATGCTGGGCTGTATTATACCATGCTGGGCTGCATTACACCATTCTGGGGGGCTATATACCATGCTGGGCCGTATTATACCATGCTCAGCTGTATCATACCATGCTGGGGGGGCTACATACCATGCTGGGCCGTATTATACCATGCTGGGCTGAATTACACCATTCTGGGGGGCTATATACCATGCTGGGCTGTATTATACCATGCTGGGCTGTATCATACCATGCTGGGGGGGCTATATACCATGCTGGGCCGTATTATACCATGCTGGGCTGTATTATACCATGCTGGGCTGTATTACACCATTCTGGGGGGGGGGCTATATACCATGCTGGGCTGTATTGTACCATGCTCGGCTGTATCATACCATGCTGGGGGGGGCTATATACCATGTTGGGCCGTATTATACCATGCTCGGCTGTATCATACCATGCTGGGGGGCTACATACCATGCTGGGCCGTATTATACCATGCTGGGCTGTATTACACCATTCTGGGGGCTATATACCATGCTGGGCTGTATGATATCATGCTGGGCTGTATCATACCATGTTGGTGGTGCTATATACCATGCTGGGCCGTATTATACCATGTTGGGCTGTATTACACCATTCTGGGGGGGCTATATACCATGATGGGCTGTATTATACCATGCTCTGCTGTATCACACCATTCTGGGGGGCTATATACCATGCTGGGCTGTATTATACCGTGCTGGGCTGTATTATACCATTCTGGGGGGGCTATATACCATGCTGGGCTGTATTTTACCATGCTGGGCTCTATTATACAGCCCACCATGATATACAGCCCAGCATGGTATACAGCCTGTACCGCAATGTGTGCACACACCCTTAGTGATCCATTAGTGATCGTTCTATTCCCATCATTCTTTCTCAGACGGTAGAAAGAGGCCGGGAAACAAGTGTTGAACGACTTCTTCAATTTTGTCGATCACATTCATTTAGCGGCCTGAACTCAGTGTATGTAAATACAATCGAAATGCTTCTATGATGGGCAACATGTTAGCATTTTGGGCCCCATTTTAAATTTGCCTAGGGCCCCACTTTGCCTAAAACCGGCCCTGTTAGCACACCTTGCAAAATGGTCATCAGTACCGGGGTCAACACAGATCAGCAGCTCCCAGCAGTGCACAGTGTGTACAGCAGAGTTGTTTTTTATATCCAGAGTCACTGGGTAAGTCTCTCTTTCTTGTAGAGTCTGAGCTCTTTATTGTGAGCAGGGTCCTCTCTCTCTCTCTCCTGTAGAGTGTAAGCTCTTATGGTCAGTGGGGTCCTCTCTCTCTCCTGTAGAGTCTGAGATCTTATGGTCAGAGGGGTCCTCTCACTCCTGTAGAGTGTAAGCTCTTATGGTCAGCGGGGTCCTCTCTCTCTCCTATAGAGTGTATGCTCTTATGGTTATTGGGGTCCTCTCTCCTGTAGAGTGTAAGCTCTTATGGTCAGCGGGGTCCTCTCTCTCTCCTGTAGAGTGTATGCTCTTATGGTCAGTGGGGTCCTCTCTCTCTCCTATAGAGTGTATGCTCTTATGGTTATTGGGGTCCTCTCTCCTGTAGAGTGTAAGCTCTTATGGTCAGCGGGGTCCTCTCTCTCTCCTGTAGAGTGTATGCTCTTATGGTTATTGGGGTCCTCTCTCTCTCCTGTAGAGTGTAAGCTCTTATGATCAGCAGGGTTCTCTCTCCTGTAAAAAGTAAGCTCTTATGGTCAGCTGGGTCCTCTCTCTCCTGTAGAGTGTAAGCTCTTATGGTCAGCGGGATCCTCTCTCTCTCCTGTAGAGTGTATGCTCTTATGGTCAGTGGGGTCCTCTCTCTCTCCTGCAGAGTGTAAGCTCTTATGGTCATCGGGGTCCTCCCACTCCTGTAGAGTGTAAGCTCTTATTATCAGCAGGGTTCTCTCTCCTGTAAAAAGTAAGCTCTTATGGTCAGCTGGGTCCTCTCTCTCCTGTAGAGTCTAAGCTCTTATGGTCAGTGGAGTCCTCTCTCTCTCCTGTAGAGTGTAAGCTCTTATGATCAGCAGGGTTCTCTCTCTCTCCTGTAGAGTGTAAGCTCTTATGATCAGCAAGGTTCTCTCTCTCCTGTAGAGTGTAAGCTCTTATGGCAAGCATTGTCCTCTCTCTTTCCTGTGAAGTGTAAACTTATGGTAAGCAGCGGTCTCTCTTCGTATTTTTCTACAGTAGAATGTAAGCTCTTATGAGCTTCAATCCCCCAGTCACCTATTGTTTGGGTTTTTCGATAGCAAAATAATGGGGGGGTTCTCAAATTCTTTGATGTTGGGCAAACATTTGGATAGAATTTTCCAGTGTCTTTTAATAATTGTGGAAATTTGTCCACTCTTCACTATAAGTCGTTACCAACGGGATTTTTTTAAGTTCCTTTCTTTTCGTTTTTTGTTTTCACACGGTTAGCCTATCCAGTGACATAACTGCTTACTGTGTATCACAGTTCCAGACGCCGATGTGCGGCGCTTGTATATTATAGAATGATTAAATGTCAGTGGGTGAGTCAAAATCTCTATTAAAAGCACATTCTAAATCATAAACCAGTATAGCACTATGCACAGGCCATGATAAAGTTAATGAATTGTAATAATAATATGCACATATACTGATATGAATAATGTACGGATAACATGTAATTATACATTTGTATTTTATATGTTTATATGTAAAATTTCTCTAATGATTGTATCAATTGATGATGTGATACACTATATATATATACACACACATAATATGATGTTTGTACCTATTCACTGCTTGAGAAAGGCTAGTCACAGCCAAAAGGTTGCCACACCATATGGGCTAATAAAGTTAACTTTTTTCATCATTTATGGAGTGCTGCTGTTTGGCACCGGGATTCTCCCGCTTCACGGGATGGATGACAAGCCTTGTCTGGTGCTGTGGTCTCCCATTCAGGCTCAGCCACTGGGATAACTGCTCAGCACATACTTCTATCACAGCACCTTGCCCAAGCTCATGCTGCATGTGTAGCTACAGCTGGCTCTCCAGCTAAGCCTGTGGTGACTACTGGTATACACATGCAGAATTGTACTCTGGAGCCTAAGTCCAGATTTCATCCTACTGAGCATGTCCGTGATGTGGCAACTTCTCATTGGTGCTCGGACATCACCTGCTCTGGTTATGTGGCAGTTTTCGATTGGTCCACAGTCAAGGTCCTGTCTGTCTGGACTTGAGCTGTATGTATAACAGGTCTTCTGGAGAGCACGCCTGTATGCTAGTATCATGTGTTTGGTGAGTTGGTGGCTACCTTCCCACCCTGTGTGCACGTGTGCTGCTAATAGCACTGTGAGTGTTGGTCTAGACAGGCAGTGTAAGGTGGGAACTCCCGCTTGAACTTAGCATCTGCATCGGGCCTCCTCAGGCACGTGTGAAAAAGCACACCATGTGTCAGAGCAGAGTCAACCACCAGCTTATTCTTCTCTGGGGGAGTAAGTGCATTGCATTGACACCGGGAACATTGGCCCACATGTCAGATTATGCCTTGCAGATCCTAAAAAGGGACCCCCGCATTGCCAAAATGATGAACGATGATGACTACTGGTTGGCCAGCATCCTGGATCCACGCTATAAAGGCAAATTCCAAAACATCATGCCACAGGAGAACCTTGACCTAATATTGGCTAACAAGCAAGCAACTCTGGTAAACCGGTTGGTTGAGGCATTCCCAGCACACAGCAGCGGTGATGGTTGTCACACGAGCCGTAGGGACCGGGGGCAACTTGGAAGAGGTGTTGGTGGTGCACCATCAGAAGTGGCGTTGGAGACAGGGGTTTCATGACCATGTTGTGGACTGATTTTTCAAGTCCCGCTCACACGACTGGTAATACTGCATCAATTGAAAGTGACAGGAGACAGCACTTGTCAACTATGGATACAAACTACTTTTCCTCCCATATCGATGTTCTCCCTCACAGGTCATTCCCATTTGACTATTGGGCAGCTAAACTGGACACCTGGCCTGAATTGGCACAATATGCCTTACAGGAGCTCGCTTGCCCAGCTGCAAGTGTGCTATCGGAAAGAGTCTTCAGTGCTGCTGGATCAATCCTGACAGAAAAAAGGACCCGTCTGTTGACCCAAAATGTGGATGATCTAACCTTCATTAAAATGAACCATGCATGGGTTTCCAAGGATTTTGTCACACCTTACCCTGATGACACATACTGTAGGTTGACAGAAAAATGGCTTTCTTTGGTCCGCCTCTTCTTGGGACTTGACCAATTTCGCCTTTAGCAGCAGGCGAATGTCCCACATCAACATATGCCATTCTGTAAACCTCCATAACTGGGCTGCCTCCTCCCCCCATGGCCGGGGTCACCACCTAACGCACGCAACCGTGCGAGTGCCGTTGCCCTGGACAGGTGGGTGGGCCGACTCTTGGGCGCGGGCACTGGCACAGGGTCCCTCATAGTGCAATCAAGTGTCTCTGACGGTGGGGGTGCACACCCGCCGTCAGACACACTGCCGTACTATGAGGGGCCCAGTGCCAGGTGCCAGTACCAACGCCCACGAGTGGGCCCCCCTTGCTTGGGCAGGACCCCAGCATTTGCAATGTTTGCCTCTCCCTGCTCCTCCGCTGTGTAGTCTGGGCTGTCAAATCCTTCACTGGGACTGCCACTACAAATTTGGTGAACTGATAGAAGATGATAGTTAAGACGTAGTTATGCCCTGTCCCGCTGGCTGGGATCTAGCTTCAGATGATCAATGGCTTCCATTTCTTATGGACGTCGACTCACAATGAGATGAGATGGTGGTTTCTCATCAGCTTTCACAGTTTTCCTACCCACAGACGTGTGACATTCCAGCGCACATTTTTAAATGTGCCCTCTCATGCCAATCCAAATGAATGGCCTACGGCCTGTGGCTTCTGTCTTTTGCACTTCAAAGTTACGTGACAGAGCATGATAGGCAGTGAGGACCATGTTTACATCTCTTCCTGTGATCAAAATTATATGGATATGAGTAATGGCGATGGGATCAACGGTACTGCGATACAGCAACACTTTCTTCACAAAGAAAGGTTTTCGCTGTCTCCACACACTAATTAATTGAGGGTAAGCATCGCCTCTGAGAATTGTGACGGAAGTTTATCCCGTGAATAAGAATTCCTAGATTTCTGCAATCACTAGAATTTATGTCAGTAATTGTATGCATCTCATTTCCTATTGCGGAGAGTCTGGACTGTCTTACTGAGACAGAAATATATATGAAGATTTAAAAATACCACCAAAAGTGTATACTGGTGTACGCTTCAAATACATTTCCTTTTTTCTACTTTTTAGATTGTTGTCTAATCCATACTGAGAACATGGAGATTTTAAATATTTAAACTATGCTATATATACCTGCTATCAAGTGATAATGTACCCTTTCTCAACTTTGCACAAGCTGGTCAAATCCATACTGGGCCTGTGACCGTCTGAGCCTGCCTCCTGATCTATAGACATAGGTTTTTAATGTGTAAACTATGCTATACATACCTGTTATGCAGTGATACGGTACCCTTTCTCACCTTTGTCCAATCACGTCTAATCCATACTGGGCCTGAGACCGTCTGAGCCTGTCTCCTGATATATAGACATAGGTTTTTAATGTGTAAACTATGCTACATATATACGTGTTACCCAGTGAAACTGTACCCTTTATCATCTTTCTAGAATCTTGTCGAATCCATACTGGGCCTCAGAACGGCTGCCGAGCTGTTAAGCAAGCGACAGCACCTGTGGTTTGGACACGTAATTTTTTGCATTTTTTCAGGAATGCCAGTTAGGCATAATTCAGGAATTGCGGTTGACCTGCACTTACTGGGAAATCATCGTTCGCAGGGAACAATTGGAATCACAGATCCCCATCACTAGCGGTGTTCTGCTGGTTATCTGCACCTGTAAGCGACAAAAGCTGGTCCCTTCAGTGTAGTGCGCATGCAGCCCCGGACATGTAACGCCATGATAGACCATGATAGTGCCAGAGCCCCGCGTATCCCTCTAGTAAGCTTGACGCGTACCGCGGGGGCATGCCGGAGTCTCGTTTGTTAACGGAATAAAGCTGACAAATTGCTAGCACAACTACAAACGGACATGCCACACCACACACATAATCGACAAAGCTTTCAATATGTGCATCTTTTCTTGAGGTGGCAAGGTTGTGGTTTCCCGGGTGGAGTCCAATTAAGCCGCAGGCTCCACTCTTGGTGGTGCCCTTTTGGATATTCCTTTAAGGTTCAGCTTTGCAATCATACTTCCCCCGGAAAGCAAACACTTTGCCTTCATGGACGCAGTTTGGAGGTTCGTGGGAATAACGCCGCCCGATCGCCAGTTGGCATAATTTATTGGTGGGAAGTCCGACTGTATATGATCGTGTTCGATTTCAGAATTGTTTTTTTTGGTTTGTATTTTACATTTTTATTCCAGCCTTTCTTGACTTCATAAGGGCATGACAAGCCTATATCTGTGTCTCCTCCACCTCCTCCTTTTACTCCTCCACCTCTTTTCTAAATGTAGTTGCCCTTTTCCATATGTAATTTTTGTCTTCTGAGCATTTTCTCTGCTTTGTAATTGTTTTCTATGTGTTTGTATGTGTTTGTGTTTGCCTGCCATTGTTTTCAATGGGGTTCGACGAACATTCAACGAACTTGCCTCCTGTGTGACGAACCAAAACACTAGCGTGGTGGCTCAACACTACTCCTGATATATAGACGTACATTGTTAATGTTTAAACTATGCTATATATACCTGCTATCTAATGATACACTACACTTTGTCTACTTTTTATATTCTTGTCTAATCCATACTGAGCCTGTGAGCGTCTCTGTGTGACTGATGGAATATATATGGAGATTGACAATTATCCTTTGACTGAATAGAGCTGTACATTTCTGATACAGTGCCATATACCTGATGTTATTTTGTGCAAAATTTTGAAGTTGGGTGGAAGAGTGGTCAAGTGCTGGCTCCTGGTCAGGAAGAACCCCTTTCCTTGTGTCCTGCACCCCCACCCAAACTGAATGAGGCAGAAGGCCACACTTCACATTAGTCCATGTAGCTCTTTCTATCATACCATGCCTGGGTTATCAAGTCAAATCGTGAATTCCCCAGTCCAAGATGAATCTGACATGGAGTCTGGGTGGCCAGCCAGGGCAGTGGGGTTAATCGGTACCGGGCCGGTGTCTCAAAGGGATGTGTCACAGTGGTGGTGACCCGTTCTGTGGCCCTGGGCGTCCATGCAAAGGGGTGAATTACGTTTATAGGTGAATGATACGTGACGCCACCTCTGGTTTCTGATTAGATTGACCAGCGCTGCAGTGTCGCTTCTGTGGGACAGATGTTGTGGTGCAGCTAAGATGTAGAAGACCTGCACAGGTAGGGCTGTAGTCGCAGGGCAGATGAAAGAGTTGGGAGATGGTGTGCAGTGCAGGATGTAGCTGAGCCATGTGCCAGGCGCAGGAGAAAGATGACAGACACAGTCGTGCAGTTCCTTTACCTGTACTTGGTAGGTGCTGTCTAGGACCCAGAGTACAGATGGAGAAGGAGTTGGTCAGCCTGGAAGCCAATTTGGATTTCTCTCTCTGCAGATAGGTAGTGTGGCCTCCATTCTAGCACTTATCTGAGGTACTCGCAGTGCTGAGTTCAATGAAGTTCCCCCTGTTGACTCTCTTTTGGAACTTTCTCGTATGGCTGGCAGCCGTAGCCTTTTCCTTCTGGCTCACACACGTCGATGCTGGGGCCTCCGAGCCTCAGTTGGGTACAGAGCATTTACAGCTGCTACTTCCTCCGGATTCTGCTGCAGGAACGTCAGTGTCCCTACAAACTCGGAGACCGGAATCCGGACCATGCTCTCCAGCTAGGAGTGAGCCTTAACTTTGCTCATCGTCCAGCTCCCCTTCTCACGTCCACACACTTCCCCTTCCCTGCACTGAATGGCCTAACTTACCTCCTCCCGACCACAGAGAGCAGCTCCTCAGCAGTCATGTTCAGGGGTCTCCCTGCTGGCGTGGAGTGGGAAATGTGTTGTGTGTTGTTTTAACGGCTAGAGAGATCCTTCGTTGCTCCCAAGCATGACATCACACTCCCTTGGAGGAAGGTAATGCCACTGTGGTGACCGTACTCCTGGGGACGTCACAAGTGCATTGATGCCCAGCCACTGCTAGATGATTCTGCTGGTACATTGACCCAGACCACTACATTCCCCTCACACTCTACACAGTCAGAATCTGACCCAGAGGAAACTCAGGTTCCCCTTCCCACATACTATACCACCTTACACGGTGACAAAGAGGAAGGTGCAGATGAAAGTGCAGGTTCCTTGAGCTGGTGGGGGGGGCATACTCATGGGCGACGGCACTGGCACAGGGCCCCTCATAGTATGCAAAAGTGTCTCTGCTGGTGGGAGGGCCCACCCCCACCACTGGGAGGGCCCACCCCCACCACCACCCGCCGTCAGACACACCACCCCACACCACCGTACTATTAGAGGGGCCCTGTGCCACTGCCGTCGCCAACGAGTGGGCCCCCCTGCTTGCTCAGGATCATAGCACTTGCAAAGTTGAAATACTTACCTCTCCCTGCTCCACCGCCATGACATCTTCCGCGTTTCCTGACAGTGATAGTCTGATCAGAGAGCGCAATGACATCACGTCTGTACGCCCTCTGCCTAAACAGTCAAGTGCAGTGAGATGGACGATGGGGACGACGAGGAGTCCAGACTAGTACAGGGATTCCATAGCGAGGAGACTTATTTCATTGTTTTCAATGTTGGGACAGCAATTTTTGGGGAGCACTATACTCTGGAGAATGATATATGAGGCCCACCATACACTGGAGCATTCCAAAGGTGGACATCAGACACTGGTGCAGCATTTACAGGGCCCATTATACACTAGAGCATTAGAAATGGGGCCCATTATGTATGGAGCATTATTTGGGCCCATAAAGCAGTGGAGCTTCATCCATGGGGACCAACATATAATGTAGCATTATGTGGAGCTCATCATATACTGTTTCAAACATTATATGGGACCAATGATTCTGTATGGAGAAATATATGGGCCTCATTACTCTGTATAGCGCACTATGCGGTGGCCATAATACTGTATGGAGTAATATACTGTCAGTTTTTGGAGCTATTAAAAATGGATATCAGTCATGAGATGTAAAAAGTGAAGTATTTTTCATTGTACTATACCGCTATTTCTCTGCGGTATCGGAGCATCATGAGTTGTGGTATGTGTTAAAGGGGCGCTCTTTGGCCCAGGGCACATGAAAACCTGGAGCCAGCCCCACCCCCCCCCACAAATTTAGCCAAATAACCCCCATTTTTCAGTGCGTAATTAGTATTATGAAGTAAATTAAGGTTGAAAAGTTTCAGTAATCAAAATTTAAGTTTTTGGCATTCAAAAGGGCACTGTAGGTGTGATTCCTGTCCTCCACTCCCTGCCGACTTTGCTTCCCCATTGACTTGCATTGGGTTTCGTGTTTCAGTCGGCCTTCGACTTTTCACGATAATCGGCCTATTTCGTTCGACCCGACTTTTGCAAAAGTCAGGTTTCATGAAACCCGACTCGACCAGAAAAAAGGCAAAGTCGCTCATCTCTAGTAGACAGTACATAGATAGACACAGAGGCAGACAAAGACACAGGAGTAAGTTGTAGATTACTTACCTTTCAAACTGTACTATTTATGACATAATGGCATCAGCAGGCAGCAGGCGGCATATTAATAACACATGGCAGTAATGCCTGACTTTCCCTATACACCATTTTTATTGAAGTGGTAAAGAAAGAAAGCTCTCTTCGTCTTAGAAATTTCAGCTAATGTTTTCAGCTGGCAGCAGAGCCCAGATCAATGCAACTTGCCACATAATTTTCATTTAGCTAATGGAGACTATTATCTCCTAACTAACTCCTTCACTCCAGAACAATTTTTCTTTTTTTGCGCTTAAATTTTTGCTCCTTTTTTTTTTTCCAATATACAAAACTTCATTATTTTGCTACTCATACAGCAAACATAGAGCTTATTTTTGGTGGGACGAAGCGTAGGTTTCAATGACACCTATTTACAATGTATTAATAAAGGTACAAATATAACAAGTGAGAGAAAGCAGTGAAAACAAATACACGTCCACCATTAGTTTTTTCAGTTTTGCTTTTAGGTGTTTATTATAAGGTAAAAATGGTATTTGTTGTTAACAAAAAATGTTACTTTGTTCCACCATATTCCGAGACCTGTAAAAAGTCTTCATTTTTTGTTGATGTTGTTGTGTGAGGGCTTTTTATTTTTCCCTTCACCTCTTACAAAATCTATAACTTTTTGTTTCTCCTACAACATAGACATACAGTGGCATATAAAAGTTTGGACACCCCTGGTCAAAATTACTGTTATTGTGAACATTTAAGCAAGTTGAAGAAGAAATGATCTCTAAAAGGCCTAAATTTAAAGATGACACATTTCCTTTGTATTTTGGGTGGAATAATATATATATATACATATACAGTGGGTACGGATAGTATTCAGACCCCTTTAAAATTTTCACTCTTTGTTTCATTGCAGCCATTTGGTAAATTCAAAAAAGTTCTTTTCTGCTAGATGATGTATGTTAGCGTGGGTAGTCTGGAGCCGGAAACTCCAGGAGTGGACCCTCTGGGCCGTGGCACTGAGGGGCCCCAGGCGAGCTGCCAGGTGGAACCGACCCCTATACAGGGACTGTTAGGAGCAGGCCCAGGGGTTTGAGTACCACGGTAGCCGATACCGAGAGGGGCGGCTCAGGATGAACCGGAGTAGGACTGTGGGACAGAAGTATAGATGACGGAACAGGAGCACTGGAGGCAGGACTGGAGTAGGACGGCAGGACTGGAGTAGGATGGAACAGGAACACTGGAGGCAGGACTGGAGTAGGACGGCAGGACTGGAGCAGGATGGAACAGGAACACTGGAGGCAGGACTGGAGTAGGACAGCAGGACTAGAGTAGGATAGAACAGGATGGACAAGAGGCCACAAAATCGAATACATCTTGGCGAATTGTGGGCCACCAATAGTGACGCGAGATAAGATCCAGGGTCTTCTTGATCCCGGCATGGCCAGCCAGTTTGGAGGAGTGCCCCCATAACAGGACTTTTCGCTTAAGGTTCTCAGGCACAAGCGTTTTGCCAGGAGGAGGAGCTAGCCAGTTCATTGGAGCCACTGTGATGATCCTAGTGGGGTCAATGATATGCGAGGGTTCCTCCATGGTTTCGTGTGGCTGAAAGACCCTGGACAGAGCGTCGGCTTTGGTATTTTTGTTGCCAGGACGGAAACGGAGCTCAAAGTTAAATCGGGCGAAAAACAAGGACCATCTGGCCTGACGAGGGTTAAGTCTCTGTGCAGACTGGAGATAGGCCAGATTCTTGTGATCCGAGAAGATGACAAAGGGATGGACAGCTCCTTTCAGGAGGTGACGACACTCCTCCAAAGCCAACTTGATGGCCAGGAGTTCCCGGTCACCGATCGAGTAGTTACACTCGGATGGAGAAAAGGCCTTCGAGAAAAAGCCACAAGGGTGCAGACGACCGGAGGCAGATCTCTGGGACAAAACTGCCCCGGCACCTGTTGAGGAAGCGTCCACCTCGAGTACAAAAGGTTGGTTGCTCTCGGGGCGATGCAGAACCGGAGCTGTAGAGAAGGCCTGTTTTAGGGTCAGAAAGGCCTCTTCAGCCTCCAGAGGCCAATCCTTGGGAGTAGCCCCTTTACGGGTGAGAGCAGAAATAGGTCTTGTGATGGTGGAAAAGTGAGAGATGAATTGGCGGTAATAATTGGCGAATCTGAGAAATCGTTGAATTGCCCTTATTCCAACAGGGCGAGGCCACTTGAGAATGGCAGACAGCTTCTCGGGGTCCATCCTTAGTCCAGCGTCGGAGATAATGTATCCCAGAAACGGCAGGGAGGTCTGTTCGAAGAGACATTTTTCAATCTTCGCATACAGGCGGTTCTCCCGAAGACGCTGTAACACCAAGCAGACACTCTTTCTGTGGGACAAGATATCCGGCGAGAAGACGAGGATGTCGTCCAAGTATACGACCACACAGGTGTACAAGAGGTCCCGGAAGATCTCATTGACGAACTCTTGAAACACCGCAGGAGCATTGCAGAGGCCAAAGGGCATGACCAGGTACTCGTAATGGCCGTCTCGAGTGTTGAAGGCCGTCTTCCACTCGTCTCCAGCCCGGATGCGGACAAGATTATAGGCTCCTCTGAGGTCCAGCTTGGAGAAGACCCGGGCCCCTCTAAGACGATCAAACAGCTCCGGAATGAGTGGAAGAGGGTACCTGTTCTTAATGGTAATTTCATTCAGACCCCTATAGTCAATGCACGGCCGTAGAGCTCTGTCCTTCTTCTTGACGAAGAAAAACCCGGCTCCCGCGGGTGACGAGGATTTCCGTATAAAACCTTTGGCGAGGTTCTCTCGAACGTATTCGGACATAGCTTTGGTCTCAGCGGGAGACAGTGGGTAGATTCTGCCCCTTGGGGGAGTTGAACCAGGAACAAGTTCAATTGGGCAGTCAAAAGGCCGGTGTGGAGGAAGGACCTCCACTTCCTTCTTATCAAAGACATCGGCGTAGGAACTGTAGGCTCGAGGAAGACCCGGAAGGTCTGGGAGCGGCGTAGGAGCGGCCACCAGGTGGACAGGAATCAGGCAGCGAGCTTGGCACGGGTGCCCCCCGCGGAGTATCTCCCCAGAAGACCAATCGAGGACAGGCTGATGAGTCCTTTACCATGGGAGACCGAGTAGAATGGCATGGGAGAGCTTAGGCAACACGTAAGAGGCTATCTTCTCTCGATGTAAGGCACCAACTTGCAACTCCACTTCATTAGAGACCAAGGTGATGGTCACCTGTAGCGGTTTGCCATCCACCGCGGCAATCTGGAGAGGGTTAGATAGGGCCACCACGGGAATTTGGTATTTGTCCACCTCTTCTGGCCGAATGAAATTACCTGCCGAACCCAAATCCACGTAGGCCACTTCGGACCCACGTCTCTCCCCTGAAACCAGAAGCACAGAACTAGTAAGAGGTTGAGAGGAACCATCGTCGCCTAGGGAGGTCTCTCTTACCTGACCTAGGCGGAGGAGTTTCCCTGTCTCTTAGGACAGGTGCGGATATAGTGCGATGAAGCTCCGCAATAGAGGCACAGACCTTGTGCCCGCCTCTCTTGCTGATGCAACTCAGTCAAGTTGAGATGGTCAATCTGCATGGGCTCGACTGACCGAGGACTGGCAGAACGGATGAAAAAGGGGGCTGACCTGGTGGATCTCCTCTCTCTCGCTGACTCCCGAGCGCGCTCCTGGAAGCGTAAGTCAATGTGGGTAGCCAGCGAAATAAGGTCCTCTAAGGAGTTTGGGGTCTCTCGACCTGCGAGTTCATCTTTTATTCTGCCTGAAAGACCGCGCCAGAACGCCCCTACCAAAGCCGTGTTATTCCAGCCGAGCTCGGAGGAGTGCGAAAGCGAATAGCGTACTGACCGACCATGAGAGAACCCTGATGTAGATTAAAGAGTGATTCAGTGAGGACAGCTAACCGGCCCGGCTCATCGAAGACCCTGCAAAAAGTATCCAAGAAAACCGGAAGACTCGAGACAATGGGATTGTCACGTTCCCAGAGGGGATTCAACCAGGACAGGGCTTCTCCCTCCAGATGGGACATAATGAAGGCTACTTTGGCCCGGTCAGAGGGATATTGCTGCAGCAACCATTCAAAGTGGAGACTACACTGATTTAAGAACCCCCTGCAGAGCTTGGGATCCCCAGTGAAGCGAGGCGGTTTGGCGAGGCGGGGTGTTGGGAGATCTGTAGGAGCAGGGGAGGAGTCAGAGCTGCGGCGGCAGAACATAGGGCCGACAGGCGGCTATCAAAGGAGGCCATGTGAGACAAAATATGGGCTTGGGTATCTTGTTGCTGAACCAGCTCCTGTTGAAGACTGGTCAGTAACGTGGCAGTTCCAGGATCGGTCACCTGCAGGGCCGACAAACGGGTGTCCATGGACTTCATGACGGACATAATGCGTCCCTGATTCTCCCGCAGGAAGAGTAACTCTTTCTGGGTGGCAGCTGTGGTACCGGCGGGATCAATGGCCTAATCGTACTGTTAGCGTGGGTAGTCTGGAGCCGGAAATTCCAGGAGTGGACCCTCTGGGCCGTGGCACCGAGGGGCCCCGGGCGAGCTGCCAGGTGGAACCGACCCCTATACAGGGACCGTTAGGAGCAGGCCCAGGGGTTCGAGTACCATGGTAGCCGGTACCGAGAGGGGCGGCTCAGGATGAACCGGAGTAGGACTGTGGGACAGAAGTATAGATGACGGAACAGGAGCACTGGAGGCAGGACTGGAGTAGGACGGCAGGACTGGAGTAGGATGGAACAGGAACACTGGAGGCAGGACTGCAGTAGGACGGCAGGACTGGAGCAGGATGGAACAGGAACACTGGAGGCAGGACTGGAGTAGGACGGCAGGACTGGAGTAGGATAGAACAGGAACACTGGAGGCAGGACTGGAGTAGGATGGAACAGGAACACTGGAGGCAGGACTGGAGTAGGACAGTAGGACTGGAGCAGGATGGAACAGGAATGCTGGAGACAGGACTGGAGTAGGATGTCAGGAACACCGGACACAGGACTGAGAGGCTGCTGTGGAGAGCAGGCAAGAACAGAACTGCAGGAGCTGAGAGCACACGATGCAGCGAGGCCAGTGTGCTTGGAAACACAACGATCAGGCACCTCCCACAGGGAGAAGCGGCCTGATATGCTCCTGTCTGGTCTGCCATTGGTCAGGGAGGTCCTTCCGGGTCAGGGCATAGCCGGAGCACAAGAAGCAGGAGGGAGACGCGACTGCGGCCTATGGCGCATGCGGATCGCATGCAGGGAAGCCGACGACCGCGCACCTGCCAGAGGCGACCTCCGTGGATGTCGGGCGGCAGGAGGCTGCGGCGTGAGAGCGATGGCCGGGTGAGTACGCAGGGACGGTGTAACAATGTACTATCCCGTCCATGTGCCCTGGGACTTAATTCCCATGGACGGGATAGTACGTCATCATCGATCAGCCGCTCTCATGGGGGGAGCGTGGCTGATCGTGGCAGGGTGTCAGCTGATTCTCACAGCTGACACCCAGCACTAAGTGCCAGGAGCGGTCATGAGAAAAGTCATCAAGACAGGAGTAGGATATTTTCAACAGTAGGTGTTAGAACATGGGCAGAACTGAGAGCATGGGTAGGGCAGTAAGGAGGAAGAAGGAGGATATATGGGCTAGTGCAGCGCTGTGGAGAGCTTGTTGGGTGCGTGTAATACGTTTATGTTGTATTCTAAAGTGGATGGGGAACTAGTGCAATGACTGGCACACAGTGGAGGTATAGGTGTAACTGTTGGACAGAAATACATGCCTGACTGACTGTTATATTCAGGAGATCTTTGAGCGGAGAGAGTTTAATGAGAGGAAGACCAATTAGTAGTAAATTGCAGTAGTCCAGATGAACTTGAATTAGATTGATAGTAAGAATTTTTGAGGCTTCAGTAGTAATAAGTTATGGTAGTACCATACACACAAATGGATATATCATGTTTAGGTAGGTTAGGTAGGGAGGAAACCCAAGAAGTTCAGTTTTTGAAAGTTTTAAATAAGAGAGGACATGATGTTATAGACAGTGGTAAGACAATCACTGGTGTTATGTATAAATTGAGGTCATATCAGAAGTCATATATGGTTGGCATCAGCATAGAAATGGTACTGAAAGTACATCTGTTGATAGTTTGTCTAATAGGGGCTGTATGGACAGAAAAGAGTATGTAAACTATGACTAAATCCTGTCCATCAGCAAGGACAAGAAAAACAGAGCCAAGAAATGAGACACTGAAAAAACGGTCAGAGAAGTATTAGGAGAACCAATATAGGCCAAGAAAATGAGTCGGTGGTCTACAGTGTTAACCTACAAATTAGCAATCAGAGGTTCATTTGAGAAAATTTGAGAAAAATTAAACCAAAATGTCAATAATAAAAACCTGATTTAAATACTTATGGCTTAGTTAATGTCCGGAGGACCTTTGCATCTTCACTTTAGGCCTTTCACTAAGCATTACACAGTATCTCAATTTTGGGTGTTCCTTTAAGTGGCATGAAAAAAAGAAATTTATCAAAATTATTTTTTAGATCGATTTTAAATTCCCATTTAGGCTGATGATGAGGATTTAGGATTAATTTCATAGTTCTTTAATTGCCTCAGTGAGGGCCATTGTATCAGAATAAGGCGTGACAAAGCAAAATTTCAAGTATTTCAGCTATTCCAAATTCCTTTGTGAGACGTGAGCTCTCTTGGTCGTACAGATGATTATTACTGGAATCTGAAAAAAGTTGTCATTATCCCTTTCACTGTTACAAACTATCTACTCTTCACTGCTTGAAAAAAAATGTTGTGAGCTAAAAATATAAACTTCTGCAATTATACTGTTATCTAGGCTCCAGATTACCTGCTATTATACAAGTGTAGAATAATTGCAGTGCTGCTGTTTTTTTACTTAGTGAGATAACTTCCTCTAGCTGGACAGTCACTTTGCACATGATCTCAGGCTGAGTAGCTATTTCTTTTAACCATTTAATTGTTATCTTCGTAGGACTGTGGAATTGTATTTCTTGTAATAGTCATGTTAATTTATGATGTCATCATTTTAGGCTAGTTTCACACTTGCGTTAGGAGGCGCAGTGCACAGTCGCCGTGCAGCTCCGCCCCCTGCAGCGCCCCCTACGGTCAGCTCCTCCTGACGGTGCGCCGAGCGCAACAAAATGCAACACGGTGCGTTTGGTGCACGTCGGCGCACCGTCAAAAGGGCGCATGCGCTGCCAAAAGCATACCAGTGCACGGCCTGCGTACCCAATGCTAAAGATAGGGTACGCAGGTCGCATGCAGCGTCATGTGCCCATAGGAGGACCTGACCGTAGGGGGCGCGACAGAGGGCGGAGCTGAACGGCGGCTGTGCGCTGCGCCTCCTAACGCAAGTGTGAAACTAGCCTTAGTCTGCTTCTTTTCCGCAGTGCTGATGACAAAAGTAAATGGCGGAGGCGCAAAAAGATGTGGCTATCACTGAATAACATCTATCCAGCCAATCTGCACTTCTAAAGCCATGAGTTGGAAATACAAATTAAAGCTGGACATACAAATTAGATGGCCAAACGATTTGTTGACTATTCGTAAGACCAACAGCAATCTCAGCTAACTCCTGGCCGAGCCTTCCTGTGTTGACTATTAGAAAGCCACTGACAGACATGTTATCCAATGGCTTATGTCTGGGAGAACAATGTGATTGACAGTCCAAAATCGGACATGCATGATCGACATCTCCCCCGACCATCAGTGAAATGGTGTTCCCATACAGATTAGACTGTTGTGTGAACCTGTCGATATCGATGGGTTGAGCTGACATTAGTCTAATGTGTGTCGGTGCCTTAAATGGAAGGTGCCACTATTTTTAATTTTGTATTAATAATTAAAAATTGACTGTATGAATCAATTATTTTTCATAGAAAATTAAAAGTACAACTTTAATAGTTTTGTATTTATTCATTTTTCCATTAGCCCCTGGGGACTGCCATTTTCATTTGTGTGTGTAAGTGTCTGAGCACAGTACTTACACATCTCACATAAAGCAGCCCCTGTGCATAAGAGAATGCAGTGGGATGGCGGACACATCTCTTGTATTGAGGGTGTTCCTCCTGCCTCTAGCTGTGACCTGCGCATGCGCACCTGAGCTGTCCAGGTCAAAGCTATAGGAGGAGATCTCGGCCATCTTTGTGTAGCCCACAGTGTATGCTGAGTGCTCCACTTTCCCCCTGTCTTTGCTTTCACTGCTCAGTCAGTACGTGCGATGACAGGAGCTTATGGAGGGAGGAGATGCTGTGGAGCGGAGGTTCAAGGTGAGGTGAGTATAAGCTGCAGTGGCAAGTGCAGCCTGTCAGTATTACAGTACAGGGTGTGTTCACTACTCACCGCCGTCATGTTCAGTGCACACAGAAGACACAGGGCTGCATGGGAGGGCAAAGAAGATGAGTGGAAGCATTTATTGTTTTTTTTCTATGTATTGCATACAGTTGTGCTCAAAAGTTTACATACCTCAGCAGAATTTTTTCTTTCTTGGCCTTTTTTTGGAGACTATAAATGAGAACACGAAAACTTTTTCTCCACTCATGGTTAGTGGTTGGGTGAAGCCATTTATTGCCAAACCACTGTGTTTTCTCTTTTTAAATCATAATGACAACCCAAAACATCCAAAATTGGACTGATAACATGCACAGAAGTTGACACAAATGGGTTTGAATGGCTACTAAAAGAAACATCCTCACCTGTGACCTGCTTGCTTGTAATCAGTGTGTGTGCATAAAAGCTGAGTGAGTTTCTGGGATCTAGACAGACTCTTGCATCTTTCATCCAGTCACTGACATTTCTGGATTGTGAGTCATGGGGGAAAGCAAAAGAATTGTCAATGGATCTACCGGAAAAGGAGGCACTTGAAGAAAAATGGGCTGGATGGTCGAGTCGCCAGAAGAAAGCCATTACTGCGCAAATGCCACAAAGTATCTTGCCTACAATATGCAAAACATTACAGTGACAAGCCTCAAAACTTCTGGAACAAGGTAATTTGGAGTGATGAGACCAAAATTTAACTTTTTGGCCACATCTATAAGGCGGAGTTTGCACGCAGCGTTTTTTTTTGCGTTTTCGCTGCGTTTATAAAAGCGCAATTTTGCAGCGAAAACGCAAAAAAAAAGCATCCCATGCAATCCTATGGCATTCCGCACATGCTGTGCTAATGCTGCGTATTCTTCTCGGCGGAAAAATACGCAGCATGTTCATTCTTTGTGCAGAATCGCGGGAAAATCCGCACACATAGGATTGCATTGTTCCGCTTACTTTGCATGTGGCTATGCCCACATGGGAAAAGCAAGTGGAACATTTGCGGATGGTACCCGCGGTCTGGAGGAGAGGAGACTGTCCTCCAGGCTGTGGGTACCATATCCCTGTTAAAAAAAAGAATTAAAAGAAAAAATCATGTTATTCTCACCTTCCGGCGTCCCGCGCAGCGTTCCCGATCATCACGATGCTCCTGGCAAGTCCCGTTCTCTTGCGACAATGACCTTTGATGACGTCGCTGTCTCGCGACACCGTAGTGGTCTTGCGACACTGTAGTGGTCTCGCGAGACCACGACGTCATTAAAGGTCAATGTCGCAAGGCATCGCTGGGAACGGGACATGCCGGGAGCATCGGGATGATCGGGAACGCTGTGTGGGAAGCCTGAAGGTGAGAATAACACGATTCTTTTTTTATTATTAGGCAGCCTCAATAGTAAAAAGTTGGTCACAGTAGTCAAACACTGCTACAGATCACTTGGAAAACGCTAGTAATCTGCAATCTAATTACGCTTGCAAATCGCTAGTTTTTCCGTGGGAAATACGCGGGAATTTAAAATGCGTATTTCTCACATATTTGCAGTGGAATGAAATTCCGTAATTCTCGTGGAAATTTCCGTGGGAATTCCACACGTGTGCACATAGCCTAAACGTTACATTTGGAGAGAGGTCAGCAAGGCCTATGATGAAAGGAACACCATTCCCACTGTAAAGCACAGAGGTGGATTGCTGATGTTTTGGGGATGTGTGAGCTACAAAGACACAGGAAAATTGGTCAAAGTGGAAGGAAATATGAATGCAGCACATTATTAACAAATACTGGAGGCAAATTTACAATCATCAGCCCAGAAGCTGCGCATGGGACGTACTTGGACGTTCCAACATGGCAACGATCCAAAACACAAGGCCAAGTCGACCTGTCATTGGCTACAGTAGAATAAAGTGAAGGTTCTGGAGTGGCCATCTCAGTTTCCTGACGTCAATATCATTGAGCCACTCTGGGGAGATCTCAAGTGCACAGTTCATGCTAGACAGCCCAGGAATTTACAGGAACTGGAGGCTTTCTGCCAAGAATAGTGGGCAGTAGAGTTGAGCGACTTTTGCTTTTTTAGGGTCGAGTTTCGTTTCATGAAACCCGACTTTTCCAAAAGTCGGGTCGAGCAAAATCGGCCGACTATAGGGAAAAGTCGGGGGTCCGACCGAAACACGAAACCCAATGTAAGTCAATGGGGAATTAAAGTCGGCAGTGAGAGGAGGACAGGAAACACACCTACAGTGCCCATTTGAATGCCAAAAGCATCAATTCTTCTTACTTAAGCTTATTAACCTTAATTAACTTCATAATACTAGTTACGCACTGAAAAATGGGGGTTATTTAGCTAAAGCTGTGGGGGGGGGTAGGGCTGGCTCCAGGTTTTCATGTGCCCTGGGCAAAAGAGCGCCCCTTTAACACATACCACAACTCATGATGCTCCGATACGGCAGAGAAATAGCAGTATAGTACAATGAAAAATACTTCACTTTTTACATCTCATGATGAGGCCCATCTATTTCTCCATACAGAATCATTGGTCCCATATAATGTTTGAAACAGTATATGATGAGCTCCACATAATGCTACAGTATATGTTGGTCCCCATGGATGAAGCTCCACTGTCTTATGGGCCCAAATAATGCTCCAAGCATAATGGGCCCCATTTCTAATGCTCTAGTGTATAATGGGCCCTGTAAATGCTGCTCCAGTGTCTGATGTCCACCTTTGGAATGTTCCAGTGTATGGTGGGCCCCATCTATCATTCTCCAGAGTATAGTGCTCCCTAAAAATTCCTGTCCCAACATTGAAAACAATGAAATAAGTCTCCTCGCTAGGGAATTCCTGTACTAGTCTGGATTCCTCGTCGTCCCCATCTTCCATCTCACTGCACAGTATTTCAACCTTGCAAGTGCTGTGATCCTGAGCAAGGAGGGGGGGCCCACTCGTTGGCGACGGCACTGGCACAGGGCCCCTGATAGTACGGTGGTGTATCTGACGGCGGGTGGGCCGAACCTGCACTTTCATCTGCAGCTTCCTCTTTGTCACCGTGTAAGATGGAACTGTATATGGGAAGGGTAACCTGAGTTTCATCAGGGTCAGATTCAGGCCATGTAGTGTGCGAGGGGAATGTAGTGGTCTGGGTCAATGTACCAGCAGATTCATCGAGCAGTGGCTGGGCATCAGTGCACTTGTGTCGCCCCCAGGAGTACGGTCACCACAGTGGCATTACCTTCCTCCTAGGGAGTGTGATGTCATGCTTGGGAGCAACGAAGGATCTCTCTAGCAGGTTAACTGATTGGGCGGCGTTATTCCCACGAGTCACAACCCTCCAAACAGCGTTCATGAAGGCAAAGTGTTTGTTTTACGTGGGCAGTATGGTTGCAAAGCTGAACCTTAAAGGAATGTCCAGAAGGGCACCACCAGGAGTGGAGCCTATGGCGTAATTTGACTCAACATGGGCAACCTCAACCATCCAGCAACAAAAAAGATGCACACATTGCAAGCTTAATTCCGTTAACGAACGAGACTCCGTCATGCCCCGCGGTCCGAGTCCGGCTTACTAGAGGGACACGAGAGGCTCTGGCACGTGAGATTGGCCAATAACTGGTGTGTCATGCCCTTACATGTCCGTGGCTGCATGTGGCCTACACTGAAAAGGCCAGCGTTTGTCGCTTACAGGTGCAGATAACCCACTGAACAACGTTAGTGATGGGGATCTGGGATTACAATTATTACCCGCGAACGATGATTTCCCAGTAAGTGCAGGTCAACCGCAGTTCCGGAATTAGGCCTAACCGTCATTCCTGAAAAAATAAAAAACTTACGTGTGCAAACCACAGGTGCTGTAGCTTGCTTAACAGCTCGCCAGCCATTCTCAGGCCCAGTATGGATACACGTGATTGCACAAAGGTGAGAAAGGGTACCGTATCCCCGGATAACATGTATGGATAGCATAGTGTACACATTCAAAATATATGTCTATAGATCAGGAGGCAGGCTCAGACGGTGTCAGGCCCAGTATGGATTTGACGGCCCAGACTACACAGCGGAGGAGCAGGGAGAGGTAAAGATTGCAAACGCTGGGGCCCTGCCCAAGCAAGGGAGGCCCACTCGTGGGCGTCGGTACTGGCACTGGGCCCCTCATAGTACGGCGGTGTGTCTGACGGCGGGTGTGCACCACCACCGTCAGAGACACTTGATTGCACTATGAGGGACCCTGTGCCAGTGCCTGCGCCCAAGAGTCGGCCTTCCCATCTGTCCAGGGCAACGGCACTCGCACGGTTTCGTGCGCTAGGTGGTGGCCCCGGTCATGGTGGGGGAAGCAACGCAGTTAGGGAGTTTTAGAAAGTGGCATATGTTGATGTTGGACATTCAGCTGATGCAAAAGGCGAAATCGTTCAAGTCCCATGAAGAGGAGGACCAAAGCAAGCCATTTTTCTGTCACCCTATGTGTCATCAGGGGAAGGTGGGACAAAATCCTTGGAAACCCATGCATGGTTCATTTTAATGAAGGTTAGATCATCCACATTTTGGGTTGACAGACGGGTCCTTTTTTCTGTCAGGATTGATCCAGCTGCACTGAAGACTCTTTCCGATAGCACACTTGCAGCTGGGCAAGCGAGCTCCTGTAAGGCATATTGTGCCAATTCAGGCCAGGTGTCCAGTTTAGCGGCCCAATAGTCAAAGGGGAATGACCTGTGCGGGAGAACATCGATATGGGAGGAAAAGTAGTTTGTAACCATAGTTGACAACTGCTGTCTCCTGTCACTTTCCATCGATGCTGTATTACCAGTTGTGTGAGCGGTACTTGAAAAATCAGTCCACAACATTGTCATGAAACCCCTGTCTCCAACGCCACTTCTGCTGTGTGCACCACGAACACCTCTGCCAAGCTGCCCCCGGCCCATACGGCTCGTGTGCGAACCATCACCGCTGCTGTGTGCTGGGAATGCCTTAACCAACCGATTTACCAGAGTTGCTTGTTTATTAGCCAATATTAGGTCAAGGTTCTCGTGTGGCATGATGTTTTGTAATTTGCCTTTATAGCGTGGATCCAGGATGCTGGCCAACCAGTAGTCGTCATCATTCATCATTTTGGCAATGCGGGGGTCCCTTTTTAGGATCTGCAAGGCATAATCTGACATGTGGGCCAATGTTCCCGGTGTCAATGGTGCACTGTGAGTGCTGGTTGGAGGAGCACTTTCTGACAAATCCACATCCCTCCAATCACGCACAAACCCTGTACCAGACCTTGCCACGCCAACATTTTCACTTGCCCCACGAGATGCATCCTCCTCCCCTAAGTAATCATCCCCATCATCATCCTCCTCCTCCTCTTCTTCCTCCACCTCGTCCAGGAGAGGTCCCTGAGCAGACAATGGCTGAATGTCATCAAGGATTCCCTCCTCCTCTTCCTCCTCGTCAACATTGGCTGCAGACGCCTGCTCCTTAAGGTGCGTCAAAGTGTGCATGAGCAGACGCATAAGTGGGATGCTCATGCTTAGGATGGCGTCGTCTGCGCTTACCAGCCGTGTGCATTCCTCAAAACACTGAAGGACTTTACAGAGGTCTTTCAGCTTAGACCACTGCACACCTGTCAACTCCATGTCTGCTCTCAAAGTGCCTGGCCGTGTATCCTCCCACAAATGCATTATGGCCTGCCTCTGTTCGCACAGCCGCTCAACCATGTGCAGGGTGGAGTTCCACCTTGTTGCAATGTCGATAATGAGGTGGTGGTTGGGAAGGTGGAGCAATCGCTGCAGCTTCTGCATACGAATGGAGTGTACAGGCGACCAGCGGATGTGTGCGCACAGTCTTCGCACCTTCTGGAGCAGGGCTGTTAACTCCGGATAATTGTTGAGGAAGCACTGCACCACCAGGTTCAAGGTGTGAGCCAAGCAAGGTATGTGGCTGAGTTTTGAAAAGGCTATAGCTGCCACAAAATTACGGCCGTTATCACTAACTACCTTGCCTGCCTCAAGATGTATACTGCCCAGCCATGACTCAGTTTGTCGCTGAAAGTACTCGGCCAGCACCTCCACGGTGTGTCTGTCGCCCAAACACATCATCTGCAACACAGCCTGCTGACGCTTTCCACTAGCTGCTCGATAGGGGGACACCTCGTGTGCAACAGTGGCAGCTGCAGATGGAGTGCTTGTACGACTGCGCTCTGTGGACGAGCTTTCGCTTCTGGAGGAGGAGGAAGAGGAGGGTCGAACGCCTACAGCCAACTGTTTCCTATACCGTGGGCTAGGCAGCACTGTCCCACCACCACTGTCCCCTGTGGACCCTGCATCCACCACATTAACCCAGTGCGCAGTGATGGACACGTAATGGCCCTGGCCATGCCGACTGGACCATGCATCTGTTGTGAGGTGCACCTTTCCACTCACTGACTGCTTGAGTGCATGGACAATGCGGTCTTTCACATGATGGTGGAGGGCTGGGATGGCTTTGCGAGAGAAGAAGTGGCGACTGGGTAGGTCATAGCGTGGTACTGCATAGGCCATGAGTTTGCGGAAAGCTGCGCTTTCCACCAACCGATAGGGCATCATCTCTAACGAGATTAGTTTGGCAATGTGGGCGTTCAATCCCAGTGTACGCGGATGAGAGACTGAGTACTTTCTTGACCTACTCATAGTCTCTGGGAGGGTGAGCTGGACTTGAGAGCTGCATATGGTGGAACTAGCGGTGGACAGGGCGGACTGAGAGAGGGTTGATGATGGTGATGGAGTTGGTGTTCTTTCTGATGGCCTAGATTCAGCCTTTCATTGATATAACAGTGGGATTCCCTGACTGCTTTGGCCTTGCAACGACACCTCAACATTTGCTGCTGTGCTAACCGGTGGGCTTACAGTGGGGGAAACAATGTAGCGTTGCTGACTACCTTCTTTGTGATCAGTTGCACATGTTTTACTTGAGGTTTGATGTTGTGTCCACGCTTGCAAGTGCATGCTGGTTAAATGTCTAAGCATGCAACTGGTATTCAAATTTTTCAGATTTTTCCCTCGGCTAAAGGTCTTTGTGCACTTCTTACAGATAACCTTGGCCTGATCATGAGGATTTTGTTCAAAAAAGTGCCACACTGCACTCTTCCTACTTTGGATACATTTTGCGGCCTAGCATGCTGTGCTATTTTGACTGTCTGGACAAGCTGTCCAGCAACTCTTTTGATTTTTGGAACCTGTCTTTGGAGTGCTCCGGGCCTGCCAGATAACAGCTGTTGCGATGTCGATGTCTGCTGTGGATGCTCCTCCTCCTCATCTGAGCTATTGGAAGCAGGACCCTCTTCCCCCAATGGATGCCAATCTGGGTTAACAACTTGGTCATCCATCACCTCCTCTTCAATGTCATGTGCACCTTCCTCTGTGTCACCGTGTATGGTGGTATAGTATGCGGGAAGGGGCACCTGAGTCTCATCAGGGTCAGAATCTGGCTCATTACACTGCGAGGACAATGTAGTGCTCTGACTGAATGTACCAGCAGAATCATCTATCAGTGGCTGTGCATCAGTGCACTCCATGTCAGATTCATCTTGGCCTGGGTAATTCACCATTTCACTTGATAACCCAGGCATGGTATGTGAAAACAGCTCCATGGAGTAATCAGTTGTATGGCCTGCGTCATCCTTCAATCTTGGTTGGGGTGAAGGACACAAGGAAAGGTGTGGTTCATGAACATGACCCTACAATGACGACTCAGTGCTTTTATTTTTTACAACTTCAGAAGAGGAGGCGATAGAGCTGGAGGCTGAGTCAGTAATGTAAGCCAAAACTTTTTCCTGATGCTCTGGCTTTAAAAGCGGTTTGCCAACTCCTAGAAAACTAAGCCTTCGAGACCTTGTGGAGCCAGACGATGACGCAGGCTCAACACCTCCTGCATTCGGTCCTATTTTGCTTTTGCCACTACTATCAGATCCACCACCAACACCATCATTACCAGCTGGCAACCTCCGCCCAATTCCACGGCCTCTTCCACCAGCCTTCCTCATTTTTGGTAAAAATGTACACAAAATCCCACAAACTATATAGTAATGTAAAACAAGGTACAAGGTGTATATAGGACAGGGGAGACGTCGAATTTCTGAACACACTTGTGGACACTGTTGGATTGTGTGAGGCCCAGTTAATATCACACTGCTATGTCACAAGCTCAATGTCGCAGGTGTGAAAAATGTCACTATAGGACAGGGGAGATGTAGAATTTCTGAACACACTTGTGGACACTGTTGTGTGAGGCCCAGTTAATATCACACCGCTATGTCACATTCTCAATGTCGCAGGTGTGAAAAATGTCACTATAGGACAGGGGAGATGTAGAATTTCTGAACACACTTGTGGACACTGTTGTGTGAGGCCCAGTTAATATCACACCGCTATGTCACAGGCTCAATGTCGCAGGTGTGAAAAATGTCACTATAGGACAGGGGAGATGTAGAATTTCTGAACACACTTGTGGATACTGTTGGATTGTGTGAGGCCCAGTTAATATCACAACGCTATGTCACAGGCTCAATGTCGTAGGTGTGAAAAATGTCACTATAGGACAGGGGAGATGTAGAATTTCTGAACACACTTGTGGACACTGATGTGTGAGGCCCAGTTAATATCACAACGCTATGTCACAGGCTCAATGTCGCAGGTGTGAAAAATGTCACTATAGGACAGGGGAGATGTAGAATTTCTGAACACACTTGTGGACACTGTTGTGTGAGGCCCAGTTAATATCACACTGCTATGTCACAGGCTCAATGTCGCAGGTGTGAAAAATGTCACTATAGGACAGGGGAGATGTAGAATTTCTGAACACACTTGTGGACACTGTTGTGTGAGGCCCAGTTAATATCACACCGCTATGTCACAGGCTCAATGTCGCAGGTGTGAAAAATGTCACTATAGGACAGGGGAGATGTAGAATTTCTGAACACACTTGTGGACACTGTTGTGTGACGCCCAGTTAATATCACACCGCTATGTCACAGGCTCAATGTCGCAGGTGTGAAAAATGTCACTATAGGACAGGGGAGATGTAGAGTTTCTGAACACACTTGTGGACACTATTGTGTGAGGCCCAGTTAATATCACACCGCTATGTCACAGGCTCAATGTCGCAGGTGTGAAAAATGTCACTATAGGACAGGGGAGATGTAGAATTTCTGAACACACTTGTGGACACTGTTGTGTGAGGCCCAGTTAATATCACACCGCTATGTCACAGGCTCAATGTCGCAGGTGTGAAAAATGTCACTATAGGACAGGGGAGATGTAGAATTTCTGAACACACTTGTGGACACTGTTGTGTGAGGCCCAGTTAATATCACACCGCTATGTCACAGGCTCAATGTCGCAGGTGTGAAAAATGTCACTATAGGACAGGGGAGATGTAGAATTTCTGAACACACTTGTGGACACTGTTGTGTGAGGCCCAGTTAATTTCACACCGCTATGTCACAGGCTCAATGTCGCAGGTGTGAAAAATGTCACTATAGGACAGGGGAGATGTAGAATTTCTGAACACACTTGTGGACACTGTTGTGTGAGGCCCAGTTAATATCACGCCGCTATGTCACAGGCTCAATGTCGCAGGTGTGAAAAATGTCACTATAGGACAGGGGAGATGTAGAATTTCTGAACACACTTGTGGACACTGTTGTGTGAGGCCCAGTTAATATCACACCGCTATGTCACAGGCTCAATGTCGCAGGTGTGAAAAATGTCACTATAGGACAAGGAAGATGTAGAATTTCTGAACACACTTGTGGACACTGTTGGATTGTGTGAGGCCCAGTTAATATCACAACGCTATGTCACAGGCTCAATGTCGTAGGTGTGAAAAATGTCACTATAGGACAGGGGAGATGTAGAATTTCTGAACACACTTGTGGACACTGTTGGATTGTGTGAGGCCCAGTTAATATCACACCGCTATGTCACAGGCTCAATGTCGCAGGTGTGAAAAATGTCACTATAGGACAGGGGAGATGTAGAATTTCTGAACATACTTGTGGACACTGTTGTGTGAGGCCCAGTTAATATTACACCGCTATGTCACAGGCACAATGTCGCAGGTGTGAAAAATGTCACTATAGGACAGGGGAGATGTAGAATTTCTGAACACACTTGTGGATACTGTTGGATTGTGTGAGGCCCAGTTAATATCACAACGCTATGTTACAGGCTCAATGTCGTAGGTGTGAAGAATGTCACTATAGGACAGGGGAGATGTAGAATTTCTGAACACACTTGTGGACACTGTTGTGTGAGGCCCAGTTAATATTACACCGCTATGTCACAGGCTCAATGTCGCAGGTGGGAAAAATGTCACTGTAGGACAGGGGAGATGTAGAATTTCTGAACACACTTGTGGACACTGTTGGATTGTGTGAGGCCCAGTTAATATCACACCGCTATGTCACAGGCTCAATGTCGCACGTGTGAAAAATGTCACTATAGGACAGGGGAGATGTAGAATTTCTGAACACACTTGTGGACACTGTTGTGTGAGGCCCAGTTAATATCACACCGCTATGTCACAGGCTCAATGTCGCAGGTGTGAAAAATGTCACTATAGGACAGGGGAGATGTAGAATTTCTGAACACACTTGTGCACACTGTTGTGTGAGGCCCAGTTAATATCACACCGCTATGTCACAGGCTCAATGTCGCAGGTGTGAAAAATGTCACTATAGGACAGGGGAGATGTAGAATTTCTGAACACACTTGTGGACACTGTTGTGTGAGGCCCAGTTAATATCACACCGCTATGTCACAGGCTCAATGTCGCAGGTGTGAAAAATGTCACTATAGGACAGGGGAGATGTAGAATTTCTGAACACACTTGTGGACACTGTTGTGTGAGGCCCAGTTAATATCACACCGCTATGTCACAGGCTCAATGTCGCAGGTGTGAAAAATGTCACTATAGGACAAGGGAGATGTAGAATTTCTGAACACACTTGTGGACACTGATGGATTGTGTGAGGCCCAGTTAATATCACAACGCTATGTCACAGGCTCAATGTCGTAGGTGTGAAAAATGTCACTATAGGACAGGGGAGATGTAGAATTTCTGAACACACTTGTGGACACTGTTGGATTGTGTGAGGCCCAGTGAATATCACACCGCTATGTCACAGGCAGAAATTGGCTAGTGTATGACAAACTACAAGATGTACATAGAATTGGGCAGAATAGGAATCTCCCTAGAGTGTAGGTCTGTAAGAATGGAACATGTCCTCGACTTATTCTTACAGAGTGACACACAGATAGCTTCGCTGTGGCCGTGATAACAGCCGTTACACGGTAATGAGAGAGGAGCGTGCACGTACACCGCTGTCCGGTGTCCGTTAAATTGTCAAGCTCCGCGTTTTTTAAGTATACGGACTGACACACGCTGTCTCTCTATAGTTTTGAATGTGATCAAACAGCAAATATACTTAACTGTTTGAAAAGCAGACAAAACTAGAAGGTGGAGGTCTGTAAGAACGGAACATGTCCTCGACTTATTCTTACAGAGTCACACACAGATAGCTTCACTGTGGCCGTGATAACAGCCGTTACACGGTACTGTGTGAGGAGCGTACACCGCTGTATGGTGTGAAAAAATGCACGCTCATTACCTCACCAGGACAAAAAAAAAAATTTGGATTGCTTTTAAAAAAGCAGTTTGCAGAGCAGTGGGAAAACAGCAATGCAGCTATCAGGAAGCCTTATAAGGCAGCCTAACAACCAACACAGCTGATCCAGCAAAATATAGCCTCCACTTTCTCTGCACACACAGTGACTGGTGTGTTGTACAGGCAAAATCGCTAGCAGCAGAAGCAGTTTTTGGTGTCTTCTTCCCTGCCTAACGCTCTCCCTACAGAATCAACAGCAGCAGCAGCTCTCCCTATTCTGAGATCAGCATGAGTAACATGGCGGTCGGCGTGCACGCCCTTTTATACCCCCTGTGACGCCCCCCAAAGCAAGCCAATCACTTGCATGCCCTTCTCAAAGATGGTGGTGACCCCTGCCTATGTCATCACGTTGCCCACAGTGTCCGTGGATCCTGATTGGCTGAAAAAGGGCGGAAAACAAACTTTTGAAACGCGACTTTGGCGCTAAAGTCGCCGAGCTCGTGGCCGACCTCACCCTAGGGTCGGGTTTCGTTTCATAAAAACCCGACCTTACCAAAAGTCGGCGACTTTTGAAATTTTTCGACCCGTTTCGCTCAACTCTAGTGGGCAGCTTTACCATCTGAGAAAATAAACAACCTCATCCACAACTACCACAAAAAGACTTAAATCTGTCATTGATGTTAGAGGGGGCAATACACGGTATTAAGAAATGGGGTATTTAACTTTTGATCAGGGTCATTTGGATGTTTTGGGTTGTCATTATGATTTAAAAAGAGAAAACAGTAGTTTGACAATAAACGGCTTCACTCAACCACCAACCATGAATAGAGAAAAAGTTTTGGTGTTATCATTCATATTCTCTGAAACAAGGCCAAGAAAGCAAAAATTCTGCTGGCGTATGTAAACTTTTGAGCACAACTGTATATGGGTGCCATATAGGGACATATACACACACGATGGGGACCATATACCAGAATGGGTACAATATACACAGGTTGGGTCCACATACCAGGATGGTATGCTATATGCACAAGATGGGGCCATATACCTGGATGGGAGCCATATACCAGGATGGGGCCATATACGAGGATGGGATCATATACACAGGATGGGGGCCATATACATAGGATGGGGCCATATACCCAGGATGGGGGCCATATATCAACCAGGATGGGGTCATATACACAGGATGGGATCATATACACAGGATGGGGGCAATAAACCAGGATGGGGCCATATACATAGGATGTGGCCATATACACAGGATGGGGGCTATATACCAACCAGGATGGGGTCATGTACACAGGATTGGGGTCATATACACAGGATGGGGCTATACACACAGGATGGGGGCCATATACACAGTATGGGGTCATATACACAGTATAGGGCTGTATACATGGCATGAGGGACATATACCAGGATGAGGGCCAAATACACAGGATGAGGCCATATACCAGGCTGGGGCTTTATAAACAGGATGGAGGCCATATACACAGGATGTTCATATACACAGGATGGGGGTCATGTACTAGTATGGGGCTATATACACAATGGGGGGCATAAACCAGGACGGAGGGCCATTTACACAAACTTCTTCCTCTTATTCTTTTGTAAACATCCTGAAGGGGAGGCGAGGAGATGTCACACACAAAAGCAGACCCCGCCCACATTTACTGCAGTCCTAATGTGAGCTAGTTGTACGCTTGGTTTTCATGGCAAATTTCAACTGCTGCTCCCTCTAGTGTTTAAAAGTGGAAATACCAAACCTTTTTACATTATTTTTCATATTTTACCCCATTAAAAATGAATGATAAGATATATTTTTTAATTAAAACACTAATACCTAAACATTTTTTAAACGTTGACTTTTTATGACAAATTCCCTTTAAGGCAACGTTTTTATGTTCCCAATAGTAGCATGTTTCACAGAAGTAAGAAAAAGACAGAAAAGATAGAATTTAATAGATCGGTTAGTTTGACTACCAAATAGGCAATCCCTCCATTTGTTGATGAGACGTTGATCAGAGTTTGATCAGAGTGTGGTGCCAGTGTCGTCAGTTTTTCATGTACGTGGAGAGAAAAAAAAAGTTTCTCACTAATCAACCACTATAGTTTGCTGACTCTGAATGGAGTGGAACGTCTCATACGCCAACACCGATTTATTTGGATTCCTCCTCCCTTTGGTTGTGCCGTGGGACGCCAAGGCGATCACACATTTATCAACCGGCCTTAGGATAGCTGATAATGTTTTTTTGCGGGCTTACCCCTTTTGCGAGCATGGTTAGACAGGGTATATGTCCTGATCCGTCTTGTCGCCGGTCTCTATCCTCTTAATTCCTATTTAAATATTATAAGCCTAATTGTGTTTTTGCAGTTTGCTGAGAACGTACTTATTTAATATGCTGCTGTATTTATTGTAGGACGTTACAGCAATTAGCAGGCTGAATACTGATAGGGAGCGCAGACATAAAATATCTATACAATAATTACTGAATAATTCATAAAAGGAAGGTTGCTTTGGAGGAGATTTCAAGCAGTTCTATCATCCTATAAAAGCAATATCCTATAATTAGAGATATAGGAAACAAAGGGAAATCATGCCAAGAGGAATTTTTTTTATTTTTCTTCATTTTAAAAGTAGCAACAATATTCTTGATGCCATACTTCACGTATTCTGTTTAAGAAATTGAACCATTAACCTCCCTATACATTTGCAAACAATATCCCACACGTTCACACCAAAGTTAAAAAAAGGGAAAAAAATAGAAAAAAAAACATTATAGGAAAAAAATAAGGGTCCAAAAGGTCTTGTGATGGGTAAACAGAGTTACACTGTGGGCACAATTGTAATGCCAAGTGAGTATTTTTACCATATCATTTATATGCGGATTTTCCCACTCCGCGCTGTATGAATCTGAATGTCTATTGGATGAAGCAGATCAGCTGATGTGTATTTTGTGTAACGAGGGGGGTGAGGCCTATGGATACAACACCATTTATCATGGGGTGGAGAAGAATTATTAGGCAGCTTGTTTTCCTAAGGCAAAATGGGCCAAAAAACCAATGTGCCAATTTAACTATTCTGAAAAGTAAAAAATTGTTCCAAGTCTTAGAGAGGAATGCAGAATTCTGGAAATTGCTAAAATTTTGGGGCGATCACAGCATCATCAAAAGTTTTGTTGCTAATAGTCAACCTGTTAAAATAAACAGCGACCAGGGAGTCATTATCCTCCAGTACTGTAATATTCAAGAAGAGGAACTGCCCTGGAGGCAAAGAAGTGCGTGATTTTCAGTGCTCAGAGACATGGCCGATGTAACGAAGGCTGAAACCCGACCACCACCGAACAAGTCACAGAAGTTAAAAGTTGAATATAGATTTTTCTAAGGTTTTATGAACTGATGAGATGAGAACAACTTTTGATGGACCAGATGAATGGGAATATGACTGGTTCAGAAAAAGGCACAGTGTTGTGAATTCCCTTGCTCGGACTTCTGAGCCGGAGCTCCCTCTGCTCCCTCTGGTGGTTACTGGGAGTAGTGGAGCTGGCCAGGTTGATGGAAGTTTGCCACCTGACGACGATAATTTGGAATCTGGCATTACTGGCTGGGAGCATATAATTGAGCAGGCTTCCCTTGGTGGTTGCTGGCGATTTCCTCCTCGTGCATTTGGAGTTCTTTTGTCTCCTGCCTGATCTGCATGGTTCAGTTAAGTGATTCTTTTGCTAATCCTTTGCATCTAATCTGGTTGTGCTTTTTTTCACTTTCTGCTTTGTTGCTAGGGTTCAGCGTACTCCCGCTGGGGGCAGCGCTGGGCCCCACTCATATGTTACAGCTTGTGTCAGTTTGTTCAGTCCCTTGTTATGTTAGTATCTTTTGCTTTCCTTCCAGTTCATACCAGAGTTCTGATCTAGTGGGGGTGAGGTCGTGTGGCCTCAGGTTTTTTGTATACCAGATGTGTTGGATTTTTTTAGGGTTTTGTGCGTGATTGCAGACAGTATCTTTTCTTTCCTGTCCTGTTTAGACAGCTTGGGCCCCACCGTTTGCTCAATCTGTTCTCTGCCTGTGTTTGTGTTTTCATCTTGTCTCACCGACAGTATATGTTTGGGGGCTGTCTATTCCTTTGGGGATCTGCTTCGGGGCTGTTTAGATTTCACCTTTCTGGCTTTAGGCTTAGTTAGTTCTCCGGCTGTGAGGAGGCATCTAGTACATCGTAGGAACTCTCCACGGCTACTGCTAGTTGTGTTGATAGGATCAGGGGTCTGCAATCTGCTTAGTTACCAACCTCTCTGGTTTTCTGGTGGCTTAGTCTGTTCCTGCCATCCTTCTCGGTGACCCATTCATAACAGCACAGACCTCCACTTCAAATCAGACGCCAGCAATGTGGTGGTGGGTACTGCTACGGGCTGGTATTTTTAAATGAGTTATTTTGAACTTTTCGGGTTGAAGATGGACTCAAAATCAACTCCCAAACCCTACTGCCAGTTTTAGAAGACACTTTCTTCAAGTGGTAGAGGAAAAAGTCTGCATCTACCAAAACCAAAAACATGAGTTTTATGCAGGACAATGCTTCATTGCATACATCAAAGTCCTCCACACATACAGTAGATATTCTCCTAGGTAAGATAAAACTGCACTTTCACTTTCCTAAATATTAAGGTTTCAGGTGTTTTAGCTTTAGGATTGACCAACAGCACTGGAGTTGTTCAGTAGTAAAATTATCAAAAATACAAATTGCCGAATAACTGTGAACTAGAGATGAGCAGGGCACTAAAATGCTTTGATGCTCGTTAATTGAACAATTCCTAATGCTCGGATGTTCGTTTTGAGTAACGAGTATACTGAAAGTCAATGGAAAGCCGAGCATTTTTATGGCAGACCCTACAAAGAGGTCTAGGAGGGTGAATGTTGAAAAGGATGGAAAAAGTGCTGAATGGAGGGAGAACAGCACAGGGAAGACCCCTGGAAGCATCTCTGATTGCCAGATCCCTGCTGATAACATTGGTGTGACATTTTTGCTCCACTTTAAAGATTGACAAATTCAATTAAACATTCAAAATCAATGAGAAATTTAGAGCTTACAGGAAAAAAATGTTTTGGAACATTTTTTCCTGTATAATGACAAACTTAAAAAAGATTTTAATTAATATATATATATATATATATATATATATATATATTTTAAGTAAACCAAAATTTATTTTTTGATGAAAAAATTGGAAACTTCAGTGTAATTTATGAAGGAATCATGAAGTACCAAAAATTAGGGACTCAGATAAACCCTGTATTGGACATAAAGGAGGGCCTCATACACGTTTTGTTCAACTTGTCATGTGCTGGTACTTTAAGGCCTGTTTCACACTTCAGTTGTTTGACGTCAGTTGCAAATCGCCAAAGTCTGAAAAAACAGATTCGTTTCCGTTTTGCAACAAGCGGATGCCACCGGATCCGTTTTTTGGACGGATCCACTGCAGCTGCAATGTGCATGAAATTTAAAGGAACCGATGTCTGGAAAAGGAGAGGAGAGAGAAGAGAGAGAGAGAAGAGAGAGATTTTTGCTGCCAGAACAGGTTTTGGGGTTAAATTTCATGAAAGGAAATTCTTCCGGGCATGCTCAGTATAAAAAAGCAAAATCCCTTGGCGGATTCCATCAATTAACGGTTTGCAACGTATCCGTCGCCCATAGGTATCCATTATAACACATGGCGGACAGCGACAGATCTGTTGCTATCCGTTATTTTAACGCAAACAAAAAACGTTTCATTGTCCGTCCACTCCAGACAGCGGATGCCAAAATTATGACGTATCCATCAAAAAATGGATGCAACGGATAAACCATCCATCAAAATCCGCTGCTAATGCAAGTCTATGGGAAAAAAAGGCGGATCCGCAAAAAAAAATGGACGATCCATTTTTTTCTAAACACGGCGGATTTTGATTGACATCAAACAACTGAAATGTGAAACAGGCCTAAGGCTCATAAAAGTTATATAATAAGTGCAAATCCTGTCAAAAATTACAAGCAGAGTCATCCATACGCCATTGAAGGCACCAACTGTAGTGACTCACTCAAACATTGTGAACAAAGTGTAGTTGTGTTACTCCTACACTCATAAAAGCTCTGCACACAGTGCAAAGCCTGCTAATAATTACAAGCAGGGTCATTCATACACTCTTGAAGGCATTAACTGGAGTGTCTCATAAAAAATTTAGGAAGTGTAGTTGTCAAACTCCTACACTCATAAAGGCTTTGCACAAAGTGTAAAATTATAAGCAGTGTCATCCAGTCGTTCATAGACCCTAGAAGGTTTTACTTTATGTGCTGCTGTCATCTGGTGATGTGGAAAAGTCGGATCTAATCAAGGATTCATTTATTGTTATCAGAATGAACCTGTCAGCACTTTCTGTTGACAGGTGAAAGTGACTGTTATGACTTCCTCGGCGGCACTAAAAACCCGCTCAGACAAGGCTCCAGAGGCAGGGCAACACAACACCTTCAAGGCATAGAGCCACCACGTCACGGCATTCTCATATGGGGCAATCCTACTCTACGTTTTTTATATTCGCTGTGCCATTACAGCCTCCTAAATGTATTAAAAGCAAGACTATGTTAAATGCAAAATGTACCTGAAGCTTTTCTGAATCATTCCCATGGCGCCAGAAAGGGCGAGCGCAGATACTGTAAAGGCCGACCTGGTCCGGACATGGACATTTCAGATCTGACCTCCACAATGCCAAACCAGCAACCACAGATGAAGGGTGAAACAAGCCCAGACACAGGTGCATAATCAAATAGAGCCTGGGGCAGGGCTGCTGTATGTGTGTACAGCAGCCTAGATCAATCACAATAAAGACAGAAGGAAAGGTGTGCATAACCCAGCGGTTATTGGTTCAGCGTTGACAGCCACAGATCTGTCTGGTCTCTTATTCCTTTCAATAACTCTGCTGTGTTGAGTGGTCTCTCTGCTAGACAAATTAGCTTTCCAGAGCCTGTTGCCGCTTTGCTGAGGCAGTGCTGCAGAGATTCAAGCTTTCAGCTGATGTGGATGATGTGTTCTGAGATAGCACATCGGAGATGGAGGATGAAGGCTAGGCTCCAGCCACTACAATGTTCACCCAGTGTGCTGTCAAGGAAATGTAGCATCTCTGGCCACAAGTGCTGGTTCACGTGTCTGTCTGTCGGTCATTAAGTGGACAATCCCAGTAACAGCATTGGTAAATGCACGGGTGATGTTCTTGGACACGTGCTGTACAAGGTGGGGATGCCACAATGGGAGAAATAGTGGCTGCTGGGGACCAAGTACCCAGAAATCAAATTTGTACACTTGTCGCAGGCCACTAAATAAAGTCTAGAGTATGTATGACAATAGTCATATTTTGAACAAACAAATTTGTACACCTGTAGCATGCCAATTTTGTTTTTTATTTCAAACCAACAAAATTTCACACAAGCCAAATTCTACAGTATATATGACAATAAAAAATTTGGAACAACCAAATTTATACACCTCTAGCAGGCCATTTTGGGTTTATATTTCAAACCAACAAAATTTCATACAAGGTAGGTTCTACAGTATATATGACAACATAATTTTTTTTGAACAAAAATATTTTGTGAACTGTACCAGACCAAGCAATTTTTTTAAATTTTAACCCATCGTAGATTTATACAAAGCACGTTAAACTGTATGGATGACTAAATGAATCCAGAAATTTTTTTGAATATTTTGTTTTGCAGTTTTAGATAGCACTATAATGTAACAACATAGTAACCATAGTTAACAAGGCCAAAAAAAGACATTTGTCCTTCCAGTTCAGCCTATATTCCATCAGAGTAAATCCCCGGATCAACGTCCTTCTAAAGAACCTAATAACTGTAAGGTAGAATATTGTTACGCTCCAGGAAGACATCCAGGCCTCTCTTGAACTCCTCGACTGAGTTCGTCATCACCACCTCCTCAGGCAGGGTATTCCAGATTCTCACTGCCCTAACAGTAAAGAATCCTCTTCTGTGTTGGTGGAAAAACCTTCTCCCCTCCAGATGCAGAGAATGCCCCCTTGTGATCGTCACCTTCCTTGGTATAAACAGATCCTTGGAGAGATATTTGTATTGTCCCCTATTATACTTATACATGGTTATTAGATCGCCCCTCAGTTGTCTTTTTTTCTAGACTAAATAATCCTAATTTTGCTAATCTCTCTGGGTATTGTAGTTCCCCATCCACTTTATTAATTTTGTTACCCTCCTTTGTACTCACTCTAGTTCCATTATATCCTTCCTCAGAACAGTGCCCAAAACTGTACACAGTACCAACCAGGGATTTGTACAGAGGCAGTATAATGCTCTCATCATGTGTATCCAGACCTCTTTTAATGCACCCCATGATCCTTCTCTACTGCCCACTGGTTGATTGAAATGTGATGATGGGTCAAAAAAAATCTTCTATGGACCCCCATCTCCACTGCCGGTCGTACGTAATAACTTCCCACCGGGATGCCATCTGTTGGTACCTTGCGGCTTGTGAGCCTGCTAACATTTCTCCTTGTTCTGGCTTGCCTCTTTCTCCCTTCTGTCCTGCCTAGACCCTGCAGTGCACTCACTAGTTGCTGGATCCTGGCTCTCCCATCTGCAGTCTGCAAGTAACTCAGCAGTGAAGGCTGCGGCCGGGTTTCGCGCCTAGGTGGTTCTAGGAAAGCAGACAGAAATCAGGTGTTAGTAAGTACCTGTTCACACCTGATTTCTATTTGGAAGTGATGGTCAGTCTTTTGATCTTTGTATACATTAGCTCTCTGACTGAGCAATCTGCCCCTCAGCCTCAGGCAGGATCCTACCTTCCCATAGAGATGTAGACTTTAGTCTAAGAGAGGATTCATATTACGCAGGTCCCAGCAACGAAAATCGCCTTATCGTGGCTGCTGGATTCACATGAATTGACCAATTTATGCGTTAAGTATTCTCAATTTTCATATTTTCTAGAGCAGTAATGCAATTCAATTTTCATATTTCATGTTTGCATGCTATAGCGCTACAGAGTACTACTTTATTTGTTCATTTTAATTTTCAGGGATATTGAGCTGTATGAGGGTTTATTTTTTGCACCTTGAGCTGATGTTTTAACGGATACCATTTTGAGGCAGATATGAGGCTTTTGATTACCTATTATTGCATTTTATTGCAATGCTGCAGTGGCCAAAAAAACGAAATACTGGCATTTTGATTTCTTTTTCTTGTTCCACCAGTTACAGATCAGATTAATATACATTATATTTTGACTTTTACGAAAGCAGTGATACCAAATATGTGTATTTTTTATTTTTCTTAATTGTTTTAATGCTTTTATCAGTGTTGATCCTGCTGCAGAGGCTGGGGGCTCCCAAGGATGTGGGTGCCCTGGGCAATTGCCCAGTTTTTCTCCTCTAATACCAGCCTTGCTTATGATCTAGGAATGCAATTGCTTATGATCTAGGAATGCATTATAAAGTCCGAGCACGTCTAGTTCTCTGTTAGTTTAGATCCATTTGTGAAAAGTAAAAAAAATCCCTATAGGTGCAAAGTTTATAATCTAAAAGTTTAATACAAATGTATACAGGAGAGTATTATCCCAGGGGCCTCCACTGGATATATGTCTGCTGTTGTAACAATTAGATTTAGGAGAATTATGGCTCAGCAAGTCTGCATTATAGAAGGCAAGATATAACACTTAACAATTGACAACCATATGATTTTTCACAACAGTATTGTTGCAGTACAGTCATATTAAACCATATATCTTATGCTATGTATGGTAATGGGATGCGTAATGAAAACGTACGAGGTAAAGGAAGGACTCTTATCCTTTACATCATGTACGACCTGCATCACAAATGTGTTTACTATGTAAATGTAAGATAAATGACACCGGGAAGATGTTCAAAATCAGGATCTGGAATATTGAAATATAAACGGAAATATGCAGAATATCATTATTGTGTTTCAGATTGTATTTCCGAGAGAGGGCAAGATAAAGTAGATGAAATTGACCTGAAATGCATGGAAGCACAGCTGGAGAACTGGTAATATCATACATTTCTGAATTGTCATCATTGTTTCAAAGCCGTGTAAAACTAAAGAGAAAATAGCTTTGTTAAAGTTTTTATAACTTCTGAAAGTTCTGCAAAACTCATTAATAAAAATAAGTAAATTCGTTTATCATATAGGATGGAAAATTTTCCTGCCTTAAAGGGAATCTGTCAATGTGTTTTTACATATGCATGTATTGGTATGGCCAGTGTCGGACTGGGTGGTATGGGGTCCACTCTACAGATATATGCAAATAACTGTAAGTCGTTATCCCCGTTATAGTGGAGCTTTGACTGTAAAACACAGGTGGCTCCTGCACATCTACTGTGCCCACCATAACTGGGATGTACAATTTTGCATTAAAGGTGGTTCTTTGATTAAAACAACTTATCACCATTCCACAGGTCAGGTAGGTGATAAGTTATTGATCGGTAGCATCCAACCATTGGAAACTGCACTGATCCTAAGACTTACCACAGTTACATTCATCCTGTTTGGGGCTTCCAGAAAAAGCCAAGTGCAGCGTGCAGCTACTTAGGGAATGAATGGATCAGTGGTTGAATTGTATATGCTGCTCCATACTAACTGGGATAAAAGTTACACCATCTATCATTGCTGTGGGTCCCAGCAGTTGGGCGCCCACCAAGCAATAAGTTATCATTTATCCTTTAGCCATGTTCAGTATATTATCAGTATTTTACATCAGTACTTGCCAAAATCAGCTTGGAACAATCAGAGGAAAAGTATAATAGAAACACGTCACCACATCTGAATTTTTCATCAACTCCTCGTTTTTGCTTACAAATACTGGTGAAAATTACTGACCAAAAACTGAATTTGTGAACATGACATTAGGTAGGATGGATGATTACTTGTTTTCACCTGAGAACCTCTGTAAGTGCATATTTGCTACTGCATAGTCACAGGACAGGGAGGGGTCCAAGTATTTAACCTCTCTTGGAAATAAAGATTCTTCCCCTTATTGATATCATAGAGAACAAGTGACCTCCATACACAACATAATCCATTGTAAAAAGACCAATAATACCAAATACAGGAGACAAATACCACCACAACATGGCCAGTCGACATATTACTAAAACATAGTGACCATATAATACCAAATTTAAGGGAAATATACTACCCCACCATGACCAGAGTACATATTACCACCAAATAGTGACCAAATAATATCACAGACAAAAAACAAGTACCACCACATCATGGATTGACCACATATCACCAAAACATAGTGACTGAATAACACCACATTCAAGGGACAAATACCACCACACCTTGACTAGGCCACATATTACCACCACATGGTGACTGAATAATACCACATGTAAGGGACAAATACCACCACACTATGACCTGACCACATATTACCACCCCATAGTGGTGACTGAGTAATACTACAATAACAGTAATGACTAAAAGCCACAAGACTAATAGCATTAATATTACAACTGGTGACATTATACACATGAGCTATGTATATATTATACAGTTTACTGGTAATACAGTGATCATCAGTGAGATTATACACAGAAGCTCTGTATATAGTGTACAGGTAATGTAGTGATCATCTGTGACATTAAACTATGTACGGAGCTCTTGTGTATACTGTTACTGGTGATCACTGTGTTACCTGTACACTATACACTATATACAGAGCTCATCTGTATATAGCATGCACATAATACAATAATCACCAGTGACATTATACACAAAAGCTCTGTATATATTGTCAGTGTTCAGGTAATACAGGGATCACCATTTACATTATACACAGGAGCTCTGTATATGGTGCATAGTGTACAGATAATATAGTGATCGACTGTGACATTATACATAAGAACTCTGTATATAGTGTGTAGTGTACAGGTAATACTGTAATCAGAGGTGACATTATACACAAACGTTCTGTATACAGTATATAGTGTATAGGGTGCATGTACACGTAATACCACTGATGTCTCTAGTTGACATCATTTATCTTCACTTTTCTTCTTTATCTGGCACAGACTGCTATCACTTTTTCCAGCCAGGACTCATCTCTGCAGAAAATAACACACAATTATCTATAGCTGATCACTTCTAGAGCACATTTCCCGCTTTTTCTCCGACTTCTACACTATTTCAGATTAAGAAAAAAAGCAACATGGTGCTACCCTCCACAGTAACAGGACCTCCCTTTTGTTCCAGCCAAGGAAGACAGTATCAATCCAAAGTAAAATATATTACAGTAATCACGTCCCCCACTTGCAACCATAAACCAATATTGTATGTTACTCATTCTGAACACCATACAGTTGTGAGCTGACTAGTAAATTCCAAAAAATAGTTGGAGATTGCAACACCATATATTATTGTATAATGCAACACTGATCATCATTTTTATCACAGAATCATAGAATCACAGAATGTTTGAGTTGGAAGGGACTTCAAGGGACATCTTGTCCAACCCCCTGTTCAATGTAGGATTCACTAATCCATCTCACACAAATGTCTGTCCAATCTCTTTTTAAAGATTTCCATTAAAGGAAAACTCACCACCTCTCATGGCAGCTTGTTCCACTCATTCATTGATCACCCTCACTGTCAAAATGTTTTTCTAATATCTAGTCTGAATCTTCTCCCTTTCAGTTTCATTCCATTGCTTCTCGTCTATCCATGTGCAAATGGGAATAAGGGTGAACCCTCTACACTGTGACATCCCTACAAATATTTGTTGTCAGCTGCTAAGTCTCCCCTTAGCCTTCTTTTTTGCAAGTTAAACATTACCAGATCCTTTACACATTCCTCGTAGGATGTACTTTGCAGTTTGCTTACTATACTTGTAGCTCTTCTCCGAATTTCCGAATTTGCTCCAGTTTTTAAATGTCTTTTTTAAAATAGGGTGCCCATAACTGGACACAATATTCCAGATGTGGTCTGACTAAGGAGGATTAGAGAGGGGATAATTACTTCATTTGATCTAGACTTTTAATACATCATAGAACGGTGTTTGCCTTTTTTACTGCTGCATCCAACTATTGACTCATGTGCAGTCTGTGATCTATTAGTATATCCAAGTCTATTTCATTAGTTCTATTCCTCCCATTCTGTAGATGTAATTTTGCTTTTTTGTCCCAGATGTAGAAATTTGCATTTATATCTGTTAAATACCATTCTATTAGAATCATAGAATAGTAGAGTTGGAAAGGACCTCCTGGGTTATCCGGTCCAACTCACTGCTCAAAGCAGGATTCACTAAATCATCCCAGACAGATGTCTGTCTGTTTGAAGACTTCCATGGAAGGAGAGCTCACCACCTCTCGTGTCAGACTGTTCTACTCATTGATCACCATAACTGTCAAAAAGTTTTTCCTAATATCTAATCTGTGTCTCCTCCCATTCAGTTTCATCCCATTGCTTCTAGTCTTTCCTTGTGCAAATGGGAATAAAGACGATCCTTCTACAAAGTGACAGCCCTTGAGATATTTGTAGACAGCTATTAGTTCTCCTCTTAGTCTTCTTTTTTGCAAGCTAAACATTCCCAAATCCTGTAACAGTTCCTCATAGAACATGGTTTGCAGACCGGTCTCCATTCTTGTCCCTCTTCTCGGAACTTTTTACAGTTTGTTGATGTCTTTTTTAAAATGTGGTGCCTAAGCCTAGACACAGTATTCCTGATGAGGTCTGACTAAAGAGGAGTAGAGGGCTATAATGACTTCACGTGATCAAGACTACACGCTTCTGTTGATACTTCCCAGTATTGCATTTGCCTCTTTTGCTGCTGCATCACACTGTTGACACTTTTTTCAAGATTTCCTATCCTTCCTGGACATTTTTGTCCTTAAGGATATCCAGCCATTGGATCCCTCTGATCTCTTTCTGAGTCCCTTAAAATCTGCCTTTCTGAAATCTAACTTGAAGTCTGAGTCTTCACAGGTATTCCTCCTTTAGTTATCCAAAACTCTAAAATAGCATGGTCGCTACCTCCAAGGATCCCAGCCACTCTTACCTCCTCAACAGATTTCACCACTGATCAGAAGCAGTGCTTGCCGTGTTGTCATGCACATGACAGAATGGCAAACACTGGATGTTCAGGCGCCCCACTCAAGTGAATGGGGTCCAGGTTTCAGTTTGGGTACTGTTTTAGTATTCGAACCTAAACTTTTTTAAATGTTTTCGAGTCCGCCCATCCCTAGTTGTGTGACTATTAGCCTCTCTTTCCCTAACCACCAGCTCCTGTTCCTCCTCTTACTCCTCCTCAGCATCCACCTTCTCATTGTTACTCAATCCGCACTGAGTAGATGAGATGTCCCTGGGCTGGCTAAAATCTCTCTGTGCTATATCTTCCTCCATCCCCACTTGGTCTACATGCAAAGTTCCATGCTTAATTGTGAGCAGGAACTGTTTAAATAGGCACAGAAGTGGCTATGGCATCATCGCTGCTCACCATCTTTGTGGAGTCCTCAAAGTCTTAGAGAACCAAAGAAATGTCAGGCATCCATGCCCACTCTTCAGTTATGTGTGGAAGCTGACCAGAATACTGACGGGCATGTTGGAGCTGGTGTTCAACCACTGGCCTCTTCTGCTCACAAAGTCTTGCCAGCATGTGAAGTGTGGCGTTCCAGAATGTAATGATGTCGAACATCATTTGGCGAGCTGGCACTTGCTTGCGCTGCTGCTGTAGCTGAGTTGCGGAAATGGAGAAATGGACACTGATGTGGCGTACCTTGACCAGAAGCTCTGGCAAAACTGGGTGTGTTTTCAGGAACCACTGAACACCAAAATTGAGCACATGTGCCAATCATGGTACATGTATGACCTGCCAAGCTTGCTCTGTGAAATAGTTGCCCTCCTTCTCCCTCTGGTGACCCCACTGCCTCTTCCTGTCTATTTTAGTGCTACCAATATCCCCCTCTCAGCGGTGCTGGCCTTGCTCTGCATGCCAGCTTCCCAGGTTGGGTCAGTGACTTTATCATACACCACCTCGTCTTCCACCACCGCATTCTGGTCCTCCTGACTTTGTGACTTAACAACAAGACTTCGCCGCAACTGTGTCTCATCATCATATTTCTCCTTATTCCAAAGTTGTCGTTCCACACAATCACGTTCTTGTGTCCGTGGCTGCTCTAATTTTTGCCCATCACTAAACAGAATGCATGTTAAGAGGCTACAATCAAGAAATGCTGTAGTAAAGAGCTCATCGGAGTGTCCAAGTGTGGGATCACTAGTCCCCTGTGACTCAACATAGGGGGAGGAAGGAGGATGAGGGTGAGGATTAGGCTGGTGAGATTGGATCGTGTGGAAGACTGTGTGGTACTGCTAAGCCTGCTGGAAGCATTATCAGCTATCCATCTGACCACGTATAGATAGCAGTCAAATTCAATTCAGAAAACTGTTTCAATGCTTTTTTCAGTTTTAGATATCACAGAAATGTTCACAGACCACGTAACACTGTATCCAGTCCAAGGTGAAATTTAAAAAAGCTGGTTTTATGGTTTTATTCCGCTATAGCAAATACAGCTGTAGGTGGGTCCTTTTCAAGTACTTGAAGCATGCATGTAAGTACTTAAGAAAAACCCACCTGCAGTCGAAACGTGGTATTTGTATTTGCTATGGAGGAATAATACTTCAGGGTTTTTTTATTTCACCTTGGATTGGAGGCTGTATACACTTTTCATTTTACACTTTGTCTTCTGCATATATTACCAAGTAAAAACACAAAAATTGAGCTTGGTTTGAGTTGGTACACATGCAGCGTATGAATGCATGTTCACATGGCCATAAAGCATACAAAACCTACAAAAGACAAAATGAAAAAAAACCCTGCTATAACAAAATAAGTAAAAAGCAAAAGTGCATTTAAATCATACAGAGTTCTTAGTAATACTGTATTTGATCAAACATAGCATAAAAGCCATCCCACCATCGACAAGGTGACTCTGTGGTTGGGGCGGTCCTACACTGTCTAGTATTAATAACCTTATCATGTGTCAAAGTTGACGTCTGTGTGAATAAGGGCAGACATGGACCGGGTCCCAACCACCGGACACCAGTCAGGGGAAGCCTTTAAATACAATTTCCAGCTCAGGAGAAAGAGGCCACACCCCAGGTTGCACAGAATGCAAAAATACAAAGAAAAAACACAAAAATTGAGCTTGGTTTGAGTTGGTACACATGCAGCATATAAATGCATGTTCACATGGCCAAAAAGCATACAAAACCTACAAAAGACAAAATGAAAAAACCCTGCTATAATTAAATAAGTAAAAAGCAAAAGTGCATTTAAATCATACAGACTTCTTAGTAATACTGTATTTGATCAAACATAGCATAAAAGCCGTCCCACCATCGACAAGGTGACTCTATGGTCGGGGCAGTCCTACACTGTCTAGTATTAATAACCTTATCATGTGTCAAAGTTGACATCTGTGTGAATAAGGGCAGACAAGGACCGGGTTCCAACCAATGGACACCAGTCAGGGGAAGCCTTTAAATACAATTTCCAGCTCAGGAGAGGGAGGCCACGCCCCAGGTTGCACAGAATGCAAAAATACAAAGAATAAACACAAAAATTGAGCTTGGTTTGAGTTGGTACACAACATTCAGCATATAAATGCATGTTCACAGAGTCGCCTTGACGATGGTGGGATGGCTTTTATGTTCTGTTTGATCAAATACAGTATTACTAAGAACTCCGTATGATTTAAATGCTCTTTTGCTTTTTGCTTATATAATTATAGCAGGGTTTTTTTCATTTTGTCTTTTGTAGGTTCAGTATACTTTATGGCCATGTGAACATGCATTTATATACTGCATGTGTACTAACTCAAACCAAGCTCAATTTTTGTGTTTTTTCTTTGTATTTTTGCATTCTGTGCAACCTGGGGTGTGGCCTCCCTCTCCTGAGCTGGAAATTGTATTTAAAGGCTTCCCCTGACTGGTGTCCACTGGTTGAGACCCGGTCCTTGTCTGCCCTTATTCACACAGACGTCAACTTTGACACATGATAAGGTTAGTAATACTAGACAGTGTGGGACCGTCACGACCACAGAGTCACCTTGTCGATGGTGGGATGGTTTTTAAGCTATGTTTGATCAAATACAGTATTACTAAGAACTGTGTATGATTTAAATGCACTTTTGCTTTTTACTTATTTAATTATAGCAGGGTTTTTTTCATTTTGTCTTTTGTAGGTTTTGTATATATTACCAAGTGTATTCCTTGGTCAATATGGACGTGCATCCTTCACAGTGAGTGCTGCCAGCCACCTTGTCTAATGCACGTATGTCTGAGAAATGGAAGTCTACAAAATTTTTAAAAGCTTTTGTTCACTTTTAGAGATCACAGAAATATTCACAGACCAAGAAACACTTTATGTCTGAAAAAATAGAAGACTACAACATTTTTAAATACTTTAGCAGTTTTACAGATCAAGGAAATGTTCACAGATCATACAACACTGCATGTCTGAGAAACGGAAGTCTACAACATTTTTAAAAGCTTTCTTAGCAGTTTTAGAGATCACATAAATTTGCTCCACACTACGGATTAGTGTATGACTGAAAAATGAGGTAGAGGAAAATGTTTCAATGATTTTTGGGTGTATTATATTACACAAAAAAGACTTCAAAGCACATAATTCTTAATAGTTCAAAACATATCAAAATTTTTCGGCACCCTCAAAAAAACTGCCGCTACATATGCTGCTCAAAAAATTAAAGGGAACACTAAACAATACAATATATTGTTTAGTGTTCTGTTCATTTTTTTGAGTAGTATATTTGCCAACGGACTGCAAAGGACTAATACCTGTCTACAAGCTGGATTTTGTCACTCTGTCAGTCTGTCTGCTCCTGCGACTCTCTCCCTCCCTAGGCTAAATTCAGATTGTATGTGCTGCAAACGATTAGCACTTAGAAGGGCTGTTAGTAGAGATGCGCGACTTTGCCTTTTTTAGGGTCGAGTCGGGTTTCATGAAACCAGACTTTCTCAAAAATCGAGTCGAAATTGGCCGACTATAGGGAAAAGTCAGAGGTCCGACTGAAACACGAAACCCAACCCAATGCAAGTCAATGGGGAAGCAAAGTCGGCAAGAAGTGGAGGACAGTAAACACACCTACAGTGCCCATTTCAATGCCAACAACATCAATTCTTATTACTTAAGCTTTTTAACCTTAATTTACTTTATAATAATAGTTACACATTGAAAACTGGGGGGTTATTTGGCTAAAGTTGTGGGGGGGGTAGGGCTGGTCCAGGTTTCTGTGTGCCCCGGGCCAAAGAGTGTCAGTGCGCCCCTTTAACACATACCACAATTCATGATGCTCCGATACGGCACAGAAATATAGGTATAGTACAATGAAAAATACTTCACTTCTTACATGACATGACTGATATCTATTTTAAATTCTACAATAGCTCAAAAAACGGACAGTATATTACTCCATACAGTATTATGGCCTCCACATTGTGCGCCATACAGAATAATGAGCCCCATATATTTCTCCATACAGAATAATTGGTCCCATATAATGTTCCATACAGTATATGATGAGCTCCACATAATCCTACAGTATATGATGGTCTCCAATGGATGATGCTCCAGTGTGTTATGGGCCGAAATAATGCTCCATATATAATGGGCCCCATTTCTATTGCTCCAGTGTATAATGGGCCCCATAGATGCTGCTCCAGTGTCTGATCTGCCCCACTTGGAATGCTCCAGTATATGATGGGTCTCATGGATGATGCTCCAGTGTCTTATGGGCCCAAATAATGCTCCATATATAATGTGCCCCATTTAGAATGAACCCAGGCATGGTATGTGAAAAGAGCTCCATGGAGTAATCTGAAGTGTGGGCTGCTGCATCCTTCACTTTTGGTGTGGGTGAAGGACCCAAGGAAAGAGGTTGCACCTGACCAGAAGCCTGCACTGACGACTCAGTACTTGCATTTTTTGAAATTTCAGAAGAGTAGGCGATAGAGCTGGAGGCTGTTTCAGCAATGTAAGCCAAAAACAGTTCCTGATGCTCCGGCTTTAAAAGCAGTTTACCTACTCCCAGAAAAGGGAGCCTTACGCCTTCCGGAGCCAGACCATGACGCAGGCTCAACACCTCCTGCTTTTGCTGCTATTGTGATTTTGGCGCTACCAGCAGATGTACCACCACCACCATCAGTACCAGGTGGCCCCCCACACCCACGTCCATGGCCTCTTCCACCATACTTACTTATTTTTTGTGAAAATGGACCCAAAATATCAGTAGATATATGGTGCTGTATCAGAAGTGTACAGCTCTATGCAGTCTAGGGATAATTGTAAATCTCCGTATATATTTCATGAGTCATACACAGATGCTCACAGGCTCAGTATTGATTACACAATAGTATAAAAAGTTGAAAAAGTGTACAGTGTCACCAGATACAAGGTATATATAGTATAGTTGAAACATTCTGAATCTTCTTATATATTACAGGAGGCAGACACAAATGCTCTCAGGCCCAGTATGGATTAGACAAGAATATAAAAAGCTGTAGATGGGTAATTTATCACAAGCGTACAGCTGTATACAGTGTTGGTGTAATCTTAAATTTCCAAATATATTTCCGGAGTAACAGACAGACATTCACAGGCTCATTATGGATTAAACCAGAATCTAAATAGCAAAAAAGGGTATTGTATCAAAAGCATACAGCTGTATACAGTGTTTGGCAAATTTGAAATCTCGGTATATATTTCCGGAGTCACCCTCAGACGCTCACTCAGTCTGGATTTGACCATAATACAAAATGTTGAAAAAAAGGTACTGGATAACAAGATAGCAAGTATATATATTATAGGGTACAATTTAAATCTCCATATAGATATTCCCGGTGTCACCCTCAGACGCTCACTCAGTATGCAAATGACCGTAATACTAAATGTCGAACAAAGGTACTGTATAACAAGATAGAAGTTGCATATCCTATAGGGTAAAATTTTTAGCTCCGTATATATAGAAGGAGTAAACCACACAAGCTCACTCAGTATGGATTATACCGTAATAAAAAATTTAGAACAAAAGTACTGTATCAGCAGATACCAGGTGTATTCAGTCTAGGGGTAATTGTAAATTTCCGTCTATATTTCCGGAGCCAGACACAGACACTCACAGGCTCAGTATGGATTACACCAGAATATAAAAAGTAGAAAAAGGGAAATGTATTCGAAGCGTACACCAGTATACAGTGTTGGGGTACTTTTAAATCTTCGTATATATTTCAGTCTCAGTAAGCCAGTCCAGACTCTCCGCTACTGGAAACTAGATGGATACAAGTACAGACGGAAAGTCGAGTGGTTGCAGAAATTTGGGAATTACTAATCATGGGAAAACCTCCCAGTAGATTTCACAGAGGTGATGCTGAACCTTAATTACTTTGTCTGTGGAGACAGCGAAAACGGTTCTTTGTAAAGAAAGGATTGCTGTATCGCAGTAGCGTGGATCCCATCACCGTTACTCGTCTCCATCAAATTGTGAGCACAGGGAGAGATGTAGACATGGTCTTCACTGCCTATTATGATGTGTCTGGTCACTTTGGAGTGCAAAAGACAGAAGCCACAGGCCGTAGGCGATTCTATTGGATTGGCATGAGAGGAGACATTGAAAAATGGTGGCAGGAATGTCACACATCTGTGACTAGGAAAACTGTGAAAGCTGATCATAAAGCACCACTGCATCTGACTGTGAGTTGATGTCCATTACAAATGGTAGCCATTCATCATCTGAAGGTAGAGGCCAGCAGGACAGGCCATAGCTACATCTTTACCATCATCGATCAGTTCCCCAAATTTGTAGTGGCCGTCCCTGTGAAGGATTTAATTGCCCAGACTACACAGGGGTGGAGCAGGGAGAGGTAATTATTGCAACTTGCAAGTGCTGTGGCCATGAGCAACCAGTGGAGGCACACTCGTGGGCGAAGGTACTGGCACAGTGCCCCTCATAGTGCGCCGTTGTGTCTGATGGCGAGTGGGTCCCTCCACCATCAGAGACACTGAATTGTGGTATGAGGGGCCCTGTGCCAGTGCCGTCGGCCAAGAGTGGGCCCACCCACCTGTTCAAAGCAACGGCACTTGCCCGGGGGTGCCAGATGGTGACCCCAGCCCTTGGGGGGGCAGCCCAGTTAGGGAGGTTTAAAAAATGGCATATGTTGAAGTGTAGGCTGTACATTCAGCAGCTGCAAATGTAGGAATTGGACAAGTCCGAAGGAGAGGAGGACAAAAGCGAGCATTTTCTGGCAACCTATGTGTCATCAGGGGAAGGTGGGACAAAATCCTGAGAAACACATGCATGGTTCATTTTAATGAAGGTTAGATCATCATTCTTTTTGGGTCGACAGACGGGTCCTTTTTTCTGTCAGGATTGATCCAGCAGCACTGAAGACTCTTTCAGATAGCACACTAGCAGCAGGGCAAGCGAGCTCCTGTAAGGCATATTGTGCCAATTCAGGCCAGGTGTCCAGTTTACAGGCCCAATAGTCAAAGGGGAATGACCTGTGAGGGAGAACATCGATATGGGAGGAGAAGTAGTTTGTAACCATAGTTGACAACTGCTGTCTCCTGTCACTTACAATCGATGCAGTATTACCAGTCGGGTGAGTGGTACTTGAGAAATCAGTCCACAACATGGTCATGAACCCGCTGTCTCCAACGCCACTTCGGCTGTGCGCACCTCTTCCATTTTGCCCACTATGGCTCATGGGAGTACCAGCACCGCTGCTGTGAGCTGGGAATGCCTCAAACAAACGGTTTACCAGAGTTGCTTGTTTGTTAGCCAATATTATCTCTAGGTTCTCCTGTGGCATGATGTTGTGTAATTTGCCTTTGTAGCGTGGATCGAGAATGCTGGCCAACCAGTAGTCATCATCCTTCATTATTTTGGCAATGTGGGGGTCCCTTTTTAGAATCCGCAAGGCATAATCACACATGTGGGCCAATGTTCCAGGTGTCAATGATGCACTGCCAGTGGTGGATGGATGAGCACTTTCTGGAAAATTCACATCCCTCCAGTCACGCACAAACCCTGTACCTGACCTTGGCATGCCAACATTTTCTCTTGCCCCCCGAGAAGCATCCTCCTCCCCAAAATAATCATCCACCTCATCCTCCTCCTCCTCCTCCTCTTCCTCCTCTTCTTCCTCCACCTCATCCAGGACAGTTCCCTGACCAGACAATGGCTGACTGTCAGCAAGGCTTCCCTCCTCCTCCTCCTCCTCCTGTTCCTCCTCAGCTGCAGACACCTGATCCTTAATGTGCGCCAAACTTTCCATGAGCAGACGCATAAGTAGGATGCTCATGCTTATGATGGCGTCGTCTGCGCTTACCACCTGTGTGCATTCCTCAAAACACTGAAGGACTTTACAGAGGTCTTTCAGCTTTGACCACTGCACACCCGACAACTCCATGTCTACCCTCAAGCTGCCTGCCCGTGTATCCTCCCACAAACGCATTACAGCCTGCCTCTGATCGCACAGCCTCTCAACCATGTGCAGGGTGGAGTTCCACCTTGTTGCAACGTCTATGATTAGGTGGTGCTTGGGGAGGTGGAGTAATCGCTGCAGCTTCTGCATACGACTGGAGTGTGTGGGCAAGCGATGGATGTGCGAGCACAGTCTTCGCACCTTATGGAGCAGGGCTGTTAACTCCGGATAATTATTTAGGAAGCACTGCACCACCAGGATCAAAGTGTGAGCCAGGCAAGGTATGTGTGTGAGTTTTGCAAGGGCTATGGCTGCCACAAAATTCTGGCCGTTATCACTGACTACCTTGCCTGGCTCAAGATGTAGACTGCTCAGCCATGACTCAGTTTGTCGCTGCAAGTAGTCGGCCAGTACCTCTGTGGTGTGTCTGTTGTCGCCCAAAGACATCATCTTTAAAACAGCCTGCTGACGTTTACCACTAGCTGATCGATAGTGGGACACCTTGTGTGCAACACTGGCAGTTGCGGATGGAGTGCTCGTGCGACTGCGCTCTGTGGACGAACTTTCACTTCTGGAGGAGGAGGGTCGAACGCCTACAGCCAACTGTTTCCTATACTGTGGGCTAGGCAGCACTATTCCACTACCGCTGTCCCCTGTGGACCCTGCTTCCACCACATGAACCCAGTGCACAGTGATGGACAAGTAACGGCCCTGACCATGCCTACTGGACCATGCATCTGTTGTGAGGTGCACCTTTCCACTAACTGATTATTTGAGAGCATGGACAATGCGGTCTTTCACATGCAGGTGGAGGGCAGAGATGGCTTTTCGAAAAAGAAGTGCCGACTGGGTAGGTCATAGTGTGGGACAGCGTAGGCCATGAGCTCGTGGAAAGCTTCGCTTTCAACCAAACGGAAAGGCATCATCTCTAATGAGATCAGTTTGGCAATGTAGGCGTTCAAAGCCAGTGTACGCCGATGAGAGGATGAGTACTTTCTTGTCCTACTCAGAGTGTCTGCTAGGGTGAACTGGACTTGAGAGCTGCATATGGGGGAACTAGCGGTGGACCAGACGGAGTGAGAGGGGGTTGGTGATAGTGATGGTATTGGTGGTGATGGCCTAGATTCAGTGTTTCGTTGCAAAACCATTGTGATTCCCTGAGTGCTTTGGCCTTGCGACGACACCACAACATTTATTGCTGGTGGTGTGCTTACCGGTGGCAGTAGTCTTACAGTGGGGGAGCGATGGAGCATTGCTGGCTACCTTCAGTCGGAGCAGGTACACATGTGGTACCTGAGGTTTTGTAGTCTGTCCACGCTTGCAAGTGCATGGTGGTTAAATGTCTAAGCATGCAACTGGTATTCAAATTTCTGAGATTTTTCCCCCCCGGCTAAAGGTCCTTCCGCACTTCTTACAGATAACCTTTGCCTCATCAGTAGGAGTTTGGACAAAGAAGTGCCACACTGCACTCTTCCTACTATGGTATAAATTTTCAGGGCTTGCACACTGTGCTAATTTGGCCATCTGGCCAAGCTGTCCTGCAACTCTTTTGGTTTTTGGTCCACGTTTTTGGACAGCTACGGGCCTGCCAGATAACCGCTGCTGCAATGCCGATGCCTGCTGCGGATCCTTCTCCTTATCTGAGCTATTGCCAGCGACACCCTCTTCCCCCAATGGATGTCAATCCTGGTCAACAACTGGGTCATCCATCACCTCCTCTTCAATTTCATCTGCACCTTCCTCTGTGTCACCATGTAAGGTGGTATAGTATGCGGGAAGGGGCATCTGAGTTTCATCAGGGTCAGATTCTGGCTCCGTACACTGCGAGGGCAATGTAGTGCTGTGGGTCAATTTACCAGCAGAGTCATCTAGCTGTGGCTGTGCATCAGTGCACTCCATGTCAGATTCATCTTGGACTGGGAAATTCAGGATTTCACTGGATAACCCAGGCATGCTATGTGAAAAGAGCTCCATAGAGTAATCTGAAATGTGGGCTGCCGCATCCTTCACTTTTGGTGGGGGTGAAGGCCACAAGGAAAGGTGTTTTTCCTGACCAGAACCCTGCAGTGACAACTCAGTGCTTGCAGGTTTTGAAAGTTCAGAAGAGGAGGCAATAGAGCTGGTGGCTGTTTCGGCAATGTAAGCCAAAACCTGTTCCTGATGCTCCGGCTTTAAAAGCGATTTTCCTACTACCAGAAAAGGGAACCTTACAGGCCTTCTTGTGCCAATCGATGACGCAGGCTCAACACCTCCTGCCTTAGCTGCTATTGTGCTTTTGGCATAACCAGCAGATGCACCACCACCACCATCTGCTGCTCCCCCGCCCACGTTCACAACCTTTTCCACCATACTTCCTCATGTTTGTGAAAATGTAACAAAAATACCAGCACATATATGGTACTGTATGAGGAGCGTACAGCTGTATAAGGTGTAGGTAAAAATTTAAATCTCTGTATATATTTCCTTAGTGAAAAATGAGGATGAATGAACTCATGGAGATCAACATCCAACACTGCGGAGACACCATCACATGTTTCTCAATGCAGTGATTCTAGAGCAATGCCCCCATCCCTTGTGGGAAATATGCAAAAACATTCAAAACACAAGCCGCGGAGACACCATCACATGTTTCTCAACGCAAGCAATGACTAGATAGGTCTTTCCCCGGGAAGGAAAAACCACGGGAAGGGCAGTCTCCAATGAAGGAAACACCTATGCCAAAACATGGTATCCATCCACAGACAGCTGTTGCGGGGTATTGCCCCTCATCAGTGTGGAGTAGGAAACTGGCTAGTAGGAGCAATGCCTAGTAAAAGACTGTGAAAAATGAGGATGAATGAACTCATGGAGATCAACATCCAACACTGCGGAGACACCATCACATGTTTCTCAATGCAGTGATTCTAGAGCAATGCCCCCATCCCTTATGGGAAATATGCAAAAACATGCAAAACACAAACTGCGGAGACGCCATCACATGTTTCTCAACGCAAGCAATGACTAGCCAGGTCTTTCCCCGGGAAGGAACAACTACGGGAAGGGCAGTCTCCAATGAAGGAAACCATCTATGCCAAAGCCAAAACATGGTATCGATCCACAGACAGTTGTTGCGGGGTATTGCCCCTCATCAGTGTGGAGTAGGAAACTGGCTAGTAGGAGCAATGCCTAGTGAAAGGCTATGAACATAAGGATGAGTGACCTCATGGAGATCAACATCCAACACTGCGGAGACATCATCACATGTTTCTCAACGCAGTGATTCTAGAGCAATGCCCCCTTCCCGTGGTTGTTCCTTTCCGGGGAAAGACCTGGGTAGTCATTGCTTGCGTTGAGAAACATGTGATGGAGTCTCCGCGGCTTGTGTTTTGCATATACTTCCTTAGTCACAGACGCTCTCCCAGTATGTATTTGACAGTAATCCAACCTGCAGATATACGGTACTGTATCAGAAGTGGATAGCTCTATACGGTGTATGTATGAAAAAATGAAAATCTCCATCTATTTTGTTACGGAAACACACAGAAAGCATGTATTTGTCCGTGATACCAGCCGGTACACGGTTTTGTGTGAGGAGCGTACAGCTCTATGCGGTGTATGTATGGAAAATTTTAAATCTCTGTCTAATTTTTTACAGAGTTACACACACATGCTGTCTCTGTATAGATTTGACCATCATCAAACAGCAGATATACGTTACTGTTTGACATGCGGACAGCTCTATACGGTGTATGGAAAAATTGAATTGGTCATATATGTATTTACGGAGTCTCACACACACACGCTGTCTCTGTATAGATTTGACCGCAATGCAAATAGCAGATATACGATACTGTTTGAGAAGCGAACAGCTCTATACGGTGTATGTATGGAAAATTTAAAATCTCCATCTATTTTTTTACGGAGTCACACGCAGAAATCATGTATATGTTCGTGATACCAGCCAGTACACGGTAGTGTGTGAGGAGCGTACACCTCTGTACGGTGTGTGAATAAATGAACTCTCTGTAACTGTGCAGAAAATCATAATAAAGTTTTTTGCTTTGAAAAAAGCAGTATGTGGGTCACCCTCCCAGGGCTGTGTGGTACTCAGTACCGGACCGGTGTCAGGGGAATGTGTCACAGCAGCGGTGACCCGGTCTGTAGCCCTGGGCGCCCAAGTAATGGGGGAATGTAGTTAATGGAATAGTTTGTGACGCCACCTGTGGTGCTCGGCAAGGGAGGTGTTAAGCCGACGCTGCATGCAGATCTGCTGGGACTGATAGTAGGGTGCAGCAAGGGTGTAAAAGCTCCCCACAGGTGAAGCTACAGTCCCAGGGCAGTGTAGAGGTGAATGGCACGGTGATGTAGCAGTGCCGTAAGGGTTGGAAGCAGACAAGACACAGTGTGGTGCAATTTCTGTACCTTTACTTGATAACTGCAGTCCAGGGTCCTGATTACAGATGGTAATGGAGCAGGCTAGCCTGGAAGCAACTCAGGGATCTCTCTCAGCAGACGGGCTGTGCAGTCTCCTTCCTAGTGCTTGTTTGAATGAAGTACTCCAAGTACTAAGTTACTCTGAAGTTCCTCCTGTCAGATGTTCCCAAGAACCTTACTTGCACGGCAGACAGCTGTAGCCTCTCTCGGGGACTCCTCTCACTCTGAGTCCTGGCTCTCTATCTAAGCTGCTGTTGTGCCTCAAGTCTTAGATGGGAGTAGGGCATTTACAGCCTCCTACTCCTCTGGTATCTGTTGTACGACCGTTAGTATCCATACAACCGTGGAGACCAGGCTCCAGGTCATGTGCTCTCAAGCTGAGGGAGCTCTCCTTCCTAGCTCAACCTCCAGCTTCTCTCTCCACGTCTGCACACTTCACTGTTATGATTGAGTCACCGAGGAGGAAAAAACAAAACACAAGCTCAGCCCAGAAAATCAGAGAGGTTGGAAACAAGCGGATTGCAGACCCCTAATCCTATCACACAACTAGCAGTAGCCGTGGAGTGTTCCTACGGTGATCCTAGACACCTCATCACAGCCGGAGATCTACATAAGCCAAAAGAGAGAAAAGGGAAAAACTGACTGCCCCAGAGCAGACCCCAAAGCAATAGGCAGCCCCTAACATATAATGACGGTGAAGCAAGATGAAAACACTAACACAGACAGAAAGATAGGTTGAGCAAACGATGGGGCCCAAGCTAACTAAAAAGGACAGGACAGAAAAGCTGCTGTCTGCAATCCGAGAAAACCCTGCTAAAAATATTACCAACACAACTGATAAGCAAAAAGGACCCTGAAGTCACTAGACTTCAAACCCTATATCAGCACTCAGAATATTCTGGAAGCAGAGCAAAAGAGAACACTGATCAAGGAAAAAGAATCCAGCACACCCCCGGCCAGGGATGGCTGAACTGCAAAAAACAAGGTAAACAAAACCAAAACTAATAAGTTCAATAGCAGAGCAAAAACTTATCTTTGGGAAGCAGGAATCAGACTGGTCTCCAAGAATCCAGCAGAGAAATCACCAGCGACTCAGAAGGGTGTCGGCTGCCTTATATCTAGTCTGAAGTTCCCGTTACCCAGTCACCATCCACCTGATCAGGTGTTTGGTTTCTTTCATCAAAATCAGCATCACTACCTTCCTTCACCAGAAGAGGGAGATCCTCGGACACAAAAGATGAATGAACAGATGAGCTCACAACAATACCTCCCCCTTGAGGAGGGGTCACCGAATCCTCATCCAAGCCACCAGGCCGATCAGGATGAGCTCGATGAAAAGCACGCACCAATCTTTCGGCATGAATATCCGAGGCAGAGACCCAGGAATTATCCACCTGACCATAACCCTTCCACTTAACCAAATACTGGAGTCTCCGTCTAGCCAGACGGGAATCCAGTATCTTCTCTACCTCATATTCCATGTTACCTTCAACCTACACAGGATCAGGAGGTGCCGCCATAGGAACCACTGGCTCAACAAACCTCTTCAACAAGGACTTATGAAACACATTATGAATCTTAAATGCGACAGGAAGAGCCAACCGAAAAGAGACCCGATTAATAATTTCCAAAATCTTGTAAGGTCCAATAAATCTAGGTTTAAACTTTGGAGAAGCCACTTTCATAGAGATTTTCTTTGATGACAACCAGACCATATCACCCACCTTAAACCGGGGACCAATGGTCCTATGCCGGTTAGAAAACCGCTGGGCCTTTTCCTGGGAAAGAGACAACTTATCCACCACTTGGTCCCAAATCTGCTGCATTCTTTCCACCACAGTGTCAACCCCTGGACAGGCAGAAGACTCCATCTGCCCTGAAGAAAATCGAGGATGAAACCCAAAGCTACAGAAAAAGGGTGACATTAAAGTGGCAGAACAAGCTCTATTATTTAAAGCAAATTCGGCCAAGGGTAAAAATGAGACCCAATCATCCTGATCAGCAGATATAAAACATCTCAAATAAGCCTCCAAAGTCTGGTTTGTTCTCTCCGTCTGCCCATTGGTCTGAGGGTGAAATGCAGAGGAGAAGGACAACTGAATTCCCAACTTGGAACAAAAAGTCCTCCAGAATCCAGAGACAAACTGAACTCCTCTGTCCTCTACAATGTTCTCAGGAATCCCGTGCAAGCGAACCACCTGTTGCAAAAACAAGGGCACCAACTCTGAGGAAGATGGCAACTTAGGGAGTGGTACAAGATGGACCATCTTAGAGAATCTATCACAAATCACCCAGATAACAGTCATCCTCTGAGAGACAGGCAGATCAGAAATAAAATCCATTGAAATATGGGTCCATGGCCTCCTAGGCACCGGCAAAGTCATCAACAACCCACTAGAACGAGAACAAGGCTTAGATCGGGAGCAAGTCCCACAGGACTGCACAAAATTTCTGACATCACGAGACAACGCAGGCCACCAAAAAGACCGACTCACCAAATCTCTAGTACCAAAAATACCTGGATGACCAGCCAGCCTCCTCAGACATCACTTTCCTCCTCCACTGGTCAGGAACATACAACCTACCACTGGGACAACGCTCAGGCTTATCCTCCTGAAACCTCTCCAGAGCACATCTCAAATCAGGCGAGATGGCAGAAAGAACCACCCCCTCACCTAAGATGGTAGCAGGCTTGGTCACAATAGGAGAATCGGCCAAAAAACTCCTAGAGAGGGCATCAGCCTTAACGTTCTTAGTGCCCGGGAGAAAGGAGACCACAAAATCAAAACGTGTGAAAAACAAGGCCCACCTGGCCTGTCTCGGATTCAAGCGTTTAGCCAACTCAAGGTAGATCAAATTCTTGTGGTCAGTGAGGACCACAACTTGATGTCTAGCTCCCTCCAACCAATGTCTCCACTCCTCAAATGCCCACTTCATGGCCAACAGTTCTCGATTCCCCACATCATAGTTGCATTCCGAAGGAGAGAACTTTCGGGAAAAGAAGGCACAAGGGTTCATTTTAAATGTTACAGGATCTTTTTGAGACAAAACAGCTCCTGCACCAGTCTCTGAAGCATCCACCTGAAATGGAAGTGAGACATCGGGTTGTTGCAAAACCGGAGAAGAAGTGAACCTCCGCTTCAGCTCCTGAAAAGAAGAAACAGCCTCTGGAGACCAATTCAGCAAATCAGCGCCCTTCTTAGTCAAATCAGTCAATGGTTTGGCAATAACAGAAAAATTGGCTATAAACTTACGATAAAAATTAGCAAAACCCAAAAACTTCTGGAGAGCCTTCAAAGAAGTGGGCTGCACCCAATCATAAATGGCCTGTACCTTGGCCGGGTCCATTTCAATAGTTGACGGAGACAAAATAAATCCCAAAAATGAAATCCTCTGTACACCAAAAAGACATTTCGATCCCTTAACATACAGGGAGTTTTCCCTCAAAATCCGGAACACAGTCCGTACATGTTCCACATGAGAGTCCCAATCCCTGGAAAAGATCAAAATATCATCCAGATAGATGATCAGAAACTTATCCACAAAGTCCCGGAAAATATCATTCATGAAGCACTAGAAGACAGAAGGGGCGTTAGTGAGCCCAAAAGGCATCACCAGGTGCTCAAAATGTCCCTCCGGAGTATTAAACGCTGTCTTCCATTCATCCCCATGCTTAATGCGAATAAGATTATACGCCCCCCTGAGGTCAAGCTTGGTAAACCAGCAAGCACCTTCAACTCTAGAAAATAGGTCAGAAGTCAGGGGTAATGGATACTGATATTTAACAGTAATTTTGTTAAGGGAGCGATGGTCAATACAGGGCCTTAATGAACCATCCTTCTTGGCCACAAAAAAAACCCCAGCACCCAAGGGTGAAGAGGATGGTCTAATATGACCCTTCTCCAACGACTCCTTAATATAAGAACGCATAGCCTCATGTTCGGGTACAGATAAATTAAAAAGTCGACCCTTGGGAAATTTACAACCCGGACTCAGCTCAATTGCACAGTCATAACTCCTATGAGGAGGCAAAGATGCAGACTTACTCTTACTAAACACATCATAAAAATCAGCCAAATAGTCAGGAACCTCATGCGACTGGGGAGAGGTGGAGAAAACAGGAGTGTCACTAAGAGCACACTGACAACCCCAACTCACCACAGACACAGATTTCCAATCCAAAACTGGATTATGGATTTGCAACCAGGGGAACCCCAGCACGATGGTATCATGCAAATTATGCAACACCAAAAATCTGCAATTTTCTTGATGGTCTGGGACGACCCGCATGACCACCTAGGTCCAAAACTGAGGTTTATTCTTCGCCAAAGGAGTAGCATCAATACCCCTCAAAGGAATAGGTGTCCGCAGGGGTGTCATAGGGAAACCACAACGTTTAGCAAAATCTAAATCCATTAGGTTCAAGGCTGCTCCTGAATCCACAAAGGCTTTAGCAGAAAATGTGGACAGGGAGCAGATCAGAGTAATTGCCAGAAGAAACTTAGGTTGTACACCACCTACAGCAAATGTGTGTGCAAAACGTTTCTCTCGTTTAGGGCAGACAGAAATAATATGAGAGGCATCTCCACAGAAAAAACACAGCTTATTACTAGAGTTGAGCGATACCATCCGATACTTCAAAGTATCGTATCGGATGGTATCGGCCGATCTTTAAAAAAAGTATCGGTATCGCCGATTCCGATACCGGAAGTCCCATTCAAGTCTATGGGACTTCCGGTATCGGAATAAGAAAAACCCTTTCCTGCCCTTGTACAGCCTCTCTGGGGTCTGTACGGGCCTTTCGGGGGGCTGTGCCGGCCTGCCAGGGGGTCTGTGCAGGCTCCGGTGGTCTGTGCCGGCCTGCCGGTGGTCTGTGCAGGCTCCGGGGGGCTGTGCCGGCCTGCCGGGGGGCTGTGCCGGCCTGCCAGGGGGTCTGTGCAGGCTCCGGTGGTCTGTGCCGGCCTGCCGGTGGTCTGTGCAGGCTCCGGGGGGCTGTGCCGGCCTGCCGGGGGGCTGTGCCGGCCTGCCGGGGGGCTGTGCCGGCCTGCCGGTGGTCTGTGCAGGCTCCGGGGGTCTGTGCAGGCATCGTCCGATGGGACTACAAGTCCCATCTGGCGATGCCTGCTACCATGACAGTGATTGACACATTAGCCAATGATGGGACAGTAGTAGTCCCATCATCCGGCTAATGTGTTAAATGTAAAAAAAAAAAAAAAAAAAAAAAATTACATGCTACATTCATACTACATACTACATACATGCTACATTCATACTACATGCAACATACATACTACATATATACTACATGCATGCTACATACATACTACATGATACATACTACATATATACTACATGCATGCTACATACATACTACATGCTACATGCATGCTACATACATACTACATGCTACATACATACCACATATATACTACATACATACAATACATTCATACAATACATACATAGACATACAGTACATATAACATAGAGTAACATACTTACCAATACTTGTCACATTGTTCCCCGAAGCCATTGTCGTCTACGGAATAAATATTAACATAACAAACCACAAAAATACTCACCCACGATCCGAAGCAGTCCACGAGTGTGTCCCACGACGATCTTGGGTAGAGAACTGCAGCATCAGCTGATGCTGCCGTTCTCTACGGGCTGCAGGAATCCAATGACGGAAGGTAGGTATCCTTCCGCACTGTATTCCTCCGCCACTTAAAAAAAAAAAAAGTCCCTAGTCTCACTTTATGCCATTGCTGTGTGGGAATTTCCCACACAGCAATGGCATAAAGTGAGACTAGGGACTTTTTTTTTTTTAAGTGGCGGAGGAATACAGTGCGGAAGGATACCTACCTTCCGTCATTGGATTCCTGCAGCCCGTAGAGAACGGCAGCATCATCTGATGCTGCAGTTCTCTACCCAAGATCGTCGTGGGACACACTCGTGGACTGCTTCGGATCGTGGGTGAGTATTTTTGTGGTTTGTTATGTTAATATTTATTCCGGAAAGACAATGGCTTCGGGGAACAATGTGACAAGTATTGGTAAGTATGTTACTCTATGTTATATGTACTGTATGTCTATGTATGTATTGTATGAATGTATTGTATGTATGTAGTATATATGTGGTATGTATGTAGCATGTAGTATGTATGTAGTATGTATGTAGCATGCATGTAGCATGTAGTATGTATGTAGCATGCATGTAGTATATATGTAGTATGTATGTAGCATGCATGTAGTATATATGTAGCATGTATGTAGTATGTATGTGGTATGTATGTAGCATGTAGTATATATGTAGCATGCATGTAGTATATATGTAGTATGTATGTAGTATGTATGTAGCATGTATGTAGTATATATGTAGTATGTATGTAGTATATATGTAGCATGTATGTAGTATATATGTAGTATGTATGTAGTATATATGTAGCATGCATGTAGTATATATGTAGTATGTATGTAGTATATATGTAGCATGCATGTAGTATATATGTAGTATGTATGTAGTATATATGTAGCATGTATGTAGTATGTATGTAGCATGCATGTAGCATGTAGTATGTATGTAGCATGCATGTAGTATATATGTAGTATGTATGTAGCATGCATGTAGTATATATGTAGCATGCATGTAGTATGTATGTATGTAGTATGTATGTAGCATGCAGTATATATGTAGTATGTATGTAGTATATATGTAGTATGTATGTAGCATGCATGTAGTATGTATGTAGTATGTATGTAGTATGTATGTAGTATATATGTAGTATGTATGTAGTATTTTTTTTTTTTTTTTTTTTTTTTTTAACATTTAACACATTAGCCGGATGATGGGACTACTACTGTCCCATCATTGGCTAATGTGTCAATCACTGTCATGGTAGCAGGCATCGCCCGATGGGACTTGTAGTCCCATCGGACGATGCTTGCACAGACCCCCGGACATCAGCACAGCCCCCCGGCAGGCCGGCACAGCCCCCCGGCAGGCCGGCAGAGACCCCGGGCAGTCCACACAGCCCCCCGGCAGGCCGGCACAGCCCCCCGGCAGGCCGGCAGAGACCCCCGGAAGGCCCGAAATGACGGCGCATCATGATGCGCACACACCGCGCATCATGATGACGTCAGGCCGTCAATCAACTGAACTTCCGATTCCGATGCCGAATTCCGATATTGAAAAAATATCGGAAGTCGGTATCGGAATTCCGATACAGCAAGTATCGGCCGATACCCGATACTTGCGGTATCGGAATGCTCAACACTACTTATTACGCCTTCTGAACTCCTGACGTTGCACCCTAGACAAAACTCTATCACATTGCATAGGTTCAGACATTTGTTCAACAGGTGGCAGCATTTCCCGTATAATTTTACGTTCACGTAAACGCAGATCAAGCTGAATGGTTAATGACATAGAATTGTCAAGACCAGAGGGAACAGGAAATCCAACCATAGTATCTTTTACGGTTTCTGACAAACCCTTCCGAAAGAGAGCTGCCAAGGCACCATCATTCCAAGTGGTGAGGACCGCCCACTTTCAAAATTTTTGACAGTACAGTTCTGCAGAATCTTGACCCTGGCTCAATGCCAACAGGGTCTTTTCAGCTTGATCAATCGCATTAGGTTCATCATACAACAACCCCAAGGCCTGAAAAAATGCGTCCACATTAGTTAGAATAGGATCAACAGGTACTAAAGAAAGCGCCCAATCCTGGGGATCGCCGCGCAGCAAGGAGATGCCAATTTTAACCTGCTGCGCAGAGCTCCCTGATGAGTTAGGCTTCAAGGCAAGAAATAATTTACAATTATTCTTAAAATTCAAAAATTTAGACCGATCCCCAAAAAACACATCAGGAGTGGGGATTTTTAGTTCAGCAGCGTGTGAACGAGCAAGATAGGTGGAAATTCCTCGCACCTCAGCAGCAAGCTGCTCCACACGATCAAACAATTGCTTAAACTCCATCAGATAAAAAAAAAATATTCCTCCTACGGCCTCAGAGAAAAAGAGGAAAAAATATACACACACAAAAAAAAAAAATTCTGACACCTTTTTTTTTTTCCTTTTTTTTTTAAACAATTCCTTCCTGCTTTTGAGTACCCTAGATTCTGCGGTATGGCTGGTGATTCTGTTATGATTGAGTCACCGAGGAGGAAAAAACAAAACACAAGCTCAGCCCAGAAAATCAGAGAGGTTGGAAACTAGCCGATTGCAGACCCCTAATCCTATCACACAACTAGCAGTAGCCATGGAGTGTTCCTACGATGATCCTAGACACCTCATCACAGCCGGCGATCTACATAAGCCTAAAGAGAGAAAAGGGAAAAACTGACTGCCCCAGAGAAGACCCCAAAGCAATAGGCAGCCCCCAACATATAATGACGGTGAAGCAAGATGAAAACACTAACACAGACAGAAAGATAGGTTGAGCAAACGATGGGGCCCAAGCTAACTAAAAAGGACAGGACAGAAAAGCTGCTGTCTGCAATCCGAGAAAACCCTGCTAAAAATATTACCAACACAACTGATAAGCAAAAAGGACCCTGAAGTCACTAGACTTCAAACCCTATATCAGCACTCAGAATATTCTGGAAGCAGAGCAAAAGAGAACACTGATCAAGGAAAAAGAACCCAGCACATCCCCGGCCGGGGATGGCTGAACTGCAAAAAACAAGGTAAACAAAACCAAAACTAATAAGTTCAATAGCAGAGCAAAAACTTATCTTTGGGAAGCAGGAATCAGACCGGTCTCCAAGAATCCAGCAGAGAAATCACCAGCAACTCAGAAGGGCGTCGGCTGCCTTATATCCAGTCTGAAGTTCCCGTTACCCAGTCACCATCCACCTGATCAGGTGTTTGGTTTCTTTCATCAAAATCAGCCTCACTACCTTTCTTCACCAGAAGAGCGAGGTCCTCGGACACAAAAGATAAATGAACAGATGAGCTCACAACACTTCACCCTCCGCAGACTAACTGACCACTCCTTCCTCTTGGCCCTCAGAGAGCACTCCTCCTCCATCTGTTTATCCCTCCTGTACCTCATTTGACTGTACTGTACATGACTTCTGTTTTGCCTGAATCTGAGTTCTCTGGCTTCTCTGATGCTAAGCCCCGCCCCCTTGCAGCCACATGACCGTTCACATGACCATAGGTCCTGTGCAAGCTTGCTCATTTTCAGTGTCCACAGGTCCCGTGCCTCTTTACTTTCCAGCGCTGACTGGTCCCTGACACTATTAGCTTGAAGCACGCATTGTCACCGCTGCTGCCCACTCCACAGGTATCTTTTAGCACTGCTTCTGTACTCAGGACACGTGCACTGGCTCTATGAGCAAGTGTAGTGCGGTGTCCATGACATAGACAATAACAATTGTACAAGATTTAAAAATGAAAAATGTACAAAAACCAAGTGCTTCAAAAATGGTCCTATGATGGCAAGTCCAAGCATCAATGTTCATGGTCCATTCCTGGGCAAATAGTGAAATATTTACAAAGAAAGTTTTTGACCACACACAAGTCCTGTGGTTCAGAGTCCATAAAACAAGAGGAAACTCTTACAGGTTACCTGTAGGCACAAAACTTGAGAACAGTTACATATTTACATACACAATTTCAACATTTACATTTATTTTGCTATATGCAATACCTAAGGGGTGGTATACCTTGTGTGGTGCGGGTAGACCTGCGTAAGACTGGTGTAGTGGGTAATGTACTGGATACACTAATGGGGGTTCTATGTAACACAGGGATACTAGACTGACTGTGAACTCTTAGACTCACCAGGGGCACAACAGGCTCACCACTGGCAGGGCGAGGGTTCTCTGGCTCCACTGCTGGTGTGGCATCTGCTACCCGATTTTCCTGATTCTCTTGAGTCACATCTTCCTGTGCTACCACTTGGGGAAACAGCAACACTGGCACCACTATAGCATCGTTCACTTTAGTCCAATTCGCAGGGAATTCTCCAAGCATTGTGCTGACCTTCTCTTCTTCCACTATGGGTTGGATGTTATCTGGTTCTTCTTTCCTTTCCTTCAACTGGTCAGGACACAACTTCAAATGATCTCTCGATACCGCTGCCGAGGTCTCTCCTCCATCTTTACTCACAAGGCATACCTTAGTATTATCAAAGTTCGAGGGCAGAATGGTATAAGGTTCAGCTTCCCATTGATCATCCAATTTGTGCAATCTTCTCTTCCTTTTCAAGACTTGCTCCCCCAGCGACAAAGGAATGGCAGGTGCATTTTGATTGTAAAGCTTCTCCTGCTTTTGCCTTGCCTGGGCCAAACTCCTCTCCACACATTCTCTTCTGTACTGTTGCTGCCTCTCCGTGTCCCAATCAGCATCTGGGGCCGCAACTTCAGGTGTCAGGTCTCCCTTGTCTAAGTCAATAGGCAGCTTACCAGGTCTTGCTCTCATTTAATAGGCTGGGGTACAGTTGGAAGAGTTCACTGGAATATGGTTGTAGAGGTCTACCAGATCGGGCAACTTCTCTGGCCACAGATTCCTCTCCTCCAAGGGCAAAGTCTTCAGTAGGTCCATCACTACCTGGTTCATCTTCTCGCGCATGCCATTGGTCTGTGGGTGATACGGCGTTGTCCGGATCATCTTACAACCATACAGGTTACAGAATGCTTGGAACACTTCTGCCTCGAAAGCTGGACCTTGATCTGTAAGCACTTTCTCCGGGTACCCATGTGGTCTACAGAAGTGTTGTTGGAATGCTCTGGCTGCTGTCCTGGCTGTCTGATCTTTGACAGGCACAACTACCAGGAATCTTGAGTAGTGGTCCACAATGGTAAGTGCATAGATGTAGCCTGACCGACTTGGAACCAGCTTCACATGGTCCAAGGCTACCAACTCCAGGGGCTGTTTGGTGATGATTGACTGTAGAGGAGCTCTCTGGCTGTCCCGATCCTTTCTGCGCAGGTTACATTGTCCACATTCCCGGCACCACCTCTCAATGGCTTTCCTCATACCAGCCCAGTAGAACCTCTCTCGGAGCAATACTTCCAACTTCTTCCATCCAAAGTGTCCAGCTCCATTGTGGTATGCTTCCAGGACCATTGATGCCTCTCTCTTTGGGACAATTACATGCCAGACCAGCTCATGAGTGCGGGCATTGATACTCCTCCGACACAACTTCCCTTCATAAATGAACAGCCGGCCTCTCTCCTTCCACAACTGCTGAGTTTCTTCAGGAGCATCCGACTCTGGATATGAGTCAGCTCGGGTCAGCAGCTCCTTCACCAGACGGACTGCAGGGTCACTATCTTGTGTTTCTGCCCAATCATGATGGGGCAATGGGTTCAGGGTGACCTCCTTCAAGACAGACCGTCTGTTTCTTACTCCTTGAGCATGCTGGGCCGCAAGTGGCCGGTGGAAGGGAGGTAGCTCTATCTCTTCAATAGCCTCAGGGTCTTCTCCGGCATCTGGTAGGTAAGGCATTCTGGACAGCGCATCAGCATTGGCATTCTTGTGCCCTGCCTGGCACTTAATGGTAAACTCATAGTTCGATAGCCAAGCCATCCATCGCTGTTTCAGGGCACCTAGTTTTGCAGCGTCCAAATGCGTCAACGGGTTGTTGTCCGTGAAGATAGTGAACTTGGCAGAGGCTAGGTAATGTTTGAACCTTTCGGTGACAGCCCTGACTATGGCAAGGAACTCCAGCTTGAAAGAACTGTAATTATCAGGGTTCCTTTCAGTGGGGCGCAGCTTCCTGCTGGCATAGGAGATCACTCTTTCTTTCCCATTCTGTACCTGCGACAGTACTGCTCCTAGTCCCACGTTGCTGGCCTCTGTGTACAGCACAAAGGGTTTGTCATAATCTGAGTAGGCCAGAACTTCGTCTCCTGTGAGAGCCATCTTCAATCTGGTGAAGGACCTTTCCAACTCTTCAGTCCATTCAAAGGTGGAATTTTTATGTTTGGTCTTCTTGGACTGCCCCACCAGGAGATTTTGCATAGGGGTGGCTATTTCAGTAAAGTCCTCGATGAATCTTCGGTAGTAGCCTACCAGTCCAAGGAATTGGCGTACTTCATGAAGGTTGCTGGGCTTCGGTCAGTCCCGGATGACTGTGACCTTGTCAGGATCTGGTGACACACCTTCGGCACTGACCACATGACCGGTGTACAGCACCTTGGGCTTCAGGAGGTGGCACTTGGAGGGCTTCACCTTCAGGCCAAATTGGACAAAGCTTCAAACACTTCAGCCAGGTGCTCCAGATGATCTTCATAGGTTTTGGAGAAAACAATGACATCATCCAGGTACAACAGGACCGTCTCAAAGTTCATGTGTCCCAGGCAACACTCCATCAGCCGCTGAAATGTTCCTGGAGCAGTGCAGAGCCCAAATGGCATATAATTGAACTCACAGAGACCCATTGGAGTGGTAAATGCTGTTTTCTCCTTATCTGCCTCTGACACGGGAACCTGCCAATACCCACTGGTGAGATCCAAGGTGGAAAAGTAATTAGCAGTTTTAAGTGCAGCTAAGGACTCTTCAATTCTAGGTAATGGGTAGGCGTCTTTATGTGTAATGCTGTTAATTTTCCTGTAATCAACACACATTCTCATGGTACCATCCTTTTTCTTTACAAACCCTATTGGAGATGCCCAGTGGCTACAACTGTCTCCGATGACCCCTGCCTCCTTCATCTCCCTCAACATACTCTTAGCACACTGGTATTGTGTTGGGGGTATAGGTCTGTACCTCTCCTTTATGGGTGGATGGTCTCCAGTGGGGATATGATGTTGAACCCCTTTTGCCTGCCCAAAATCTAGTGGGTGTTTGCTGAATACCCGCTCATACTCTTGTGTCACTCTGTAAACCCCATTTTTCTGGTATGAAGGTGTAGAGTCAGTTCCCACCTGCAGTTGCTGACACCACTCATCTGGCTGCTTCACAGAGCCATTGTCCTCCACCTGATCGGATGAGACCAAGGGTTCTGCTGCCTGCAAAGAGTTGTTATTAACAGTGAGCAGCTTAGCAACTGTGGCGTACCGAGGTGTTGTGGCTTCCTCTTCCCCACAATTCAAAAGGCGTACAGATACTCTCCCCTTTCGTACGTCAACCACCCCTCTGGCTGTCAGGACAGTGGGCCTGCTCTCGGAGTATACTGGTTCTACCAATGCCTGGTAATCTCTCCCTCTAAGACCTATAGCTGCCCGACACCAAGCCAACATTTCACATCTGGGGGGTATTGCAATGGGAAAAGCATCACTCACTCTGACGCTGCCAATCTCTCCGCCAGAGAGTTCTACCTGTTGCCTTTGCATCAGGGCTCGGATCTCCTTCTGCAGGACTCATTGTTCTCCGGAACCAGCAGTCTCAGCCACCTGTTGCAACAAGACAATAACCTCGGACAGACAGTTTTCAATTACATTTGTACCAAGAGTCATCATGGGATTACATTCACATCGATCAATATCAACAACTATTAAACCTTGAGACTTTAGCTCTACCCGCCCCACTTTAACAGTAATTTCTTTACATAATATCTGCGGTAAAGACTAACCATTACTAGCAACTACTGTCAGTTCATCAGTGGGGCCACGGGTAAGTTCTGAATCAGCCCATTACCTGTTGTACAGAATGCATGCATAGTGGTCACCTGGGAGCCAGTGTACAGCAAAGCGTTCATGGGGATGCCGTCAATCACCACAGGAAGGATTGGTCTCCCTCCCACATATTTGACTCTTCAGTTCCTTGAGCCTGGGGATCCTATTCCTGGGGGGTTGGCCCTCTGCCCCAGGGGTTGCTCATTTAAAGGACAATATCTTGCAAGATGACCGGCCTTGTAGCAGCGACGACGATCGTTGTTCCTCCCTCGAAGTGGCGGGGCTCTCCTCCTCCAGAGCCACGGGACATCCTCTGGACTGGAAGCAAGCTGGATCTTTTCTTTGGAGGACACTTGCAGGGACTGCAGGGTTTTGGTAAGTGCAGCCATTCCTTTGGTCAACTCCTGGACCTGAAGACGCAGCTCCTCAGTTGGATCTTTATCCAGAGTTTGTGCATCAGCCTCCACAGGGATGGAAGGAAAAGATGTTGCTTCCTGATAGTAGGTGATCGCTGGGCGCCTAGGGGGCACTGGACGGCTGTCAGTGGATTCCTGTAGTACCCGAATAGCCCTGTCCTTAAAATCAGCAAAGTCCAGATCAGGGTTTTGCAGGGTTATAATACGCAACTGTCCTCTGTGGGTACTGGATAGGAGTCCTTCAATGAACTGCTCCTTTAACAGTTTATCTTCCTCCTTTACACTGTCAGGATCAACTTGCTTAACTGCTCGCAGCGCCTCCTGCAGGTTGAGAGCATAATCCCTGATACTGTCCTGCGCCTTCTGTTTACAGCCAAAGAACCTCATCTTGATTTCAGCCGCAGTGCGGGTGTCAAAGGTGCTCCTCAGCTTGGCCAGGATCTTTGCAACAGTCTCTTTATCAGTGTCCTGCCAGGCTTTCATCTCTCTCTGTGCTGCACCCGTTAGCTGTCCAATCAGGATATTCACTTTCTGGCTTTCAGACAGAGGGTATACTTTAAACAAACTGCACAGTCTCTCTTTAAATTCACTCAGGGTATGCGACTCACCCGAGTACTGCGGTAGCCAGGCCGCTCCCGGTATGTATGGCATAGACAGCGGCATTATGGCGACCGCTGCGGCGGGCGCTCCTCCTGGCGGTGCTGCGGGGTTGACAACGGTGCCTGCCGCTGCATCGCCGTTGGGCACGGACATCCTCTCTCCCCCCTAGTTAATGTTAGCCATGCAGATCCGCTGGGACTGATGGTAGGGTGCAGTAAGGGTGTAAAAGCTCCCCACAGGTGAAGCTATAGTCCCAGGGCAGTGTAGAGGTGGATGGCTCGGTGATGTAGCAGTGCCGTAAGTGTAGGAAGCAGACAAGACACAGCGGGGTGCAATTTCTGTATCTTTACTTGATAACTGCAGTCCAGGGTCCTGATTACATATGGTAACGGAGCAGGCTAGCCTGGAAGCAACTTAGGGATTCTCTCTCAGCAGAATCACTCATTACAACATCATATGGCAGAGAGTTCCATAGTCTCACTGCTCTTACAGTAAAGAATCCGCGTCTGTGAGTATGCTTGAACCTTCTTTCCTCCAGACGCAGAGGATGCCCCCTTGTCCCCATCACAGGTCTAAGAGTAAAAAGATCATTAGAAAGGTCTTGGTATTGTCCCCGCATATATTTATACATTGTAATAAGATCACCCCTAAGCCTTCGATTCTCCAAACTAAATAACCCCAAGTGTAATAACCTGTCTTGGTATTGCAGACCCCCTAGTTCCCTAATAACCTTGGTCACTCTTCTTTGCACCCGCTCCAGTTCAGCTATGTCTTTCTTATACACCGGAGACCAGAACTGTACACAGTATTCCAAGTGTGGTCGCACTAGTGCCTCATATAGAGGTAAAATTATGTTCTCCTCATGAGCATCAATGCCTCGGTAGGCCAGAGGTTGAGTCAGGCATCAGTCCTCACCAGTGACTCGGCACGCCTCTGTGCACGTGCTCCACACTCCATAGCCAGCGTCTATAGCGGCGCCCGCGGCAGCGACACCGTGCGCTCAGTGGGCCTAGAGGGACTCTAACCTTGTGTCCTTGGGGTAGAGTTCTGTGGTCGTACACTGTGCGCTCTTTTGGCCGGGCTCTGTGAGCTAAACAGGCTCCGGCATCTATGTTCAGCAGTGTTGCAGCTCTGTGCATTAACAGAGTTCGCTCCTGTTCACATTGGGTGACATAACCCACGTGTGACTGTTTTCACACCGCTTAATTCTTCCGCCATTACCTAGCAGCAGTGTACCACCTCTGCACGGTGGACCCCGGGCTGCGAACGCACCTACTATTATTTTATAATTTGGTGCATTCCGCCAGTCCTAACACCGGAAGTATAGAGTGAAATTTACAATTACCCCTAGACTGGATAGATACACCTGTTATCTGCTGATACAGTACCTTTGTTATAAATTTTTTATTACAGTCTCATCCATACTGAGAGCGTGTGTGGTTTACTCCTTCTATATCTACGGAGATAACAATTTTTACCCTATGCTATATACAGCTTGTATCTTGTTATATAGTACCATTGTTCGACATTTAGTATTACGGTCAAATCCATACTGAGTTAGTGTCTGAGAGTGACTACAGAGCTATCTGTACGGACATTCCAATTGTACCCTTTAATGTATATACTTGCTATCTTGTTATCCAGTAGCTTTTTTTCTACATTTCGTATTATGGTCAAATCCATACTATGTGAGCGTCTGAGGGTGACAAAGGGACTATCTATACAGAGATTTCAATTGTACACTATAATATATATACTTGCTTTCTTGTTATCCAGTACCTTTTTTTCAACATTTTGTATTATGGTCAAACACAGTCTTAGCGAGCGTGTGAGGGTGACTCTGGAAATATATACCGAGATTTCAAATTTGCCCAACACTGTATACAGCTCTATGCTTCTATTTAGATTCTGGTGTAATTCATAATGAGCCTGTGAACGTCTGCCTGTTACTACGGAATTATATTTTGAGATTTAAGATTACACCAACACTGTATACAGCGGTACACTTGTGTTACATTACCCATTTACAGCTTTTCATATTTTTATGTAATCCATACTGGGCCTGAGAGCGTTTGTGTCTGCCTCCTGAAATATATACGGAGATTCAGAATGTTTACAATATACTATACATACCTTGTATCTGGTGATACTGTACCCTTTTTCAACTTTTTATTTTATTGTGTAATCCATACTGAGCCTGGAAGCGTCTGTGCATGACTCATGATTCAATATATACGGAGATTTACTATTATCCCTAGACTGTATAGAGCTGTGCGCTTATGATATAGTACCATATATCTGCTGGTATTTTGGGTCCATTTTCCCAAACATGAGGAAGTATGGTGGAAGAGGCCACGGACATGGGCGTGGGAGGCCACCTGGTACAGATGGTGGTGGTGATGCATCTGCTGGTAGTGCCAAAAGCACAATAGCAGCTAAGGCAGGAGGTGTTGAACCTGCATCATGGTCTGGCTCCGGAAGGCCTGTAAGGCTCCCTTTTATGGGAGTAGGTAGACTGCTTTTAAAGCCGGAGCATCACGAAATGTTTTTGGCTTACATAGCTGAAACAGCCTCCAGCTCTATCGACTCCTCTTCTGAAGTTTCAAAACATGCAAGCACTGAGTCGTCAGTGCAGGCTTCTGGTCAGGAGCAACCCCTTTCGTTGGGTCCTTCACCCACACCAAAAGTGAATGATGCGGCAGCCCACAATTCAGATTACTCCATGGAGCTCTTTTCACGTACAATGCCTGGGTTCATTCAAAATAGGGTCCGTCATATACTGGAGCATTCTAAATGGGGAAGATTATATATGGAGCATTATTTGGGCCCATAAGACACTGGAACATTATCCATGGGGCCCATCATATACTGTTGCATTCTAAATGGGGCAGATCAGACACTGGAACAGCATCTATGGGGCCTATTATACACTGGAGCATGGTAAATGGGGCCCATTATACATGGAGCATTATTTGGACCCATAAGACAGTGGAGTATCATCCATGGGGACCAACATATACTGTAGCATTATGTGGAGCTCATCATATACTGTATAGGAAATTATATGGGAAAAATTATTCTGTATAGACAAATATATGGGGCTCATTTTTCTGTATGGCACACCATGTGGTGGCCATAATACTGTATGGAGTAATATACTGTCAGTTTTTTGAGCTATTGCAGAATTTAAAATAGATATCAGTCATGTCATGTAAGAAGTGAAGTATTTTTCATTGTACTATACCTATATTTCTGTGCCGTATCGGAGCATAATGAATTGTGGTATGTGTTAAAGGGGCGCACTGACACTGTTTTGCCTGGGGCACACGAAAATCTGGAGCCAGCCCTACCCCCCACAACTTTAGCCAAATAACCCCCAGTTTTCAATGCGTAACTATTATTATGAAGTAAATTAAGGTTGACAAGCTTAAGTAATAAGAATTGATGTTGATGGAATTGAACAGGGCACTGTAGGTGTGTTTACTGTCCTCCACTCCCTGCCGACTTTGCTTCCCCATTGACTTGCATTGGGTTTCGCGTTTCAGTTGGACACGACTTTTCCCTATAGTCGGCCAATTTCGTTCGACTCGACTTTTGACAAAGACCCTAAAAAAGGCAAAGTCGCTCATCTCTACTGGTTAGAGATCCCTTCACCGCTGGGGGCAGTGGACCTAACAACCCCCATACCACTAACCCCACTATCACCACCATGATTTCCATCCACTCCACCATTGTTTCTACTTTTTGCACCAACCCCATCCCCCTCCTCATTCACACCAACTTTCCCAGCTACCACCACTTCTATTTCTGCTTCTACCTCCCTCCGCTGGACCAGTTGGGACACTAGGATGACTTCCACTTAACTGTCTTATTTTAGAGCCACTGCAAGGGGCCAGGAGCGGAGCCACCTTCCCAGGTATATCCAAGCTTTGCACAGTGGGGTCCCCAGCACCAGTCCCAGCACCACATTCCATTTTATTAGTAACATCTTTATTGCATTTTTTAATCACTTCTTTTATTATTGGCATTGATTTTTTTGTCCAAAGTACCACAGTGCACCTGCACCTGCGCACTTCAGTACTTTGCTCTGCTGTCAACAAGGCAGGGAAGTACACCTGCGCAGGAGCGTGATGCCGGTGAGCCTGTGTGGATGATGCTGGGTTGCATCATCCACAAGAAGCAAGCAGCAGGGTGGTGATCCTAAGAAGATAATACTAATACTAGATAATACTAATACTAGATAATACTAATACTAGAGAAGAGAGAGAGAGGATTCAAAAAGATTTAAATAAACTGGAGAAGTGGGCAGCAACTAACAGAATGGTTTTTAACAGGGAGAAATGCAAAGTACTACATCTGGGCAATAAAAATGAAAAAAGCATATATAGAATGGGAGGAATAGGGCTAAGTGACAGCACATGTGAAAAAGACTTGGGTATACTAATAGATCACAGACTGAATATGAGTCAACAGTGTGATGCAGCAGCAAAAAAGGCAAATGCAATTCTAGGATGTATTAACAGAAGCATACAGTCTAGATCACGTGAGGTCATTATTTCCCTCTACTCCTCTTTGGTCAGACCTCATCTGGAATATTGTGTCCAGTTTTGGGCACCACATTTTAAAAAAGACATCAGCAAACTGGAGCAAGTTCAGAAAAGAGCGACCAGAACGGTGACCGGTCTGCAAACCCTGTCTTATGAGGAAAGGTTGCAGGATTTGGGATTGTTTAGTTTGCAAAAGAGAAGACTGAGAGGAGACTTAATAGCTGTCTACAAATATCTAAAGGGCTGTCACATTGTAGAAGGATCAACTTTATTCTCATTTGCACAAGGAAAGACTAGAAGCAACGGGATGAAACTGAATGGGAGGAGACACAGATTAGATATTAGAAAAAACTTTTTGACAGTTAGAGTGATCAATGAGTGGAACAGGCTGCCACGAGAAGTGGTGAGTTCTCCTTCAATGGAAGTCTTCAAACAGAGGCTGGACAGACATCTGACTGGGATGATTTAGCGAATCCTGCTTTGAGCAGGGGGTTGGACCAGATGGCCCAGGAGCTCCCTTCCAACTCTACGATTCTATGATTCTATGATTCTAAGATGGGAGGCGCCAGACCAAGACCAGCAACACCCATCGGATAGGACCGCCCTGCAGGTGAGTACAATAAAACTTATTTTTCAGTTCTTCCAGGTTGGGTTGGGGGCAGATATACAGCATTATAAAATGCTGTATATAAGCCCTGAAAGGTGATGGCTGTATCTTATATCAGCCAAAACTGCTGACCGGTTCACTTTACTGACCATTTGCAGTCTCACTGTACCATCCATGTGTATGTGGCCATTGCGGTATATGGCCTCATCTTCAAAAAAATTTTTAATCCAATCCTCTTCACAAACTTTTTAGATTCATCCCAAAAAGCGTGCTTTTTGGGGTATTCTATGTTATTTTAAGTCATTTCCCTATCCACATTTGTTTGCAGGGCACTTGTCTCGCTCTTACCTCGATTTAGCTTCCTTTTGCAGCCCCCTAGCCCTCAAGCCCTTACTATGACAATTTTACAGCCATTTTAAAGCACTGAAGTTTGAGTTGCCATTGACGTCTATGGGGTTCTGGGTCAATTTCCGGGGTCACATTTGAATACCAAACCAAACATTTAAAACGGTTAGCTCTAGTTTGGCTGAACCTGGCAAACCCTAACATTCATGGGTCCGCTTATCCTTATTCAGTATCCAGTGGAGACCACCAGAAAGATTCATAAAGATAAGTGACACTTCTTTCTTTAAATTGCAATGATCTTGTACTCCAGGACAACGTGGAAATTTGGCAAAAAACTATTTAACTTGCTTTTTTGTTTAACATTATTTTTTTTTAATGGCAACACCCTTAAAAGAATTACGGACCAGCTATAAATGAGGAATTCAGAAGTCTCCCTAAGCCATGACTAAGACTCCAAAATAGAGTTTGAGTCAACACATACCGTATATACTCGAGTATAAGTCGAGTTTTTCAGCCCCCTTTTGGGGCTGAAAAAGACCCCCCTCGACTTATATTCGGGTCACGGTGCCAACTTACCTGGTCCCCGTCATCTCCGCGGACCCAGTTGTCTCCACGGTCCCCGGTGTTCGTCTGCGGTCCCCTGCAGTGTCCTGGCGGCGGCGGGTGATGATAGGGCCGCGGCGGCGTTCAAAATCTCTGCGCGCCGCTCTCTCCCGTCCTCTGGCAGTGACGTGCAGGGGGCGTGATGACGTGGAAAGCATGCGCCCTCTGCCTGAGTCACTGAAGAGCCGGCGACGCTCAGGAGCAGCTGTCATCAACGTAGGTGAGTATATAGTGTTGTTTTTTTTTTTTTTTTTATTTAAATTCCAGCAGGGGCAGCGGCAGCAACATGATAGGATTACCAGTAATACTATCACTTTCGGGGCAGCATTATGGTATTTGGGCCACCATTCACTGTGCAGCATTTATGGGGGCATATGTTGTGCAGCGTTATTTGGGCCACCATTCACTGTGCAGCATTTTGGGGGCATACTGTATGTTGTGCAGCATTATTTGGGCCAGCATTCACTGTGCAGCATTTTGGGGGCATACTGTATGTTGTGCAGCATTATTTGGGCCAGCATTCACTGTGCAGCATTTTGGGGGCATATTGTATGTTGTGCAGCATTATTTGGGCCAGCATTCACTGTGCAGCATTTTGGGGGCATACTGTATGTTGTGCAGCATTATTTGGGCCAGCATTCACTGTGCAGCATTTTGGGGGCATATTGTATGTTGTGCAGCATTATTTGGGCCAGCATTCACTGTGCAGCATTTTGGGGGCATACTGTATGTTGTGCAGCATTATTTGGGCCAGCATTCACTGTGCAGCATTTTGGGGGCATATTGTATGTTGTGCAGCATTATTTGGGCCAGCATTCACTGTGCAGCATTTTGGGGGCATATTGTATGTTGTGCAGCATTATTTGGGCCAGCATTCACTGTGCAGCATTTTGGGGGCATACTGTATGTTGTGCAGCATTATTTGGGCCAGCATTCACTGTGCAGCATTTTGGGGGCATACTGTATGTTGTGCAGCATTATTTGGGCCAGCATTCACTGTGCAGCATTTTGGGGGCATATTGTATGTTGTGCAGCATTATTTGGGCCAGCATTCACTGTGCAGCATTTTGGGGGCATATTGTATGTTGTGCAGCATTATTTGGGCCAGCATTCACTGTGCAGCATTTTGGGGGCATACTGTATGTTGTGCAGCATTAAATTTACCAGTATCTTTGGCAATTCCCACCCTAGACATATACTCGAGTCAATAAGTTTTCCAAGGTTTTTGAGGCAAATTTAGGGGGGTCGACTTATACTCGGATCGACTTATACTCGAGTATATACGGTACTAGTTATTTTGAAATTGCCATTTTCAGAATGCAGTCTATGGATTTTTCAATGGAAACAACTTTGCAAAAAAAAACATTTAGCATCAAATAAATTGCATTCAAGAAACTGTTTGATAATGAGCTTCATGGTAAGAAAATATTTCAAAATCTAAAATTTGTGTTTAGAGAATATTACTATAAATACACTTCAGATAATGGCGTAAGTGGGTTTGCCGATCTGCATTAAATATGATAACATGGGCAATAAACTCTGAATACCACCACGATGAGGGATATTAATGCTGGTTTGAGAAGGAAGAAAACAACTTTATTTTTCTGTGTAAGATGCTGTGTTTCTGGTAAATATAATAGTTGCTTACTGCTGTCACCGGCTCCAGGCACCCTACTTTTCGCACATCTGTTCTCAGCATGCTATATTTTACAGTTCAACTAATCAGAAATACAGATATTTTTCTCTTGAAAATCATTTCACATCCCTAAAAGAAGCTATTCCAAAGATGTAATGCAGAAAATTGCCGAGCAGCATGGCAGCGTTGATTCAACAGGAGGCCTGAGAATTACTTTTCAGGGCTATTAAACTGTTCATGTAAAAGCCATACATATACAGTGAGGGAAATAAGTATTTGATCCCTTACTGATTTTGTACGTTTGCCCACTAACAAAGACACGAACAGTCTATAATTTTAAGGGGAGGTTAACTGTAACATTGAGAGATAGAATATCAAAAATAAAATCCAGAAAATCACGTTGTATAAATTATGTACATTTATTTGCATTTTGCAGTGAGAAATAAGTATTTGATCCCCTACCAACCATTAAGAGTTCAGGTTCCTACATACCAGTTAGACGCTCCTAATCAACTCATTACCTGCATTAAAGATAGCTGTCTTACATAGTCACCTTTATAAAAGACTCCTGTCTACAGACTCAATTAATCAGTCAGACTCTAACCCCTACAACATGGGCAAGACCAAAGAGCTTTATAAGAATGTCAGGGACAAGATCATAGACCTGCATAAAGCTGTAATGGGCTACAAAACCATAAGTAAGACATTGGGTGAGAAGGAGACAACTGTTGGTGCAATAGTAAGAAAATGGAAGAAATACAAAATGTCTGTCAATCGACATCGTTCTGGGGCACCATGCAAAATGTCACCTCATGGGGTATCCTTGATCATGAGGAAGATGAGAGATCAGCCTAATACTACATGAAGGGAACTTGTTAATGATCTCAATGCAGCTGGGACCACAGTCACCAAGAAAACCATTGGTAACACATTACGCCATAAAGGTTTAAAATCCTGCAGTGGCCACAAGGTCCCCCTGCTCAAGAAGGCACATGTGCAGGCCTGCCTGAAGTTTGCCAATGAACATCTGGATGATTCTGTGAGTGATTTGGAGAAGATGCTATGGTCAGATAAGACAAAAATTTATCTCTTTGGCATTAACTCAACTCGCTATATTTGGAGGAAGAGAAATGTTGCCTATGACCCAAAGAACCTCATCCCCACTGTCAAGCATGGAGGTGGAAACATTATGTTTTGGGGGTGTTTCTCTGCTAAGGGCACAGGACTACTTCACCACATCAGTGGGAGAATGGATGGAGCCATATACCATAAAATCCTGAATGACAACCTCCTTCCCTCTGCCAGGACATTAAAAAGGGTTGTGGCTGGGTCTTTCAGCAAGAAAATGACCCCAAACATACAGCCAAGGCAACAAAGGAGTGGCTGTTAGGCGCCGGGATTCTCCCTCTGCACAGGGTAGATCCCAAGCCTTATCTCCCTCTGCAGTCTCCCATTCAGCTTTGACCTCAGTTGGGTCTGCTCAGCAGAGAAGTCTGTCATGACATCTTGCTCAGACTCGTGCTGTGCACTTTGTTACTGCTGGCTCTCCAGCTTCAGCTATAGTAGCTAGCAATAGGCAGCGGCGAACAGACGTTCCTGAGGCAAAGTTTGGGAATCACCCTACTGGGCATGCTCGTGAGGTGGCGACCTCTCATTGGTGGTCAGTTGTCAGCTGCTCCAGTGACATGGCAGTCCTAGATTGGTCCACAAGCAAGGTCTTATCGGACTGGACTTAAGCGTCGTCTATAAAAGGGTCTTTGGGGCGCCCGTCGGTGCACTAAGATCATTTGTGGTCGTGTATGGGTGTGAACACTGCCACTCTGTCGGCACGTGTGAACGTCTAGTTTTACCTAGAGAGGCAAGTTTTTCCTTGGCTTGGCCTAGTGCCTGTCTCATCAGTGTGTGCTGTTAGCACGTCCTGTTACAGGGCACAGTCAAACCCACGTGCTTTAACCTTTTTATTTTGGGCATAGCACACACCTCTTTTGGTACCGCTCGGCGATTAGCTGAGCTTGTTACTCTTATTTTTGCGCCACTCAGTGGAGCTGAATTAGTTAGTAGTATTTTTGTTGCCACTCAGCATCTAGCTAAGCTGGTATTCCTTGGCCAGTGCTCACCCCTCTGAGAAGTTACACTGTGTTAGCAAGGCTTTGTCCCTCGGACAATTTTGAGTGTTCCTGATAGGTTTTTTTTTCATGCTGATTTCAGAAATGACTTCAGATTTTTCCTATCATGTAAGGTTTTTGAGAGATGATATGAAACATAATATTCTGTTATAATTCTAAAAACTCATATATGGACTTTTTCTGAAGCAGTATATTCTGAATTTTCCACTGAAATAACATAAATCGCTGATCCACACATATGCAAGCACTTATTATGCAAATTCCGAGCAGGCGCAGTGAATCATTCGGCTGACCATGTACGGAGCACACCACATCTCCTGGGCAGGGGAGGAATCAAAACACAATACTGACATACTTAGAGCATGGCTGAATGGATCACAGCCTTCAATGCCGTTCGCTGTCCCAATGATATGGAGAGAGCAGAGAAATCATGTAATAGATTGCTACTTCTGCCTTACAAATGTAACAGGATATTCAGCAAAGAACAAGAAATCAATAGAATATCCTAATCTTCCTTCAGCCTTAAGACCAGTGCCACATGATGAAAGTCTTCGTGTTTCAAACCCGCCCAAAGTATGGACAATGGAGGACGATGAAGATGAACTAACAATGTCAGTGGAAAATTAAACTGCTGCAGACCCAGACTTTGAGCCTTCTACATCTAATCCACATGTGTTCAGTTAAGCTGATCTGAGTGACTTGGTCAGAAATTTGAAATTGTCAAAGAGGCAGGCAGAATTATTGGGATCAAGGCTGCAAGAACAGAATCTCTTATTACCAGGAACAAGATTTTCTGTTTTTCGCAGTCGTCAAGAAGATCTCAATCAATTTTTCAACCATGTCGGCAGTTTAACCTTTTGCAATGACGTCTGGGGTTGTTTGGTGCTCTTGGATGCGAACATGACCTGAAGGAATAGTGACTGTTCATTGACTCGTCAGTTTTAAGTCTGAAGGCTGTTTTACTACACAACTGAAATATCCATCCTTCTATACCTATTGGTCATGCCGTACACATGAAAGAAACGTATGAGAATATGGAGTTACTGTTGACCCACATTAATTATAGAAATTATAACTGGAACATATGTGGTGATCTAAAAGTAGTTGCACTTCTTCTTGGACAGCAGCTTGGATATGCCAAGTATTGTTGTTTTATTTGTGAGTGGGACAGTCGGGCACGAGAAATGCACTATTTCAGAAAGGACTGGCCACTCCGCGAAAACCTGGTTGCTAGACAGAAGAATGTTAAACATAATCCTCTCATTGATCCAGCAAAGATATTTCTCCCTCCTTTGCATATTAAACTTGGGCTTATGAAGAATTTTGTCGAAGCAATGAGCAAAGAATTGGAAGTCTTTTCTTACTTGCGACAGAAATTTCCAAGAATAAGGGATGCAAAGATTAAAGAAGGTATTTTTATTGGCCCACAAATCAGAGATATAATGAATGACAGTAGCTTTAATGATCAAAACAAGTGGTATGGAGAGCCTCAAAGATGTGACCTTCAACTTCCTTGACAACAGTAGGGCACCGAATTTTGAACAACTCATGGACAACATGCTCACAGCATATCATTTCACGAAATGCAATATGTCACAAAAAATGCATTTTCTACATTCTCACTTGGACTTTTTTCCAGCCAATCTTGGTGCCGTTAGCGATGAACACGGTGAAAGATTTCACCAAGACATTGCGCTGATGGAGAAAAGGTACCAGGGAAAGTGGAGTACGTCAATGCTGGCTGACTATTGCTGGAATCTTATTTGAGAAGCATCTGACACGGATTATAAATGAAAGTCATCTGCAAAACACTTTTGAATAATTGCTTTTGCTACTGACATTGATGCACATGTATGTAGTGTCTCGGACGTCATACTGTAGACTATAAACTTTTGTTTCTTAAAAACCATACGTGATACAGACTTTTGGAGCACATATTTGTGTGTTCACCATATCAAAATCTACAAGATACAATAAAATTTTCTCAGGGGACTTCCCTGAAATTTGTTGCGCAGCGTTATCAGAGTAGGGTAATCTGCACTCAGTCCACATAAGGTGACTTTTAACCCCTTGTGTTCTTGGTGATCGCTCGCCGCACTGCTCTGTCATTACTCGCTAGCAGCAGGTTAACATCTCTGCACGGTGGACGCCGGGTTGCGATCGCACTAAATAAAGTAATTAATAAAGTGCATTATATCAGGTAGCACAGAAGAGACCATAAACATAAATCAACATCTCACTTGTAAGAGTGATTATATCATATACAGTATGTGATCACCTGTGCCTGTGGTCTTCAGTATGTGGGTCGTACCACACAGACCACACAATCGCGTACGAATGGCCACAAGCACAACACTAAAAGATTTTTTAAAACATAGCCTATCCAGACATCTCCTAGTCAAACATCACAAAAAATTGACAGAATGGTAACCCCTGTAGAACAAATATCCCAGAATGACACAAATAGGATAGAAAAATTAAATAGAAAAGAATCTTATTAGATTTTTCGATTAAAACCCCTATACCCTGCCGGTCTTAATAAAACAGTGGAAAATGTATAGAAAATTATAACAGAGAGGGGAGGGAAAAGAAAAGATGAAAATATACACATTTTTATCATATATCTATATATATATATATATATGTATACAAAAAAATAATCACAATTTCATGTGATACATTTCCACATATTCTTTTGTGTATCACTGTTATGTAATTTTTGCAATTGTCATTGTGGTCTGTGTATGTCTCTCTGTGTATGTGCTTTTATTTCTGCATATTTTTATATAGCATTTTTTTTTTTATTTCTCTTTTTTTGAGATACCAATTTGATTCAAGATCATTTGAATGAGGCACGCCCCTGTTATATGTGTTAGCAACCACTAGTCTTTTAAAGACAAACTTTTTTTCCACAATATAAATTTTTTTTAAATGCATAATATACTGTACCTGATGAAGGCCGTTGCAGGCTGAAACGTGTTGTTTTATCACTGTAAAAAATTTTTTATTAAAACACTTTACTAATTATCCTTGTCCTCCGGAAGCGCCGAAAAGGAAATCCTTTTTTTTCAACACTACATTTACAAGCAAACCTTGCATCAAGGCTGGTTTAGTTCCTGTCATTGTGCTGCTGACTGGAGGATTACAAAGATTGGATCCATCACATGGTCCTTTTGAGTGAATATACAAGACATCTAAAGGGTGAGTGCAATAATCAAAATCGTTCACGGCGGATATTATCATACAACTGCATTTAGATTATGCGCCCCTTGTCTCCTCTTTTATTCCCTCAGATACCCCATACAAAACAAAACTTACGGAGGGAGTTGAAGCTCAGAGATGCCAAGCGACAGCCTCAAAGTCTAAATGATTTAGGCTAGTTTCACACTTGCTTTTTTTTGCAGCGCGTTTTTCCCGCAAAAAAACGCATTGAAAAAACGCATACAAAAGCATACAACTGCTGCGTTTTTTTCAAGCATTTTTATGAGCATGCATGAAAAAAACGCAGCGTTTTTATGCGTTTGTATGCGTTTTTAGTGCGTTTTTACCGCGTTTGTGTTTTTTTCCAACATTAGGTGGCCCCTCACACTAACCCAAACCATGACTTTACTAACCCTAACCCTGACCCTAACCCTAACCCTAACCCTGACCCTAACCCTAACCCTAACCCTGACCCTAACCCTTAACCAAATCATACTTAACCCTAACCCAAACCCTAAACCCTAACTAACCCTAACCCTAACCCTAACCCTGACCCTAACCCTAACCCTAACCCTGACCCTAACCCTAACCCTAACCCTAACCCTGACCCTAACCCTAACCCTAACCCTGACCCTAACCCTTAACCAAATCATACTTAACCCTAACCCAAACCCTAAACCCTAACTAACCCTAACCCTGACCCTAACCCTAACCCTAACCCTAACCCTAACCCTGACCCTAACCCTAACCCTAACCCTGACCCTAACCCTTAACAAAACCATACTTAACCCTAACCCTAACCCTAACCCTAACCCTGACCCTAACCCTAACCCTAACCCTAACCCTGACCCTAACCCTTAACCAAACCATACTTAACCCTAACCCTGACCCAAACCCTGACCCTAACCCTTAACAAAACCATACTTAACCCTAACCCTAACCCTAACCCTAACCCTGACCCTAACCCTAACCCTAACCCTGACCCTAACCCTTAACCAAACCATACTTAACCCTAACCCTGACCCAAACCCTGACCCTAACCCTTAACAAAACCATACTTAACCCTAACCCTGACCCTAACCCTAACCCTAACCCTGACCCTAACCCTAACCCTAACCCTAACCCTTAACCAAACCATACTTAACCCTAATCCTGACCCTAACCCTGACCCTAACCCTTAACCAAACCATACTTAACCCTAACCCTGACCCAAACCCCAACCCTAACCCTGACCCTGACCCTAACCCTAACCCTAAACCCCCTTAACTAACCCTAACTCTAACCCAAACCCCTAAATTCCATGGTTAAAAAAAAAAAACGCATATGCAAAAAAACGCATACATGAGCATGCCAGTGCGCACATATGCGCATCCATAGGCTATAATGGCCATTTTTAGCGCAAAACGTGCGCATATGTGCGCATGCGCTTTTTTGCAGGGCCAAAAAATGCAACATGCTGCGTCTGGAAAATACAAACGCACACCCCAAAAAAACGCAGCGCATGAAAATCGCATACATGCGCTTACAAGCGCGCAGGTATGCGCACCCATGTTAAATATAGGGGAAAAACGCATGCGCACATATGCGTTTTTTTCCAGCGCTAAAAAACGCAAATGTGAAACCAGCCTTAGAGATGATCTGCAAAGAGGAGGGGTGCAAAATTCCTCCTGACATTTGTGCAAACCTCATCATCAACTACAAAAAACGTTTGCTGGGCTTGCCAACAAGGGTTTTGCCACCCAGTATTAAGTCTTCTTCGCTAGAGTGATCAAATACTTATTTCTCAGTGCAAAATGCAAATAAATTTATGTAATTTATACAATGTGATTTTCTGGATTTTATTTTGGATATTCTATCTCTCAATGTTAAAATTAACCTACTCTTAAAATTATAGACTGCTCATGTCTTTGTCAGTGGGCAAACTTATAAAATCAGTAAGGGATCAAATACTTATTTCCCTCACTGAATATGTATGGCTTTTACATGAACTGTTTAATAGCCCTGAAAAGTAATTCTCAGGCCAACTGTTGAATAAACGTTGCCATGCTTTTTCAGAGGATATTCCACATTAAGTACATAATGTGGAATATCTCCTGGAAAAATGAATCAAGTGAAACAGTTTTTTTGTATAGAGCACTCATGTTAGATACAAAAGAGCAAATGATAAACAATAATTTAAAATAAAAAACAAGGGGAAGGAAAAATAGAAAAACCTAAAGCTTGCTGTGCACTAGTATACGCATCCTTTACATTAAATTAGTATGGAAACACATTTTAACTCGCCTGCGGTAAATCACAAATCAGAATCACCTGTGATTAATTATCGCTGCCCATGTGACATGAATTAGCCAATGCATTATGACTTCAGTGTTTTAAAAAGCCACATGGTAGGCCCTGTTCCTTTGTCACAATGGTGAAGTAGTTGTATAAGGACATCAGAACTGCTATTATTAGCAAACACAAGACCTCCAAAGGGTATAAGGCCATCTCCAAAGACCTTGGTATCCCAGTTTCAACAGTGTGCAGTGTTATTAGGAAATGTGCCAAGCAAGGAACCATAAAGAACTTCCCTGGATGGGAGTGAAAACGAAAAACTGACAAGAGATGTCTTCAAAGGTTGGTGCGAATGGTGCCAAAAGCACCTTGTCAAACATCCAAAGAGCTGAAGGCCAATCTGGAACAGTCAAGGGTCATAGTTTCAACAATTACCATATGCTGCACACTAAATCAAGAGTATTTATGGGTGAAGGCCAAGGAAGAAACCATTGCTGAAGAAAAAAAACAAAAATGATCTTTGCCGAAAAGTTCACTGACAAACCACAATTCAGGGAAAATGTTCTGTTGACAGATGAAACAAAAATAGAGCAACAATTTGTTTACATACAGCGCAAGGAATATTATAAGGAAGAGAAAATCCTACCAACAGTTAAGTATGGTGGAAAATCCTTAATGCTGTGGGGTTTATTTTGCTGCATCTGGTACTGGAGGTTTTGACTGTATCACAGGAATTATGAAAACCAAAGAATCATCAAGAGATTTTAGAGCGATATGTCCTATCCAGTGTAAGAAAACTTGCTTTGAGTCGAAGAACATGGGTCCTCCAGCAAAACAATGACCCAGAGCACACATCCAAAAGTACACAGGAATGGTTGAAAAAGAAAAAAATGGACTGTTTTAAAATGGCCAGCACTGAGTCCTGACCGAATCCCACTGAAAATTTTTTAGGTGAGCTGAAATCTGCCATTGGGAAAAAGAACTCTGCAAACATTCAAGAGCTTGAACAAACTGCAAAGGAAGAGTGAGAGAATATGCCAGCTGAGAAGTGCAAGAAGCTTAGCGATGTTAGGCGTCGGATTCCTGCAGCTGCACAGCAGGAATCCAGAGCCATACATCCAACGGTCTCCCATTCCTTTCTGACCGACCGCTCAGGGACCTGCACAGCAATCTCAGCGATCCAGGCGCCCTGCTCAGACCAGCTCTCTGGGTCTGGATGTTGCTGCCACCTCTGGACCAGCAATGGTAGCGCAACCTGCAGGAAACCACTCCAGAGGCTAAGTCCTCTCGCCGCGCTACTGGGCATGCCCACGAGACGATCTCCCAGTGGAGATCGGGGGTCACATGCTCAGGTCCTTGTCCTGATCTGATTGGCCCATCTCAGAGGTATGGAAGGTCCCGGAAGCGCATGGCTATAAAAGGCCCGCATGGCCGCTCGCCCATGCGCTAGTATAGGCTATACTTGCTATGTGTGAATGGTGACGGATGTATGATTCTGGTGACAGACTCATTTGAAACCCCTTCCCTCTGATATTACGCATGTGGATAGGGAACTAGAGAGAGAGTCAGCGCCAGTCAGTGGCAAGCTATAGGCTACAGTGCATACCGCACCTCTGCACTAGCGTCCGATGGTGTCACGCCTTATGGCACTATTGTGTAGCGGCAGTAGTTACTGCCACGCTGCAGTTAGCAGCACTTACCGGCGTCCGCGGTTGCGACGCCGCACGCACGGTAGGTCAAGACGGACACCAATCTCTGTCTTGGGCCGTTTCCTGTGACCATATACCGTGTGTGCATGCCAGCTGAGACCTGTGAAGCTAACAGGTTCGGCATTTATGCTTTAGGGCCTCTGTGAGTTTAACAGAGTCCACTCTGCGCACCCCGGGTGACGTTTAACCTGAGCGCAGTATACCGCCATATAAGCGAGTCCGCCATTACTCAGCACCTATTGCTACACCTACTGCACGGTGGACCCCGGGCGGCGAACGCATTTCCTATTTCTATTTAGTGTGTTCCGCCATCCCTAACATTATACTAGTGCAAGGATCTGGCTAACAATGGCGGACCTGCAGCAGCTGCAGCGGTACATTCGGCAGCTAGAGAGCAGGTTGGCGGCTATTGAGAGCTCCACCTCAGCTGTGAATGCTATGGTAGCCGCTGCTCAAGCAGTCACAGAGGCTGTCTAATGCGTGCCCACAATGATGCCTATACCGACAATATCTCGCCTCCCGCTCCACGACAAGTTTTCGGGTGACAGCGCCACCTGTAGGGGATTTGTGAGTCAGTTCTCTATCCAGCTTGAGTTACTGGCTGCACGGTTCCCTACTGAGCGGGCTAAGGTGGGGCTTATTGTTTCTCTTTTGTCTGGCAGGGCATTAGAGTGGGCTACGCCATTGTGGGAGCGTGATGATCCTGTGGTTCAGGGGGCTGCTCAGTTCCTCGCGGCTCTGAAGCAGGTATTTTTGGGACCACGGATCACGCACGACACCTCTCTCCAATAATTGGCCCTAACACAGGGGTCTCTCTCGGTCAGCCATTATGCCGTCCGATTCTGGACCTTGGCTTCCGAACTAGAGTGGCCCGATAAAACACTCATCCTTGTGTTTTGGAGAGGGTTAGCAGAGCATGTCAAAGATGCTCTAGCAACCAGAGAGGTCCCCACAAGTCTGGAGGAAGTGATTGCCATCTCCACCCGCATTGATCTCCGGTTTACGGAGCGCGGGCTGGAACGTGTGCAATCCAGATGAAGGGTTAACTTGGCTCCCACCTTCACCGAGCCGCTAAGATCTTCTGCTCAGGCGCTTACATCCTCCGAACCTATGGAGGTGTCTCACACCGGCTCCAAGCTACGTCCGGTGCGAAGCTCCACACGCTGTTACCGGTGCCGGCAGTTTGGTCACTCGTCTATCACGTGTCCTCTGCGGTCGGAAAAACGATCACGTCCAGTGGTTGTAGGTGGTGGCCAGACAAATATGAAACCCTTTTCTCCCAAACCAGTATTCCGAGGGACATTAGTGGGGCCTCGACCTGGGAGGTAGAGGTTATCGTGGATTCCGGGGCTGAGTGGAACTTTATGTCCTCGACCTTCGCCCAGAAACACGCTATTCCACTGGTGTTACTGCCCCAACCTCTGACCATCAGGGTGGTTAATGGTGCACCTTTACCATCTCAGGTGACCCACCAGACAGCCCCACTCGGGCTCTCAATCTCACCCTCTCATCATGAGATTCTGTCCTTGTTCATTTTGCCAGATGGCATGGACCAGGTGCTTCTCGTAGTTCCCTGGCTCCGTTGTCACTCCCCTCATATTGATTGGGCTTCGGGGAATATACTGGGTTGGAGCAAGGACTGTGAGGGAAGGTGTCTGAAGGGCAGTGTTCAGGTAGCTTCCACTGAAGTGCCCGCGGATCTCTCCGCACTTCCTAAACCTTACCACCAGTATGCGGACGTCTTCTATAAAAAATCTGCAGAGACGCTCCCGCCGCACCGTCCTTACGATTGCCCGATAGATCTTCTGTCAGGCACGGAACCTCCTAGAGGCTGTGTGTATTCACTGTCACTCCCTGAGACAGAGGCTATGTCGCAATATATCCGGGAGAACCTGGCCAGAGGTTTCAGCAGAAAGTCAGTGTCGCCGGCTGGTGCAGGGTTCTTCTTCGTGCAGAAGAAGAGCGGAGAGTTATGTCCCTGTATTGACTACAGAGGTCTCAACACCATTACAGTTAAAAACAAATACCCTCTCTCGTTGATCTCTGATCTATTTGACAGGTTGCGAGGGGCCCGGATCTTTACGAAATTAGATCTACGGGGGGCGTACAACCTGATCCGCATTCGCGAAGGAGACAAGTGGAAGACAGCCTTTAATACCAGGGATGGCCACTATGAATATCTGGTCATGCCCTTCGGCCTTTGTAAGGCCCCTGCTGTCTTCCAGGATTTCATCAACAACGTCTTCCGTGATATGCTCTCCACCTCGGTGGTGGTCTATCTGGATGACATCCTCATCTTCTCGCCAGATTTGACCTCCCACCGGAGAGACGTCTGCAGGGTCTTCGACCATCTGCGGGCGAACTATCTTTTCGCCAAGCTGGAGAAGTGCCAGTTTGAGCCGAAGTCCTTGCCATTCCTGGGCTACATCATCTCGGCCCAGGGGTTGGCTATGGATCCGGCCAAACTGCCAGCGGTAATGGACTGGCAGGAACCACACTCACTCAAAGTGGTGCAGCGCTTCCTAGGGTTCGTCAACTATTACCGCCAGTTCATACCTCACTTCTCCACACTGGTTGCTCCTTTGGTTGCTCTCACAAAGAAAGGAGCTAATCCTAACGCTTGGTCTGAACAGGTCTCCAAGGCCTTCTTGTCTCTAAAATCCCATTTTGCTGGCGCTCCCATCTTACACCATCCCGATGTGGATAAACCGTTTATCCTGGAGGTGGATGCCTCTTCCATCGGTGCAGGAGCAGTCCTCAAGGTTGGAGCATCCCTGCTTCTTCATCTCTAAGGCCTTCTCACCGGCGGAGAAGAATTACTCCATCGGGGACAGGGAGCTGCTAGCAATGAAGTTGGCCTTTTCCGAGTGGAGACATCTCCTGGAGGGAGCCTGGTTTCCCTTCCAGGTGTATACCGACCATAAAAATCTGGTCTAATTACAAACGGCCCAGCGCTTGAACTCTCGTCAAGCTAGGTGGTCGCTCTTCCTCTCCCGCTTCCCCTTGCACTATCTCTCTGGAGAGAAGAACGTCCATGCGGTTGCTCTCTCGCGCTCGGTGGTATCAGTGGAGGAAGGGGAGGCTGAGCCACAGTTAATTCTCCCTCCGGAGAGCTTTACAACCATGGCTCCAGTTGCTCTCGAGTCAGTGCCAACGGGCAAGACTTTGTGCCTCCTCAGCTACGGCCGGAGGTTCTCGCCTGGGCGCACGCGTCCAGGGTGGGTGGTCACTTTGGCAATAAGCAGACCACAGAACTCCTGGCAAGGTCGTACTGGTGGCCGCACATGGCTCGAGACACTAAGGAATACATACAAGCATGCGTCTCGTGTGCATGGAACAGGTCCTCTAGACAGAGGCCGGCTGGGTTATTGTACCCTTTGCCGGTGGTTGGCCTGCCCAAGTCTGGTGGCAGTACGGCCATATGGGTGGTCACCGATCATTTTTCTAAAATGGTGCATCTCGTGCCACTCGCACGGTTGCCTTCCACTCGTGGTCTTGTCACACTGTTCATAAAACATGTATTCCGTGTGCATGGCATGCCGGACAAAATTGTCAGTGATCGAGGTCCCCAGTTCGAGTCCCGATTTGGAGGGAGCTCTGCAGCCTACTCAGTATTGAGCTATACCAAAAGCAAAACACAAAACAAATATCCTGGAATAAAAAAGTAAAAAAATATATTGCAAAAATTGCATGAAGGTAGTAATAATAGTAATAATAAGGGTATTTAGTTAACATAATTTTGATCAAAATAATGTAGAAGCCATCCCGCCACGTCACGGCAACCCTTGTGGGACAGTCCTAACTCTTGTATTTAAAACCTTTCCACTTGTCAAGTGACGTAAATGTGAACAAGGACAGAGGGACTGAACCACCAGTAATAGTATAGGCCAGACAGGATGGATTTTCCAACTCAGAAACAGGGCGGTCACACCCTTATATGCACAGAATGCACAATGAAACAAATGAGAAACTGGGTCTGAGCAGAAAAAGTAAATTAATGTGCATGCAAAATGTAATTGCATATGAACACATGACCTTTACACAGAGAAAACCAAAAGCAAAACACAAAACAAATATCCTGGAATAAAAAAGTAAAAAAATATATTGCAAAAATTGCATGAAGGTAGTAATAATAGTAATAATAAGGGTATTTAGTTAACATAATTTTGATCAAAATAATGTAGAAGCCATCCCGCCACGTCACGGCAACCCTTGTGGGACAGTCCTAACTCTTGTATTTAAAACCTTTCCACTTGTCAAGTGACGTAAATGTGAACAAGGACAGAGGGACTGAACCACCAGTAATAGTATAGGCCAGACAGGATGGATTTTCCAACTCAGAAACAGGGCGGTCACACCCTTATATGCACAGAATGCACAATGAAACAAATGAGAAACTGGGTCTGAGCAGAAAAAGTAAATTAATGTGCATGCAAAATGTAATTGCATATGAACACATGACCTTTACACAGAGAAAACCAAAAGCAAAACACAAAACAAATATCCTGGAATAAAAAAGTAAAAAAATATATTGCAAAAATTGCATGAAGGTAGTAATAATAGTAATAATAAGGGTATTTAGTTAACATAATTTTGATCAAAATAATGTAGAAGCCATCCCGCCACGTCACGGCAACCCTTGTGGGACAGTCCTAACTCTTGTATTTAAAACCTTTCCACTTGTCAAGTGACGTAAATGTGAACAAGGACAGAGGGACTGAACCACCAGTAATAGTATAGGCCAGACAGGATGGATTTTCCAACTCAGAAACAGGGCGGTCACACCCTTATATGCACAGAATGCACAATGAAACAAATGAGAAACTGGGTCTGAGCAGAAAAAGTAAATTAATGTGCATGCAAAATGTAATTGCATATGAACACATGACCTTTACACAGAGAAAACCAAAAGCAAAACACAAAACAAATATCCTGGAATAAAAAAGTAAAAAAATATATTGCAAAAATTGCATGAAGGTAGTAATAATAGTAATAATAAGGGTATTTAGTTAACATAATTTTGATCAAAATAATGTAGAAGCCATCCCGCCACGTCACGGCAACCCTTGTGGGACAGTCCTAACTCTTGTATTTAAAACCTTTCCACTTGTCAAGTGACGTAAATGTGAACAAGGACAGAGGGACTGAACCACCAGTAATAGTATAGGCCAGACAGGATGGATTTTCCAACTCAGAAACAGGGCGGTCACACCCTTATATGCACAGAATGCACAATGAAACAAATGAGAAACTGGGTCTGAGCAGAAAAAGTAAATTAATGTGCATGCAAAATGTAATTGCATATGAACACATGACCTTTACACAGAGAAAACCAAAAGCAAAACACAAAACAAATATCCTGGAATAAAAAAGTAAAAAAATATATTGCAAAAATTGCATGAAGGTAGTAATAATAGTAATAATAAGGGTATTTAGTTAACATAATTTTGATCAAAATAATGTAGAAGCCATCCCGCCACGTCACGGCAACCCTTGTGGGACAGTCCTAACTCTTGTATTTAAAACCTTTCCACTTGTCAAGTGACGTAAATGTGAACAAGGACAGAGGGACTGAACCACCAGTAATAGTATAGGCCAGACAGGATGGATTTTCCAACTCAGAAACAGGGCGGTCACACCCTTATATGCACAGAATGCACAATGAAACAAATGAGAAACTGGGTCTGAGCAGAAAAAGTAAATTAATGTGCATGCAAAATGTAATTGCATATGAACACATGACCTTTACACAGAGAAAACCAAAAGCAAAACACAAAACAAATATCCTGGAATAAAAAAGTAAAAAAATATATTGCAAAAATTGCATGAAGGTAGTAATAATAGTAATAATAAGGGTATTTAGTTAACATAATTTTGATCAAAATAATGTAGAAGCCATCCCGCCACGTCACGGCAACCCTTGTGGGACAGTCCTAACTCTTGTATTTAAAACCTTTCCACTTGTCAAGTGACGTAAATGTGAACAAGGACAGAGGGACTGAACCACCAGTAATAGTATAGGCCAGACAGGATGGATTTTCCAACTCAGAAACAGGGCGGTCACACCCAGGATATTTGTTTTGTGTTTTGCTTTTGGTTTTCTCTGTGTAAAGGTCATGTGTTCATATGCAATTACATTTTGCATGCACATTAATTTACTTTTTCTGCTCAGACCCAGTTTCTCATTTGTTTCATTGTGCATTCTGTGCATATAAGGGTGTGACCGCCCTGTTTCTGAGTTGGAAAATCCATCCTGTCTGGCCTATACTATTACTGGTGGTTCAGTCCCTCTGTCCTTGTTCACATTTACGTCACTTGACAAGTGGAAAGGTTTTAAATACAAGAGTTAGGACTGTCCCACAAGGGTTGCCGTGACGTGGCGGGATGGCTTCTACATTATTTTGATCAAAATTATGTTAACTAAATACCCTTATTATTACTATTATTACTACCTTCATGCAATTTTTGCAATATATTTTTTTACTTTTTTATTCCAGGATATTTGTTTTGTGTTTTGCTTTTGGTTTTCTCTGTGTAAAGGTCATGTGTTCATATGCAATTACATTTTGCATGCACATTAATTTACTTTTTCTGCTCAGACCCAGTTTCTCATTTGTTTCATTGTGCATTCTGTGCATATAAGGGTGTGACCGCCCTGTTTCTGAGTTGGAAAATCCATCCTGTCTGGCCTATACTATTACTGGTGGTTCAGTCCCTCTGTCCTTGTTCACATTTACGTCACTTGACAAGTGGAAAGGTTTTAAATACAAGAGTTAGGACTGTCCCACAAGGGTTGCCGTGACGTGGCGGGATGGCTTCTACATTATTTTGATCAAAATTATGTTAACTAAATACCCTTATTATTACTATTATTACTACCTTCATGCAATTTTTGCAATATATTTTTTTACTTTTTTATTCCAGGATATTTGTTTTGTGTTTTGCTTTTGGTTTTCTCTGTGTAAAGGTCATGTGTTCATATGCAATTACATTTTGCATGCACATTAATTTACTTTTTCTGCTCAGACCCAGTTTCTCATTTGTTTCATTGTGCATTCTGTGCATATAAGGGTGTGACCGCCCTGTTTCTGAGTTGGAAAATCCATCCTGTCTGGCCTATACTATTACTGGTGGTTCAGTCCCTCTGTCCTTGTTCACATTTACGTCACTTGACAAGTGGAAAGGTTTTAAATACAAGAGTTAGGACTGTCCCACAAGGGTTGCCGTGACGTGGCGGGATGGCTTCTACATTATTTTGATCAAAATTATGTTAACTAAATACCCTTATTATTACTATTATTACTACCTTCATGCAATTTTTGCAATATATTTTTTTACTTTTTTATTCCAGGATATTTGTTTTGTGTTTTGCTTTTGGTTTTCTCTGTGTAAAGGTCATGTGTTCATATGCAATTACATTTTGCATGCACATTAATTTACTTTTTCTGCTCAGACCCAGTTTCTCATTTGTTTCATTGTGCATTCTGTGCATATAAGGGTGTGACCGCCCTGTTTCTGAGTTGGAAAATCCATCCTGTCTGGCCTATACTATTACTGGTGGTTCAGTCCCTCTGTCCTTGTTCACATTTACGTCACTTGACAAGTGGAAAGGTTTTAAATACAAGAGTTAGGACTGTCCCACAAGGGTTGCCGTGACGTGGCGGGATGGCTTCTACATTATTTTGATCAAAATTATGTTAACTAAATACCCTTATTATTACTATTATTACTACCTTCATGCAATTTTTGCAATATATTTTTTTACTTTTTTATTCCAGGATATTTGTTTTGTGTTTTGCTTTTGGTTTTCTCTGTGTAAAGGTCATGTGTTCATATGCAATTACATTTTGCATGCACATTAATTTACTTTTTCTGCTCAGACCCAGTTTCTCATTTGTTTCATTGTGCATTCTGTGCATATAAGGGTGTGACCGCCCTGTTTCTGAGTTGGAAAATCCATCCTGTCTGGCCTATACTATTACTGGTGGTTCAGTCCCTCTGTCCTTGTTCACATTTACGTCACTTGACAAGTGGAAAGGTTTTAAATACAAGAGTTAGGACTGTCCCACAAGGGTTGCCGTGACGTGGCGGGATGGTTTCTACATTATTTTGATCAAAATTATGTTAACTAAATACCCTTATTATTACTATTATTACTACCTTCATGCAATTTTTGCAATATATTTTTTTACTTTTTTATTCCAGGATATTTGTTTTGTGTTTTGCTTTTGGTTTTCTCTGTGTAAAGGTCATGTGTTCATATGCAATTACATTTTGCATGCACATTAATTTACTTTTTCTGCTCAGACCCAGTTTCTCATTTGTTTCATTGTGCATTCTGTGCATATAAGGGTGTGACCGCCCTGTTTCTGAGTTGGAAAATCCATCCTGTCTGGCCTATACTATTACTGGTGGTTCAGTCCCTCTGTCCTTGTTCACATTTACGTCACTTGACAAGTGGAAAGGTTTTAAATACAAGAGTTAGGACTGTCCCACAAGGGTTGCCGTGACGTGGCGGGATGGCTTCTACATTATTTTGATCAAAATTATGTTAACTAAATACCCTTATTATTACTATTATTACTACCTTCATGCAATTTTTGCAATATATTTTTTTACTTTTTTATTCCAGGATATTTGTTTTGTGTTTTGCTTTTGGTTTTCTCTGTGTAAAGGTCATGTGTTCATATGCAATTACATTTTGCATGCACATTAATTTACTTTTTCTGCTCAGACCCAGTTTCTCATTTGTTTCATTGTGCATTCTGTGCATATAAGGGTGTGACCGCCCTGTTTCTGAGTTGGAAAATCCATCCTGTCTGGCCTATACTATTACTGGTGGTTCAGTCCCTCTGTCCTTGTTCACATTTACGTCACTTGACAAGTGGAAAGGTTTTAAATACAAGAGTTAGGACTGTCCCACAAGGGTTGCCGTGACGTGGCGGGATGGCTTCTACATTATTTTGATCAAAATTATGTTAACTAAATACCCTTATTATTACTATTATTACTACCTTCATGCAATTTTTGCAATATATTTTTTTACTTTTTTATTCCAGGATATTTGTTTTGTGTTTTGCTTTTGGTTTTCTCTGTGTAAAGGTCATGTGTTCATATGCAATTACATTTTGCATGCACATTAATTTACTTTTTCTGCTCAGACCCAGTTTCTCATTTGTTTCATTGTGCATTCTGTGCATATAAGGGTGTGACCGCCCTGTTTCTGAGTTGGAAAATCCATCCTGTCTGGCCTATACTATTACTGGTGGTTCAGTCCCTCTGTCCTTGTTCACATTTACGTCACTTGACAAGTGGAAAGGTTTTAAATACAAGAGTTAGGACTGTCCCACAAGGGTTGCCGTGACGTGGCGGGATGGCTTCTACATTATTTTGATCAAAATTATGTTAACTAAATACCCTTATTATTACTATTATTACTACCTTCATGCAATTTTTGCAATATATTTTTTTACTTTTTTATTCCAGGATATTTGTTTTGTGTTTTGCTTTTGGTTTTCTCTGTGTAAAGGTCATGTGTTCATATGCAATTACATTTTGCATGCACATTAATTTACTTTTTCTGCTCAGACCCAGTTTCTCATTTGTTTCATTGTGCATTCTGTGCATATAAGGGTGTGACCGCCCTGTTTCTGAGTTGGAAAATCCATCCTGTCTGGCCTATACTATTACTGGTGGTTCAGTCCCTCTGTCCTTGTTCACATTTACGTCACTTGACAAGTGGAAAGGTTTTAAATACAAGAGTTAGGACTGTCCCACAAGGGTTGCCGTGACGTGGCGGGATGGCTTCTACATTATTTTGATCAAAATTATGTTAACTAAATACCCTTATTATTACTATTATTACTACCTTCATGCAATTTTTGCAATATATTTTTTTACTTTTTTATTCCAGGATATTTGTTTTGTGTTTTGCTTTTGGTTTTCTCTGTGTAAAGGTCATGTGTTCATATGCAATTACATTTTGCATGCACATTAATTTACTTTTTCTGCTCAGACCCAGTTTCTCATTTGTTTCATTGTGCATTCTGTGCATATAAGGGTGTGACCGCCCTGTTTCTGAGTTGGAAAATCCATCCTGTCTGGCCTATACTATTACTGGTGGTTCAGTCCCTCTGTCCTTGTTCACATTTACGTCACTTGACAAGTGGAAAGGTTTTAAATACAAGAGTTAGGACTGTCCCACAAGGGTTGCCGTGACGTGGCGGGATGGCTTCTACATTATTTTGATCAAAATTATGTTAACTAAATACCCTTATTATTACTATTATTACTACCTTCATGCAATTTTTGCAATATATTTTTTTACTTTTTTATTCCAGGATATTTGTTTTGTGTTTTGCTTTTGGTTTTCTCTGTGTAAAGGTCATGTGTTCATATGCAATTACATTTTGCATGCACATTAATTTACTTTTTCTGCTCAGACCCAGTTTCTCATTTGTTTCATTGTGCATTCTGTGCATATAAGGGTGTGACCGCCCTGTTTCTGAGTTGGAAAATCCATCCTGTCTGGCCTATACTATTACTGGTGGTTCAGTCCCTCTGTCCTTGTTCACATTTACGTCACTTGACAAGTGGAAAGGTTTTAAATACAAGAGTTAGGACTGTCCCACAAGGGTTGCCGTGACGTGGCGGGATGGCTTCTACATTATTTTGATCAAAATTATGTTAACTAAATACCCTTATTATTACTATTATTACTACCTTCATGCAATTTTTGCAATATATTTTTTTACTTTTTTATTCCAGGATATTTGTTTTGTGTTTTGCTTTTGGTTTTCTCTGTGTAAAGGTCATGTGTTCATATGCAATTACATTTTGCATGCACATTAATTTACTTTTTCTGCTCAGACCCAGTTTCTCATTTGTTTCATTGTGCATTCTGTGCATATAAGGGTGTGACCGCCCTGTTTCTGAGTTGGAAAATCCATCCTGTCTGGCCTATACTATTACTGGTGGTTCAGTCCCTCTGTCCTTGTTCACATTTACGTCACTTGACAAGTGGAAAGGTTTTAAATACAAGAGTTAGGACTGTCCCACAAGGGTTGCCGTGACGTGGCGGGATGGCTTCTACATTATTTTGATCAAAATTATGTTAACTAAATACCCTTATTATTACTATTATTACTACCTTCATGCAATTTTTGCAATATATTTTTTTACTTTTTTATTCCAGGATATTTGTTTTGTGTTTTGCTTTTGGTTTTCTCTGTGTAAAGGTCATGTGTTCATATGCAATTACATTTTGCATGCACATTAATTTACTTTTTCTGCTCAGACCCAGTTTCTCATTTGTTTCATTGTGCATTCTGTGCATATAAGGGTGTGACCGCCCTGTTTCTGAGTTGGAAAATCCATCCTGTCTGGCCTATACTATTACTGGTGGTTCAGTCCCTCTGTCCTTGTTCACATTTACGTCACTTGACAAGTGGAAAGGTTTTAAATACAAGAGTTAGGACTGTCCCACAAGGGTTGCCGTGACGTGGCGGGATGGTTTCTACATTATTTTGATCAAAATTATGTTAACTAAATACCCTTATTATTACTATTATTACTACCTTCATGCAATTTTTGCAATATATTTTTTTACTTTTTTATTCCAGGATATTTGTTTTGTGTTTTGCTTTTGGTTTTCTCTGTGTAAAGGTCATGTGTTCATATGCAATTACATTTTGCATGCACATTAATTTACTTTTTCTGCTCAGACCCAGTTTCTCATTTGTTTCATTGTGCATTCTGTGCATATAAGGGTGTGACCGCCCTGTTTCTGAGTTGGAAAATCCATCCTGTCTGGCCTATACTATTACTGGTGGTTCAGTCCCTCTGTCCTTGTTCACATTTACGTCACTTGACAAGTGGAAAGGTTTTAAATACAAGAGTTAGGACTGTCCCACAAGGGTTGCCGTGACGTGGCGGGATGGCTTCTACATTATTTTGATCAAAATTATGTTAACTAAATACCCTTATTATTACTATTATTACTACCTTCATGCAATTTTTGCAATATATTTTTTTACTTTTTTATTCCAGGATATTTGTTTTGTGTTTTGCTTTTGGTTTTCTCTGTGTAAAGGTCATGTGTTCATATGCAATTACATTTTGCATGCACATTAATTTACTTTTTCTGCTCAGACCCAGTTTCTCATTTGTTTCATTGTGCATTCTGTGCATATAAGGGTGTGACCGCCCTGTTTCTGAGTTGGAAAATCCATCCTGTCTGGCCTATACTATTACTGGTGGTTCAGTCCCTCTGTCCTTGTTCACATTTACGTCACTTGACAAGTGGAAAGGTTTTAAATACAAGAGTTAGGACTGTCCCACAAGGGTTGCCGTGACGTGGCGGGATGGCTTCTACATTATTTTGATCAAAATTATGTTAACTAAATACCCTTATTATTACTATTATTACTACCTTCATGCAATTTTTGCAATATATTTTTTTACTTTTTTATTCCAGGATATTTGTTTTGTGTTTTGCTTTTGGTTTTCTCTGTGTAAAGGTCATGTGTTCATATGCAATTACATTTTGCATGCACATTAATTTACTTTTTCTGCTCAGACCCAGTTTCTCATTTGTTTCATTGTGCATTCTGTGCATATAAGGGTGTGACCGCCCTGTTTCTGAGTTGGAAAATCCATCCTGTCTGGCCTATACTATTACTGGTGGTTCAGTCCCTCTGTCCTTGTTCACATTTACGTCACTTGACAAGTGGAAAGGTTTTAAATACAAGAGTTAGGACTGTCCCACAAGGGTTGCCGTGACGTGGCGGGATGGCTTCTACATTATTTTGATCAAAATTATGTTAACTAAATACCCTTATTATTACTATTATTACTACCTTCATGCAATTTTTGCAATATATTTTTTTACTTTTTTATTCCAGGATATTTGTTTTGTGTTTTGCTTTTGGTTTTCTCTGTGTAAAGGTCATGTGTTCATATGCAATTACATTTTGCATGCACATTAATTTACTTTTTCTGCTCAGACCCAGTTTCTCATTTGTTTCATTGTGCATTCTGTGCATATAAGGGTGTGACCGCCCTGTTTCTGAGTTGGAAAATCCATCCTGTCTGGCCTATACTATTACTGGTGGTTCAGTCCCTCTGTCCTTGTTCACATTTACGTCACTTGACAAGTGGAAAGGTTTTAAATACAAGAGTTAGGACTGTCCCACAAGGGTTGCCGTGACGTGGCGGGATGGCTTCTACATTATTTTGATCAAAATTATGTTAACTAAATACCCTTATTATTACTATTATTACTACCTTCATGCAATTTTTGCAATATATTTTTTTACTTTTTTATTCCAGGATATTTGTTTTGTGTTTTGCTTTTGGTTTTCTCTGTGTAAAGGTCATGTGTTCATATGCAATTACATTTTGCATGCACATTAATTTACTTTTTCTGCTCAGACCCAGTTTCTCAGTATTGAGCTATACCTGTCCTCCGCTTACCATCCCGAGACGAATGGCTTGGTTGAGAGAGCCAACCAAACCTTGGTCACGTACCTGCGGCATTTCGTCTCTGCCAGGCAGGATTACGGGGCATCCTTGCTACCATGGGCTGAATTTGCCCTGAATAATGCAGTGGCTGATTCCACTGGTCAGACGCCGTTCCTTTTAAATTATGGCCAGCATCCGCATGTCGCTGTCCTGATGCCAGTGTCCTTCGCTGACTCCACAGTGGCAGACTGGGCAGTGGAGGCTCGCGACATTTGGGATAGCACTCAGGATGCTATTCGTGCCTCTAAAGAAAGAATGAGGGCATCCGCCGACACACATCGGCGACCCGCTCCAACCTTTTCCCCCGGCGACTTGGTGTGGCTCTCTGCTCGAAACATCAAGCTGCGGGTCGAGTCCTCCAAGTTCGCGCCGCGATACATTGGACCTTTTAAGGTTCTCGAGCGAATCAGCTCGGTGGTCTACCGCCTGGCTCTTCCTCCACATTTAGCCATTTCTGATGTTTTCCATGTGTCCCTTCTCAAATCTGTTCACATGGCCCAGTTCTCTGAGTCATCTGCTGGGTCATCAGACTTGTCTTTGGACGAGTTTGAGGTTAATGCCGTTATGGGACGCAGGATTGTGCGTGGCAAAAAGTTTTATTTGGTGGACTGGAAGGGTCATGGTCCAGAGGCTCGGACCTGGGAGCCAGTGGAGAACATCCATGCTCTGCTACTGAGCGCAGCCTGGCTCAAAGAGGGGGCCCTAGGAGGGGGGGTAATGTTAGGCGTCGGATTCCTGCAGCTGCACAGCAGGAATCCAGAGCCATACATCCAGCGGTCTCCCATTCCTTTCCGACCGCTCAGGGACCTGCACAGCAATCTCGGCGATCCAGGCGCCCTGCTCAGACCAGCTCTCTGGGTCTGGATGTTGCTGCCACCTCTGGACCAGCAATGGTAGCGCAACCTGCTTTGCAGGAAACCACTCCAGAGGCTAAGTCCTCTCGTGGCGCTACTGAGTATGCTCACGAGATGATCTCCCAGTAGAGATTGGGGGTCACATGCTCAGGTCCTTGTCCTGATCTGATTGGCCCATCTCAGAGGTCTGGAAGGTCCCGGAAGCGCATGGCTATAAAAGGCCCGCATGGCCGCTCGCCCATACGCTAGTATAGGCTATACGTGCTATGTGTGAATGGTGATATTACGCATGTGGATAGGGAACTAGAGAGAGTCAGCGCCAGTCAGTGGCAAGCTATAGGCCACAGTGCATACCGCACCTCTGCACTAGCGTCCGATGATGTCACACCTCACGGCACTATCGTATAGCGGCAGTAGTTACCGCTGCGCTGCAGTTAGCAGCACTTACCGGCATCCGCAGTTGACGCCGTATGCACGGTAGGTCAAGACGGACACCGACCTCTGTCTTGGGCCGTGTCCTGTGACCATATACCATGTGTGCACGCCAGCTGAGACCTGTGAAGCTAACAGGTTCAGCGTTTATGCTTTAGGGAATCTGTGAGTTTAAAAGAGTCCGCTCTGCGCACCATGGGTGACGTTTAACTCGAGTGCAGTATACCGCCATATAAGCGAGTCCACCATTACTCAGCAGCGGTTGTTACACCTACTGCACGGTGGACCCCGGGCGGCGAACGCACTTCCTATTATTTATATTTAGTGCGCTCCATCGTCCCTAACAAGAGATGCCTACAAGAAATGTTTGGAGGATGTTATCAGTGCCAAAGAGTGTGTAACCAATTATTAATTAGGTGTGCCTTTAGTGCTACACATGCTGTTTATTCTGTTTCTTCTTTGAAATTGCAACATGCAAGTTGAAAAGCAATGTTTTATTGTTGTATTACTTTGTACCACTAATTAAAAATTCATGAGGATATAACTCTGGTACACTTCCATATATTTCTGAAGATATTGTTCAGTCTATGAAAAAAATGAAGGGGTGCCAATAATGGTGAGCAGGATGGAAGGAAGAACAGGAACATGAAGCGCCATGGCAAGACAAGCCACTACATGGGATGTACCATCGACAGCTAAAGGAGGTGGCTGACATAGAGAAATCCTACCATTGCCTGGAGAAAGCTGGACTCCGAGACAGCATAGAGGCACTAATTATAGCGGCACAAGAGCAAGCACTAAGTATAAGATCCATAGAAGCAGGAATCTACCACAGAAGACAAGACCCAAGGTGCAGACTATGCAAAGAAACCACAGAAACAGTCCAACACATAGTGGCAGGATGCAAAATGCAAGCAGGAACAGCGTATACTGAACGTCAAAACCAAGTAATGGGAATTGTACACAGGAACATCTGTGCGGCATATGGGCTAAGGCCCCCTAAGTCCAGGTGGGAGACCCCAGAAAAAGTGGTGGAAAATGAAAGAGCTAAAATAATGTGGGACTTCAAGTTCCAGACGGATAAGCAGGTGTTGGCTAACCAACCAGACATTGTCATAGTAGACAAAGATCAGAAGACAGCAATGATAATAAATGTGGCAGTGCCAAGTGACAGCAACATCAGAAATAAGGACTATGAGAAGCTGGAGAAATACCAGGGTCTCAAAGGAGAACTGGAGAAGATGTGGAAGGTGAAGGCAACATTGATTTCAGTGGTGATAGGAGCATTTGGAGCAGTGACCCCTAAGATGGAAGAATGGCTACAACAGACCCCAGGAGAAACATCTGAGCTCTCTGTCCAGAAAAGCGCAATACTGGGAACAACTAAGATCCTGCGCAGAACCCTCAAACTCCCAGGTCTCTGGTAGAGGACCCGAGAATGAGAAAGGACAACAAAGACCACCCCCATTGAGGGGTGAGAAGGAAGATATATATATATTGTGAGGCAGTGACCCGTAACACAAGTAGGGATCACTGTTTGTCTCCCCATGATGCGCACGGAGGCATATTGAGGCCATGGGGGCATTGCAGTCATAGGCGTAGCTGTGATTGCAATGGTAAAGCAGTGACCGATGTCACAGGTAGGGGTCACTTTGTGTTGTCCCCAGGATGTGTACGGAGACTTATGAAGGCCATAGGAGTGCATGATTTTGTTAAAATCCCTGCAGGAAAGGGTCCAGATGTGTTAGGTCCAATGTCAGTGTCAGTCTGGTGTCTGTTATTGCGCAGAGGAGTTCACTTTGCAGAGCTATACCTGTGTGAGGCAACACAGGCCAACTGAGCTAGAAGCCAGGGCAGCTGAATAGCCTGGCATCCACAGCACTGCAGTCGCCCACGGAATTTGGTCTCAGATGTGGATGGTCTTGTGCCCGGATTTGAACTGGAGATAGACTGTCCTGTGCCCGAAGGAGGTCTAGCATGTTTAACGACTGCAAACTAAAGGATGTCAAGGACTGTGTAAAGCTGTGAGTAAGAGACATTAACACAGCGTTGCAGTCACCCGTGGCAACTGGTCAGAGGTGGACTAGCGTGTGTAGTGACTGCAATCCAGAGAATATGTACCCAGCTGCAGGATACTGGGTACTATGTAGGGCTGTGTTTATGTGAACTGGACATTAAGGCTATGCACTTGTGTGAACTAAACATGCATGCTATGCACCTGTGTGAAATGGACATCTAATGCTGTGAAGTAACACATTAAAGAGACTTTGTGTGGGAACTTTGTGGGTCACTGCCTTCTCACTGCATACGGTGCTACCAGTGCACTCTGCTATATATATATATATATATATATATATATATATATATATATATATATATATATATATATATACTCACTGGCCACTTTATTAGGTACACCATGCTAGTAACGGGTTGGACCCCCTTTTGCCTTCAGAACTGCCTCAATTCTTCGTGGCAGAGATTCAACAAGGTGCTGGAAGCATTCCTCAGAGATTTTGGACCATATTGACATGATGGCATCACACAGTTGGCGCAGATTTGTCGGCTGCACATCCCTGATGCGAATCTCCCGTTCCACCACATCCCAAAGATGCTCTATTGGATTGAGATCTGGTGACTGAGGAGGCCATTTGAGTACAGTGAACTCATTGTCATGTTCAAGAAACCAATCTGAGATGATTCGAGCTTTATGACATGGCGCATTATCCTGCTGAAAGTAGCCATCAGATGTTGGGTACATTGTGGTCATAAAGGGATGGACATGGTCAGCAACAATACTCAGGTAGGCTGTTGCGTTGCAACGATGCTCAATTGGTACCAAGGGGCCCAAAGAGTGCCAAGAAAAAATTCCCCACACCATGACACCACCACCACCAGCCTGAACCGTTGATACAAGGCTGGATGGATCCATGCTTTCATGTTGTTTACGCCAAATTCTGACCCTACCATCCGAATGTCGCAGCAGAAATCGAGACTCATCAGACCAGGCAACGTTTTTCCAATCTTCTACTGTCCAATTTCGATGAGCTTGTGCAAATTGTAGCCTCAGTTTCCTGTTCTTAGCTGAGAGGAGTGGTACCCAGTGTGGTCTTCTGCTGCTGTAGCCCATCTGCCTCAAAGTTCGACGCACTGTGCGTTCAGAGATGCTCTTCTGCCTACCTTGGTTGTAACGGGTGGCAATTTGAGTCACTGTTGCCTTTCTATCAGCTCGAACCAGTATGCCCATTCTCCTCTGACCTCTGGCATCAACAAGGCATTTCCGGCCACAGAACTGCCGCTCACTGGATTTTTTTTCTTTTTCGTACCATTCTCTGTAAACCCTAGAGATGGTTATGCGTGAAAATCCCAGTAGATCAGCAGTTTCTGAAATACTCAGACCAGCCCTTCTGGCACCAACAATCATGCCACGTTCAAAGGCACTCAAATCACCTTTCTTCCCCATACTGATGCTCGGTTTGAACTGCAGGAGATTGTCTTGACCATGTCTACATGCCTAAATGCACTGAGTTGCCGCCATGTGATTGGCTGATTAGAAATTAAGTCTTAACACACAGTTGGACAGGTGTACCTAATAAAGTGGCCAGTGAGTGTATATATATTTAACAGATGCCTATCAATCTATATGTCTATTCATGTAATGTCTATGTGTTCAAGAGAAAAATTGTGGAGCATTTTAAATAATTTAAAATACACAAGATCGCAAAAAGAATTTACTCGTTATCCTGAAATTAATAGCTAAGTTGTCTGTTGTCATAAACAACGAAGAAGAATTTGGTTTTTACAAATTATGAAATGAAGTTTTGACAGAATCTGTAGCGGGTAAACATTAGAGAATTAGCTGTTTATAGGTTTTATAAATTACTTCTGTTCTCTGGCTTCCGGAAGTATAATTTATGTAGCAGGTGCAAATCCATAAAAAAAAAACAACCAAAAGGAGTGGAATTCTAATGTGGAAGATGAAAAAGGGTGAATATATAGACATCATTCTTTATCTCTAATTAAAGGGAATGTTTCGTCCCCCCACATTTTTTTTTAACAACTGAAAAAATGTAAAATGTCGGACTCTGCTCCATTTGTCTGATGTCACTCCTCTCCTCCGTCTGGGTGTTTGCAAAAGGATAATGGAGGATGAAGTTGATTAAAAAAAGGGAAGAGGAGCAGTCACATGGAACTGGAACATCACTGGAAACCGGAGATGTCAATCGATAAGTATTGCACTTTCACATTATTACATGAGTAGATGGGATGGACTAGGAAATAAAATTTGGATGGAACATCTTCTTTAAGATTTGTCATCTCTGATTGCCAAAACAATGTTCAATAACCTTTACCTCTGGTGGACATTAAACTGTCTTCTTTGGGATTGGAAAACCCTTGTTGGGATAGAAAGGACATGGCCTTTTGCATATTAGGTAGGGCCTAGAAATGTCAATGTTGTAGCTGAAAATAAAAAAAAACTACGGTAATTCTTGAGGAAGTTTTTCGTTTTTAAAAACTTGTGACTAAATGATTTCATTGATTGAAAACAACAAACTCAGATGTTTTTCACCTTCATTGAATGAAGCACTGCCTCTCCGCAAATGTCCTGTTCTCTGTGTTTTGGCTGCAGAGGTGAAAGTCACGACTACAGCACACATCCCTGCTGCAGTGAATCACTAAGCTTACATCTGCACAAACTGGCACAGTGGTAGGGAGCCGACACTGGATCCTGGGAGAGTGAGTACTATCTGAATTTGTTGTTTCCCAAGTATGCAATTATTTGGGCATAAGTGTGTAAGGAAGAGAATCGGGCAGTCGGTATCTGTTTTGCTCCGGGTCTGGAACTGCCAGGGCTGTCTCCTCTGTTTTCCGGGGGAAAGAGTAAGAGACCGGACAGACCTTTGAACTCGGAAGTAGCGGGCGTGACTAAGTGTTCACAGCCACAGCGCGTGCGGAAACGGTCAGTCTTGGCGGGAAGAGGCAGGTCGCAGGACAGAGAAAGGTGTGCTCCATCCCTTGAGCTACGGGACTGCGCCGGCCTGCATCCTGGAATTTCCACTGACAGCAGCGGGGACTACAGAGAGAGAAGCGCAGTATACCCAGTAGCTAGCAGAGATCAGGGTGCTGTGCGTGCCACAACCATGAGTACAGCGCACGTGCCTCAGAGGTTGGTGCCGGATAGACGACTGTGGCACACTTATACCTGCTCACCCACGGTGAACCCTGAAAGTGTTGCTGTCATGGGCAGTAGTGGGAAGACAGGGGATGGGGAGCCAGGGCCCCTAAACTGCCCCTCAGGCCAAATGGGACCCTGAGTTTCCTTAACTTGGGGGTACACTTAATGGTACTGAGGCCCAAGTCTCCAACCTGTCCCTGTCTCCTGTTTAGCCCTGAGCTAAACTCCCAACCCCCTCCCCAGGAGGTGAGACAGGGAATAAAGTGTACTGCACAAAACCCCAAAAGGATAGGATTAAACAGAAAGGGGAAATACAAAACACTTAACTTGCTCTGCAGCAATGCTCCAGGACAGCAGAGTTAGCCACTTGAAAACAGATAGAACTGAAGCACCACAGAACTCTGTCAGCTCCTGAACTCCAGCTTGGTTGGTCTCCAAAGAAGAACAATATCACCAACAGTTAGCTGGTGGACCTGGTGAGCTTATATAGGAAGGTGGGAGTGGTTTCCACCTGCCTCAACAGATAGCCCAGCCATGCAATTACACCAGCAGCCACCGGGGGCAAAAACCCACCAGCAGACTAACTAAACTTGTAGTAACACCAGCGGCCACCGGGGGCAAAAACTTATATTAACCCCCGATGGCCTGAAAGGAAAAAAGGTTATATATGAGGATACAAATCTAACCTCGATCCAAAGATGGATTGTGACAGTTGCGGCCTTGTTTGTTCTGGCCGCATATGCTCATGACCTAGGGGCTCAGCGGAAGGTGCCGAAAACCGACTGCTGCGGCCAGAAGACGTATGTACCGACAGGGCCATTGAATATAAAAGTGCTAACAGAGTCAATATGTGCTTTGTCATGCATCATTTTCAGGAGTATACATCTCGTGGGGGTATATGCCCCAATCCTGTTTTGTAGGGGGGAGATCAGATGTAAGTCTAGAGGAAACTGGAGAACCTACGCAAACATGGAGAGAACAAACAAACTCCTTGCAGATGTTGTCCTTGTTGGAATTTCAACCCAGGACCCCAGCGCTGGATGGCTACAGTACTAACCACTGAGCCATCATGCTGTCCTTTATCTGTTTTTGCCTTTTTTTTAATTCTTGTATCTTTACATAATTATGGGAGCAGCCATTTTTCCATAGCTATTGTAACAATAGTTCAGCAGGTTTGCTTCATAGCAGCACTCAGGAGGTTCGAAAATCATGGTTAAATAAAACAATCGTTTTACTTCTATGAATGACTATAGTGCAGAGCTATAAGCTAAAGAGAAAGAACCAGTGCATAGACGTCCAAAGTATAATGAAAAATCACAAATCTTTTATTGAAGTCACAGGTTAAAATGGCACAATGGCAAAAGGAGTGACACAAAAGAAGGCAAAGCGAAAAGGTGAACAGTGTATATAAAACTCTCGTATCCAGATTCGTATAACATGACACCTGATAGTGAAAGTGGTTATGTCCATTTAATAAATATGTATGTGGTCATAGCAAACAAATAGCCAAGGAAATATATTGAATAGCAGGCCAGTTAATAATAAATTAGGGGTACAATCCCCAACTGATCAGCTAAACAGGACAGGATCAGATTGCTCAGACCAAAAGTATTCAAACACCTACCAGGGGAGAAAACACTGGACACCACGCTCTGCAAAGCCCCGACGTACGTTTCGGAAAAAGCTTTCTTCCTCAGGGAGTGTGTCATTAGGCCGCTGTGTGTGCTATATATAGGGGTCCATGAACCATAAAGCCAATCAGGCAAGAAGACGCAGCCAAACCCCCCGACCTCCATTGCTGCCTAAGCTGGCGCTGACACTGCACGGGGCCCCGTGACGTCAGACGCCAGACCACAGGCAGACGGGGGCGGAGCGGAAGGCGCGTCATTCCGCGCAAGCGCAGATGGAGGAAGGCCAACCACGACCATCTTGAAAAAGGGCAAATGTAAGGGAAAATGTCCCATCTATATAAAAAGACGTGTACAGCGCTAGATTGACATAAAGTGATACAACAAACTATATGTTGAGGGACACAAAGGGGCATATATAGATACATAATGTGTATTGTAAACAAAAAGGGGGGGGAAAGATAAGACCCGCATCATGGGGGAAGACATTGAATAACATAGCCAGCATGATCGTGCGCATGTGTAGGAATGGAGAAGAGCATATACCACATAAATCAAACATGATATATCTGCGAAATCAGCCAATAAAGATAAAAAATGGCAACATGGGTAATAATGCTCGTGATATAAACATCATTGCAAATGCCCATTCATATCATATACCACATATCACGCAAAGAGACATAGTGCAAGCACATACTGTCATAACATATATTCGTGGCAATCAACCCCAAAAATATTTAGACAGAAATATAGAAATGCATGCATCAGCAAACCCCTAATTATTTTAACAGTAATAAATATACATATATATATATATATAAATACATCCCTCATTAAAAATACAAACTAAGAGGTACAGTTAGGTCCATATATATTTGGACAGAGACAATATTTTTCTAATTTTGGTTCTGGACATTACCACAGTGAATTTTAAACAAAACAATTCAGATGCAGATGAAGTTCAGACTTTCAACTTCCATTTGAGGGCATCCACACTAAAATTGGATGAAGGGTTTAGGAGTTTCAGCTCCTTAACATGTGCCACCCTGTTTTTAAAGGGACCAAAAGTAATTGGACAATTGACTCCAAGGCTATTTCATGGACAGGTGTGGGCAATCCCTTCGTTATGTCATTTTCAATTAAGCAGATAAAAGGCCTGGAGTTGATTTGAGGTGTGGTGCTTGCATTTGAAAGGTTTTGCTGTGAAGGCAACATGCGGTCAAAGGAGCTCTCCATGCAGGTGAAACAAGCCATCCTTAAGCTGCAAAAACAGAAAAAACCCATTCGAGAAATTGCTACAACATTAGGAGTGGCAAAATCTACAGTTTGGTACATCCTGAGAAAGAAAGAAAGCACTGGTGAACTCATCAATGCAAAAAGACCTGGGCGCCCATGGAAGACAACAGTGGTGGATGATCGCAGAATAATTTCCATGGTGAAGAGAAACCCCTTCACAACAGCCAACCAAGTGAACAACACTCTCTAGGAGGTAGGCGTATCAATATCCAAATTTACCATAAAGAGAAGACTGCATGAAAGTAAATAAAGAGGGTTCACTGCATGGTGCAAGCCACTCATAAGCATCAAGAACAAAAAGGCTAGCCTGGACTTTGCTAAAAAAAAATCTAAAAAAAGCCAGCACAGTTCTGGAAGAACATTCTTTGGACAGATGAAACCAAGATCAACCTCTACCAGAATGATGGAAAGAGAAAAGTATGGCGTAGGCGTGGTACAGCTCATGATCCAAAGCATACCATATCATCTGTAAAACACGGTGGAGGCATTGTGATGGCTTGGGCATGCATGGCTGCCAGTGGCACTGGGTCACTAGTGTTAATTGATGATGTGACACAGGACAGAAGCAGCCGAATGAATTCTGAGGTATTCAGAGCCATACTGTGTGCTCAGATCCAGCCAAATGCAGACAAACTGATTGGTCGTCATTTCATACTACAGATGGACAATGACCCAAAACATAAAGCCAAAGAAACCCAGGAGTTTATTAAAGCAAAGAAGTGGAATATTCTTAAATGGCCAAGTCAGTCACCTGATCTCAACCCAATTGAGCATGCATTTCACTTGTTAAAGACTAAACTTCAGACAGAAAGGCCCACAAACAAACAGCAACTGAAAACCACCGCAGTGAAGGCCTGGCAGATCATCAAAAAGGAGGAAACAGCGTCTAGTGATGTCCATGAGTTCAAGACTTCAGGAAGTCATTGCCAGCAAAGGGTTTTCAACCAAGTACTATAAATGAACACTTTATTTACAATTAATTAATCTGTCCAATTACTTTTGGTCCCTTTAAAAACAGGGTGGCACATGTTAAGGAGCTGAAACTCCTAAACCCTTCATCAAATTTTAATGTGGATACCCTCAAATGAAAGCTGAAAGTCTGGACTTCAACTGCATCTGAATTGTTTTGTTTAAAATTCATTGTGGTAATGTCTAGAACCAAAATTAGAAAATGTCTCTGTCCAACTATATATGGACCTAACTGTATAAAAACTTCCAGCATAGCAATTCAGTCCATGCAATAGAGACAGGGGACCACAATTTTTCATCGTTCATTGAAGAAAATATCCAAAGAGTCCATCGAGAGAACAGCAACACAGCCGCAATTGGATGCCAAGCATAGAAGCTGAAATAAAAACAAAAGTTAAAACAAATGACCCAAATTGTGTCACTCAAAAAGAACAGCAGCAAAGGGAGAATATATAAGGATTTATAAAAAGGGAGTGAATGACAGACACTCATTTAGACCATGTGGGTGGAACGTTTTTAATTTCCATATCCACCTTGCTTCCAATTGACCCAGTCTCTTAGATAGACCCCCACCCCAGATGTCTATTCTCAAGGCCTCAATACCTCGTACTTTTAATAAGGTTGAATCACAATTATGATGATCTTTGAAATGTCTGGGAATAGTCCTCAGTGTGGCGTCGTCATGTGGCCATGTGCTGCCTGAATCCCCAACACATGCTCTCGTACCCGAACCTTTAGTTGGCGCGTGGTTAAACCCACATAAATGAGGTCACAAGGGCACGTTGCATAATACACAACGTACCTTGTTGTGCATGTAATGCGCTGTCTGATGGTGAGAACTTTATCACCATCCGAGTTGCTAAAGCTATCACAACGAATAATGTTGGGGCAGGCCACACAATGGCCACATGGAATACAACCAAACCAGGGGGTAAAACCATCCAAGAATGTGGGTTTTTGACCGCCAGAATAATGACTTGAGACTAAGTGGTCTCTCAAGTTTTTAGCACGTCGGAATGCCATAGACGGACCTTTACGTGATAAATTTATTGATGACTGGATCAATACGGAGAATGGGCCATGCCTTTTGTAGGGCAGCTCGAACAGCATTTGATCTAGAATTGAAGGTAGTAACAAACCTCACTATTTGTTTTTCCCTAGATACCACAGATGGCCTAGATTTATACAAGTCCTGTCTAGAGGCATGCTTTGCCCGATTAAGCGCTCTCTTAATTGATCTGCGACTATATCCACGATCCAAAAAACGTGGATGGAGCTCTTCCGCACAGTGAAAAAAAGTATCATCCGTGGAGCAAATACGACGAAGTCGTAAAAACTGCCCAGTAGGGACTGCTTTAATAACATGCTCCGGATGTGCCGACGTAGCATGAAGCAGGGAATTTGTGGCGGTAGTCTTTCTAAAAATGTCCGTTTGCAAAATCCCGTCAGGGTCCCTCCTAACCGTAACCTCCAAAAAAATCCAAAACATTTGGCTTATATACAAACGTAAGATGAATATTACGGTCATTGTTTGTTTAAACTGGATACAAGCTTTTCAAGGTCGACAGGCGTGCCTTGCCAGATGAAGAAAATGTCATCAATGTACCGTGTCCAAAAGGGGACATAGCACATTGACACGCCCTCATATGACAAAAAGAGGTCCCTCTCCCACAGCCCCAGGAATAAACCAGCATAGGTGGGCGCGAAGGCTGCCCCCATTGCGGTCCCCTGGAGCTGCAGGTAGAAGGACCCCATAAACACAAAAAAATTGTGTGTGAGGGTGAACTCTAACAGTTCCAGCAGGAGGTCCCTCAAGCCCAATGACAGGCCAGATGTATTGAGAAAAAATCTCACGGCTCTCAGGCCGTCAGTGTGTCTAATATTAGTATAGAGGGACTCTACATCTGCTGAAACTAAAAGAGTATCACCTTCAAGGCAAAGCCCGTCGACCCTGTGCAGCAAATCTCCAGTATCACGGAGGAAGGAGGGGAGGCTAGTCACAAGAGGCTGTAGATGATAGTCAATCCATCTATTGATGTTTTCAAGAAAATTGCCACGTCCAGACAAATTTTCAGCATTATTGGTCTCTGAACCAACGATCCCTATACTATATCTACTCCCAAAGATACATAAAAACTCCTCTGTACCACCCGGGAGACCTATTGTTTCTGGACGTGGTAATTTTCTTGAAAACATCAATAGATGGATTAACTATCACCTACAGCCTCTTGTGACTAGGTTTTTTTCATTTTGTCTTTTGTATTTAAAGGCTTCCCCTTACTGGTGTCCGGTGGTTGGGACCCGGTCCTTGTCTGCCCTTATTCACACAGGCGTCAACTTTGACACATGATAAGGTTTTTAATATTAGACAGTGTAGGACCGACCCGACCACAGAGTCACCTTGTCGATGGTGGGACGGCTTTTTTGCTATGTTTGATCAAATACAGTATTTCTAAGAACTCTGTATGATTTAAATGCACTTTTGCTTTTTACTTATTTAATTACGGCAGGGTTTTTTTCATTTTGTCTTTTGTTGGTTTTGTATGCTTTTTGGCCATGTGAACATGCATTTATATGCTGCATGTGTACCAACTCAAACCAAGCTCAATTTTTGTGTTTTTTCTTTGTATTTTTGCATTCTCTGCAAGCTGGGGTGTGGCCTCCCTCTCCTGAGCTGGAAATTGTATTTAAAGGCTTCCCCTGACTGGTGACCGGTGGTTGGGACCCGGTCCTTGTCTGCCCTTATTCACACAGATGTCAACTTTGACACATGATAAGATTTTTAATATTAGACAGTATAGGACTACCCCTACTGCCAGATGAAGAAAACGTCAAAAATTGACACGCCCTCATCTGACAAAAAGAGGTCCCTCTCCCACAGCCCCACGGCACATTGACACGCCCTCATCTGACAAAAAGAGGTCCCTCTCCCACAGCCCCAGGAATAAACCAGCATAGGTGGGCGCGAAGTCTGCCCCCTTTGCGGTCCCCTGGGGCTGCAAGTGGAAGGACCCCTTAAACACAAAAAAATTGTGTGTGAGGGTGAACTCTAACAGTTCCAGCAGGAGGTCCCTCAAGCCCAATGAAAGGCCAGATGTATTGAGAAAAAAACTCACGGCTCTCAGGCAATCAGTGTGTATAATATTAGTATAGAGGGACTCTACATCTGCTGAAACTAAAAGAGTATCACCCTCAAGGCAAAGCCCATCGACCCTGCGCAGAAAATCTCCAGTATCACGGAGGAAGGAGGGGAGGCTAGTCACAAGAGGCTGTAGGTGATAGTCAATCCATCTTTTGATGTTTTCAAGAAAATTGCCACGTCCAGACAAATTTTCGGCATTATTGGTCTCTGAACCAACGATCCCTACACTATATCTACTCACAAAGATACATAAAAACTCCTCTGTACCACCCGGGCGACCTATTGTGTCTGGACGTGGCAATTTTCTTGAAAACATCAATAGATGTCATTCGCTCCCTTTTTATAAATCCTTATATATTCTCCATTTGCTGCTGTTCTTTGAGTGGCACAATTTGTGTCGTTTGTTTTAACTTTTGTTTTTATTTCAGCTTCTATGCTTGGCACCCGATTGCGGCTGTGTTGCTGTCCGTTTTGTTCTCTCGATGGACTCTTTGGATATTTTCTTCAATGAAAGATGAAGATTTGTGGTCCTTTGTCTCTATTCCATGGACTGAATTGCTATGCTGGAGGTTTTTATACCTCTATGCTTGTATTTTTAATGAGGGATGTATTTATATATATGTGTATATTTATTACTTTTTATATAATTAGGGGTTTGCTGATGCATGCATTTCTATATTTCGGTCTAAATATTTTTGGGGTTGATTGCCACGAATATATGTTATGACAGTATGTGCTTGCACTATGTCTCTTTGCGTGATATGTGGTATATGATATGAATGGGCAATTGCAATGATGTTTATATCACAAGCATTATTACCCATGTTGCCATTTTTTATCTTTATTGGCTGATTTCGCAGATATATCATGTTTGATTTATGTGGTATATGCTCTGCTCCGCTCCTACGCATGCGCACAATCATGCTGGCTATGTTATTCAATGTCATCCCCCATGATGCAGGTCTTATCTTTTGCCCCCCTTTTTGTTTACAATACACATTATGTATCTATATATGCCAATTTGTGTCCCTCAACATATAGTTTGTTGTATCACTTTATGTCAATCTAGCGCGGTACACGTCTTTTTATATAGATGGGACGTTTTCCCTTACATTTGCCCTTTTTCAAGATGGTCACGGTTGGCCTTCCTCCATCTGCGCTTGCGCGGAATGACGCGCCTTCCGCTCCGCCCCCGTCTGCCTGTGGTCTGGCGTCTGACGTCACGGGGCCCCGTGCAGTGTCAGCACCAGCTTAGGCAGCAATGGAGGTCGGGGGGTATGGCTGCGTCTTCTTGCCTGATTGGCTTTATGGTTCATGGACCCCTATATATACCACACACAGCGGCCTAATGACACACCCCCTGAGGAAGGAAGCTTTTTCCGAAACGTACGTCGGGGCTTTGCAGAGCAGGGTGTCCAGTGTTTTCTCCCCTGGTAAGTGTTTGAATACTTTTGGTCTGAGCAATCTGATCCTGTCCTGTTTAGCTGATCAGTTGGGGATTGTACCCCTAATTTATTATTAACTGGCCTGCTATTCATTATATTTCCTTGGCTGTTTGTTTGCTATGACAACATACATATTTATTAAATGGACATAACCACTTTCACTACCAGTGTTTTATATACACTGTTCACCTTTTCGCTTTGCCTTCTTTTGTGTCACTCCTTTTGCCATTGTGCCATTTTATCCTGTGACTTCAATAAAAGATTTGTGATTTTTCATTATACTTTGGACGTCTATGCACTGGTTCTTTCGCTTTAGCATATTTATACAGTACTTTCAGTGTGTCCTGCACTGATCCACTATGGGCGGATATAGTTGTTCTGATTACTAGCTGTATCAACAAACTTATGACACATGATGTTATTTTGTTCCAGCCCTGTGTGTTGTCATTTATGCTTGTTATCTGACTAAAAGGGATAAACGGGCACCATCCACAATATATACTCAGGTGGGATCACCTAGTGCATATAAATAAATTAGCACAGTGACAAATAGAGAGAAAAGTATATGCACATAAATAGGGATCACCATTTATGCTTGTTATAGCGCAGAGCTGTAGATACAGCAGGTGTCTCTTTATCCGCGGAAACGATTCAATGTAACGCTACTCTACTCACCATAATAAGTAAATTAATATGCATAACACTCTTATAACACACGCTTATAGTACTGATCTATGATGTAGACATACAATTTAGACCACTCTACACAAACATATAAAACCCGAATACATACACTTACATGCATTAAACACAAAAGTATACACATGAAACGCACAAATGGACATGTTACATTTTTTTTTTTCATTTCCTCCAGAACTGTCCAACAGTGCTGAGCAATTTCCAGCCTGATTAATGCCAAAGCTGCTCCCTTTATATTCTTTTCGACAGAATCTGCCGCCGTATTCAAGTTACAACAACCGGTAAGGAGCTCCGGCTGTTATAACTTTCTGCATTACTCACCGACGATAGAGAAGGAAAGCAGAGCTTCCAGAGATTCATATCATTTACCCTCTTCCACATCCTCTGAAAGAGGTGCCGTGGTCAGCCACCGGCACCATGCCTTTAGGGGGCATATTCCGTGACATTTGCACATATCAAATGTCACTGTACGGGGTAAAGCAAATTGGGTGCCAGAATGTCAACTATATCCATCAACTACTGTCAAAGGTAAATCTTTCATTATTTGCCTCCAGCTTTTATAACAAAAGTTTTTTTCCGTTCATTGTAATCTTGCCAGTGATGATAATGAGCTGACTCCCAGGTGTGAGTTAACTAATTACTGTACCTGACAACTATTATTGTCCATTTAAGTGGAAATAGTGACTTTCCTAATGGCATTGAATATCTGTCATAGGGACGGCAAGACTCCTGCCTGGGTGATTTATTATGTAGGAAGGAACCGAAAATCACCGCTAAACAGACAGAGGAGACATCATTCTTTCTGCAGGTCACCTTATTATCGCTCTGTTATTCTGTGACTACATATTATGATGAGCAAGAGATTCAGCAGATCATACAAATATTCCATCTGCCCCAGGACCTGATCAAAGTGAAGCCGTGCATAAAGGACTGACCCATGCGGGCCATGCAATAGGATTGACATCTATAATAACGATTAATATTTGACCACTATTAGATCAAATGTCAGAATCAGTTCTGGACCCTAAAAGGGGAAATATTTTAAGATGAAAACCAAATTTGCATTTAAATAAAATTGTAGTTGACTATGTATGACCTTAATTCTATTGATTAATGCATAGTATCTTCTATTGCAATGCATCTAAACTCAGCTCGGCACCGCAGAGGTGGACATATCATTGGGGCAACCTGTGCAGCCACTCAAGGGCCCAAAAGGCAAGGAGGCCACATCCACCTCCAAAGCAGCAAGGAGCTTCTCTCCTAGATGAAATCATTGCACTGTGTTTGTACTTGGGCCCTTTTCTGTGTCCAACACTGTGGCACTGTTTTCTCTTAAGTGCACAGCTAGGGTACGTTCACACGATGCGTTTTTTTTTCTGCTGCTTTTCGTTAATGCTGATTTATGCAAATTAAAAGCTGCTTTTTACAGGACCAGCGAAAGCTATGAGATTTTTCCTGACTAAATTGGAGAACTGCTGCTTTTTTGAAAACTACAGATTGTAAATTCTTTCAGCATGTTTGCAGCAATTTTTCACCTAGGGCAACTTTCACACATCAGGTTTTTTCCGACAGGCAGGATCCGGCTATTTGCTAAAAAACCGGATCCGGATTTCTCTCATTGAATTGTATTAGCGCCGGATCTTGCCGCATGGCCTTACGTTTCTTCCAGTTTTCGCCGGATCCAGCTAAATGTTTCATTCCGGCATCTAGAAAAAATATCTCTAGTCCGGTTTTTTGTCTACGGCAAAAAAACGGACAGCGCCGTTTTCTTTGCTATAATGGAAGCCTATGGGCGCCGGAATGCGCGGGATCTGGAAAAAGACGGATCTGGCCACCGGATCCGTTTTTTTAAGTCTGTACATGCTCAGATCCAATTGGCCAGCCCCCAGGAAACAGATATAAACTTGCTAGACGGATCCGGCAGAAAAGCGGATCCGTTTCTTCAGTTCTCCAAAATTTACCCCGGATCCGGTTTTTAAACAAATAGCCGGATCCTACCTGTCGGAAAAAACCTGATATGTGAAAGTAGCCTTAGATAGCAATGAAAAAGTGCAAACATGCTGGAAATCCGCAACCATTAATTTTTGCTTCTTTTTTGGTGAATGAAAATAACTTTATTTAACGTACAGTAAGGCCTCTTTCACACCTACGTTTTTCCAGTCAGTTGCCAGCAGCCAGAAAGGCGGAGAACGGATCCGTGTCTGTCAAAACACCAACGGCAGCCACCGGACCGTTGGTTTGACAGGATCCGCCGATCTAGGAGTGTTAAAGAAACCGCAGTCCTGAAAAAAAGTACCTCCGATGTAGTGGGGCCGCAAGAAGAGAGCGGGTATGAGCCGCGAGAAAATAGCAGGGAACTTGCGGGCATGATCTGGGAGCTGCGAGAAGAGAGCGGTCATGATCCGGGAGCCGTGAGCGGGCATCTCGTGGTGATGAGAGAGAGAAAGATTTTAGTGGCTCCTGGGACGGTAGTGAAGGGTTAAAATGCTTCCCAGAGTGAAAATAACGGACCGCCACTGCAAAAAAAGTTGCAGGGTCCGTCTCATCCGCCCGGGAGCCGCTAAAATCTTGGCGGATCCGTACAATAACGTGTTTGACGGACGACCGCCAGTCAAGATCCGCCAATAATGTAAGTCTATGGGTGTAAAAAAGGGATCCGCCCCTTTTTGGCGGATCCGTTTTTAAAAAAAATTGGCGGATCTTGACTGACGGGAAAAAACTGATGTTTGAAACAGGCCTAACAACACACATAACCTGCACCAAAAACACAACAAAAAAACCTGCAGGAAAACCTGCTTTTTGTGAGCAGTTTTTTTTTTTACTGCCAAGAGAGCAGTTTCTGGCTGCAGGAAAAAAATGCAGCAAATAAGCAAAATATGAACATAGTCTTAATTATGCCATCTAAGGGTATTTAACCTCTTTACCCTCGAAGATGGTTTGCACGTTAATGATCAGGCCAATTTTTACAATTCTGACCACTGAATTCCCATGCCCTAATCTGCACAAGGCCATGTCCATTCTATCCCAATTAGGGTTTTTCAATCCCAAAGAAGACAGTTTACTGTCCAGAGGTAAAGGTTATTGAATATTGTTTTGGACAAATCTTAACCCCTTAATGACTGAGCAAATTTTGACCTTAATGACCAAGCAATTTTTACAATTTTAATCACTGTCAATTTATGTGGTTATAACTCTGGAATGCTTCAACAAATCCTATTGATTCTCAGGCAGCTTTTTCGTGACATATTGTAGTTCATAATAGTAGTAAAATTTCTTCAATATGACTTGCGTTTATTTGTGAAAAAATGGAAATTTGCCAAAAATTTTGAAAATTTTGCAATTTGAATTTTCATGCCCTTAAATCACAGAGATATGTAGCACAAAATAATTAACAAATAACATTTCCTACATGTCTACTTTACATCAGCACAATTTTGGAACCTAAATCTTTTTTGTTAGAAAGTTATAAGGGTTAAAAAATGATCAGCCATTTTTCATTTTCCTAACAAAATTTATACCGATACCCCATATGAGGGAGAAAACTACTGTTTGGGCGCATGGCAGGGCTCAAAAGGGAAGCTGCGTCATTTGACTTTTTGAATGTGAAATTTCTTGGAATCATTAGTGGACGTCATGTCCCATTTGGAGAGCCCCTGATGTGCCTAAACAGCAGACACCCCCCCACAAGTCACACCATTTTGGAAACTAAACCCTCAAGGAATGTATTTAGATGTGTGATGAGCACATAAATTTATAACGCTGAGCCATGAAAATAAACAAAATCACATTTTCTCCACAAAATTGTTATTTTGGCCCTAAATTTAGTATTTTCAGAAGAGTAACAGGAGAAATTGAAACCATACAATTTGTTGTGCAATTTCTCCTGAGTACGCCGATATCCCATATGTGGGAGAATACTACTTTTGAGGCACAGTGCAAAGCTCAGAAGGGAAGGTGCGCCATATTGGAGTTCAGATTTTGCTGGAATCGTTTGAGGGTGCCATGTCACATTAGCAGAGCCCCTGAGCTGCCAGAACAACCGAAACCCCCTATATGGGAACTCATTTTACAAACTACACTCCCCAATGAATCGAGTCACCATGGCACTGATTGGGACCCCGTGTCACGCTGCGGGGTCTCCTATTTGAGGGCAGTTGGGCTGTCATTATTATTATTATTATTATTATCATTTATTGTTATAGCGCCATTTATTCCATGGCGCTTTACATGTGAGGAGGGGTATACATAAAAACAAGTACAATAATCTTAAACAATACAAGTCATAACTGGTACAGGAGGAGAGAGGACCCTGCCCGCGAGGGCTCACAATCTTCAAGGGATGGGTGATAATACAGTAGGCGAGGGTAGAGCTGGTCGTGCAGCGGTTTGGTCGATCGGTGGTTACTGCAGGTTATAGGCTATCATCCCTCTGTCATCCCTCTGTCCGCTCCCAGAATGCTGTGATTGCTTTCAATCACAGCATTTAGGTGGTTAAAGTGCCGTGAGTAGTGTTGAGCATTCCGATACCGCAAGTATCGGGTATCGGCCGATATCAGCGGTATCGGAATTCCGATACTTAATTCCGATACTTTTTTCATATCGGATTCCGGGATCGGAATCGGAATAGGAAGTTCCCATCATGCTATGAGCCTGCTTGCTTTGATTAAGCCAATGGGAATCCTCCGAAGTGTGGGCACATCCTGTTAGGCATGTAGGCATGTTAACTATTGGCATGGCTGTGATTGGCTGCCGAAATGATGTCATGATGCACTATAAAAGCCACCGCAGCCGCCATTTCTGGTCACTCTGCTGTGAATTCAGTTAGGGACAGGCTGCTGTAGAAGACTGTGAGGGACAGTTAGAAATAGCGATTCTAAAAACAATATTGTGCTTTATCCAGGCTACATAAACCACCACTGTAGCTTGCTTTTCCCTAGCAGCGCTGTTTTCACAGCTGTCTGCAAGGGCTGTGTGAGTGCAGCTCACGCTGTGGAGTGGGTCCTGCAGCCACGTCAGGCTGTAGGCCACCCAGTGTGATCACTGCTGCCTCATACATCTTTTATTTTTTGAGCTGCATTTTTTAAATAATTTCAATCTAGTGTGCTTCCATCCGTATCCATATACGTTGGTTGCAAACACTAGTAGTAGACAGCGGAGCCTTTCTGCAGCCTTTCAGTGCTAGTGTCCACTTTGCTGCACTGTTCACGGCTGTCTGAGAGGTCTCTGACTGTGTGTGAGTGCAGCTCATGCTGAGTAGTGTGTCCTGCAGCTACGTCTGGCTGTAGGACGCTCAGCGTGCGTCACTGCCTCACACATATTTTTATTTGAGTGCAGCTCATTTTTTCTTCTATTAGTGTGCATCCATCCGTCTCCATCTACGGTGGTTGCAAACACTATATAGGAGTACACAGCGGAGCCTTTCTGCAGCCTGTCAGTGCCAGTGCCCACTTAGCTGCACTGTTGACGGCTGTCTGAGAGGTCTCTGACTGTGTGTGAGTGCAGCTCACGCTGAGTAGAGTGTCCTGCAGCTACGTCTGGTTGTAGGACGCTCAACGTGCGTCACTGCCTCACACATATTTGTCTCTGAGTGCAGCTCATTTTTTCTTCTCCTATTAGTGTGCATCCATCCGTATCCATCAACATTGGTTGGTTGCAAACACTATATAGGAGTAGATAGAGGAGCCTTTTTTTCTGGCTTGTGCCCTGCCGGCGCAGCCAGATTAGTATTACCCAATTTTTTTGGAGCCTCATCTTTTGCATTGTAGGTTACCTGCCTGCATTGTAATAGCTCCAAAAAGTTGGTGATACTATCAGTTTCAATTCTTTGTTCTCATACTTTGAGTTTGTTTCAAACAAAGAAACCACATAAAAAGTTCACCAAACACTACATTTTGAACTTGTGTAGGCCACATCAGCTCCTATTAAAGTCTAGTCCACACACACACACTTCATAAAATTAGTGTTTCTTGTACCTGTAACCAGCTGTTCAGGAATAAGCACACTAAGGCCCCCCTTTGTCCTTTTTTGCCTATCTTAAGCAGTCTTGCAAGATGAAGAAGGCAGGGAGTAAGGCGCGGGGGCGTGGGCGTGGGCGTGGAGTTTCAGCAGGGAGAGGACGTGGGGATTCTGCAGGGAGAGGACGTGGGGATTCTACAGGTAGAGGACGTGGGGATTCTGGGCCTGCTGCGGGCACCAGTGGATCAGCATCCCCCAGTTTTAGCAGGCAACAGTCCTTTATGCGCAGCTTTGTAGGACCTCAACGTACCCCACTGCTGCGGGAGGAACAAATTGAAGCCGTTGTCGGATGGATGGCAGCTAACGCATCGACTTCAATTACTTCCGCATCCTCTCAGGGTCAGAGCACCGAAGAGCAACCATCTGTCTCTTCACCACCTGCCAAAGTGCCCAGGCAGTCAGAGAGACATGGACAGGAGCCATCACAATCTCTACTTCTGTTCTCGGAATCTGTTGGCTTGGAAAGAGGGGGCCAGCCAAGCAGCATTCCTGAATGTGAAGAAGAGGGAGTATGCAGTGATGCGCAACTTCTTTGTCCCTCTGAATCTGAAGAGGCGAGTGGGCCAGTGCCTATGGTCAGCACACCTCAGTACGCATCAGATGATGACGAGACTCAGTTGCCACTTTCTGGTGCGTACGGTGCTGGCGAGACAACCCCGGAGAAGCAGCTGTTTGAAGAGGGGAGGGAAGATGATGAGGTCCTTGACCCATCATGGCGTGAGCAACAGGAAGGTGGTGGGAGCAGCTCGGAGGAAGAGATTCCCCTACCGGCCAAAACAGGAGGCAGAGGGAGGGGGAAGACTTGGTTGCCTGTACCCTCCACTTCGGCACCCGTTAGGAGCATTCCTCCTTCCAAAGGCAAACCGGGCGCTCACAAGAGTTGCAGTGCGTGGTCCTTTTTTGACACAGTTGCAGATGACATTTGCTTTGTCAAATGCAAGCTGTGTCATCAGAGAGTCAAAAGAGGGAGAAATGTCAGCAACCTCAATACCACAAATATGTGGAAACATGTGCGCACCAAGCACGAGTTGGAGTTGCAGAGACACCCTCAAGACGTAGGCCAACGTACAGCACCACCTACCACCTCTTCAGTTCGTGTTGGGCCCTCTTCCTCCAGCTCACACACTGCTGGTTCGGCTTCCTCACAGGATCGCCAAGGAAGAACCTCTGCCACTGTTGTCCGGAGACCCTGTCAGATTCCACCCATAACAGCACGTTCCCATCCATCACAGCCATCGGTAGCACAGGCATGGGATAAAAGGCGCCCTTACTCGGCAAACCATCCCAGAGCACAGTCTCTGAATGCTGGCATTGCCAAACTTCTGGCAGTTGAAATGCTGTCATTCAGGCTGGTGGACACTGACACCTTCCGGGACTTAATGGCATTGGCAGTCCCCCAATACAACGTGCCCAGCCGCTTTTATTTCAGCAGGCGAGCCGTCCCTGCCCTGCAGAAACATGTTGAGGGCAAAATAAAACATGCGCTACTAAACGCCGTTAGTAGCAAGGTCCACCTGACCACCGATGCGTGGACCAGTAACCATGGACAGGGACGATACCTTTCCCTCACTGCCCACTGGGTCAATGTTGTGGAGCCGGGTACGGATCTGGAGAGTGGCGCTGTACGTGTTCTTCCAACGCCACGGATTGCAGGACTCCAGTCTGTACACATAGACTCCTCCTCCTACTCAAGTTCCTCAGAAACAGCAGAGCAGGAGCCTGTTACGACCGATATGAGCACAGCCGTGGCCAAACGTCAACAGGCTGTACTCAAATTAATTTCTTTGGGGAATCGAAGCCACACAGCGCAGGAGCTCTGGAATGCTATCAAGCTGGAGAGCGATGTGTGGTTTGGGCCAGCGAATCTCCAGCCGGGCTTGGTAGTGTGTGACAATGGCCGAAATCTGGTGGCAGCTCTTGGCCTAGGCAACCTCACACACATCCCATGTCTGGCACATGTTCTTAACTTGGTCGTGCAGAGCTTTCTGAGGGACTATCCGGATCTTGATGCACTGTTGCACAAGGTCCGCATAGAGTGCGCTCACTTGCGACGTTCCAGCACGGCAAGATCGCGCCTCGCTGCTCTGCAGCGACGATTTGGCCTTCCAGAACATCGCATCATATGTGACCTACCCACCCGGTGGAATTCAACGTTACATATGTTGGAGCGGTTGTGTGAGCAGCAGGCAGCAGTCATGGAGTACCAGCTGCATCAGGCGCAAACAAGTCGCACTGTGCGCCGTTCACACTTCAGCACCATTGAGTGGGCCTCTATGAAGGACATCTGCCTCGTTTTGCGTGCCTTCGATGAATCCACGCGGATGGCGAGTGCAGATGATGCACTAGTCAGCATGACTGTCCCCCTTATCTGCCTGCTTCAACAAACACTGCAAGCACTAAGGGATGAGGTTTCAGAAGAGGTGGAGGATGAGGAGTCCCAAATGCCATCTGCTTCTGGACAGTCTGCGCTACGTGTTTCCTCACAAAGGCCTAGGCAGGGGACACTTTGTGAGGAGGATGAGGAGGAGTCGATGGAGGAGGAAGACATCTCTCCAGAGGAGGGAGGTACACAAACCTCTACTCAGTATGTACAGCGAGGGTGGGGTGATGCAGAGCAGGTCGAGGTCACGCCTCAAACAGGGGACAGCGGTTCTTTGGCAGTTGGGAGTCTGCAGCACATGGTTGATTTCATGCTGCAGTGCCTGAGAAACGACCGCCGCATCGCCCACATTCTCGTCTCGGCTGATTATTGGGTGTACACCCTCCTAGATCCTCGCTACCGGGACAGCGTACAAAGGCTCATACCAACGTTGAACCGGGAGCGTAAAATGCGGGAGTACGAAGAGTCACTGGTGCAGTCCATAATGTTTTCCATTCCACCCGACAGCATTGTTGCAAGTGCTTTACAAAGCAGCTCTGTGCGTCGAGGCAGTGGAGGAAACTCTGCACAAAGAGGGAGCAGAGGCAGTGCCGCAGCACAAGGCAAGACCACTATGGCCCAAATGTGGCAAAGTTTTGTGTGTCCACCACAATTGTCTACACCATCAGCGACGCCTCGAGTCAGCAGGAGGCAACGCTTCCGTCAGATGGTGTCAGACTACATGTCTTGCCCTGTCGCTGTACTCCCAGATGGCTCTTCCCCCTTCAAGTTTTGGGTCTCTAAGCTGGATACATGGCCAGAGCTTAGCCAGTATGCATTGGAGGTGCTGGCTTGCCCTGCTGCCAGTGTATTATCGGAACGTGTCTTTAGTGCCGCAGGTGGTGTACTAACAGACCGTCGCACGCGACTATCTTCCGATAATGTTGACCGGCTGACTTTTCTGAAAATGAACAAGGCCTGGATCTCCAAAGACTTTGCCATTCCTCTTACAGACTAAATTAGTGGTTGGCAACTGTATCCAGGTCTGCTGGTGTGTTCATTTTTCTACCACCTGAACTATAATCCCTGTGCTTCAACACAGCCAGTTGTCGCTCAGATGTGTCGTCTGCACAGAGAAACACACTAGCTCCTGTGTTACTGGGGTTCAGTAATGCCAGCTGATCCCCTGCTGTGTGGACGGCAGAGTCACCAGCTCCATCAACATTCAAACCACTACTGATTTTTAACCGTGCCCAACTTAGGTCTCTGGCTCCACTGTCTCTACTATTTCCCCTGACCTCCAACCCCGCCATCTACATCTCTGAAGTGGCGTCAGCACAATCTACACTTGTTCCTGTGTTCCTGTGGCTCAGTCCCATCAGTTTATCCCCTGATGTGTGTCCGGCAAGGTCTCCTGCTCTGTCCACATTCCCATAACCAGTAGTGGGAATGAGGACAGAGCTGGCGAACTTGCCGGACAAACATCAGGGGATCAACTGATGGGACTGAGCACCAGTAACACAGGAACAAGTGTAGATTGTGCTGACGCCACTTCAGAGATGTAGCTGGCGGGGTTGGAGGCCAGGGTAAATAGTAGAGACAGTGGAGCCAGAGGCCTAAGTGGAGCATGGTTAGAATCAGTAGTAGTCCACAACCTCCATAAAAACCGCTGCCCATTGGCCTCTGCATGCGGCATGCGTAATCCTGGGCACCAACAGCGTCAGTTGGTGTTCAGAAGTGTCGTCTCCACAGAGCCAAACACATTCGTTCAAGTGTTAGTGGGGTTCAGCACTGCCAGCTGTTCCCCTGCTGTGGAGATGGCAAGTCTCCTGCTGCCTTCACCTGCCCAAATCCAGTAGGCCCCAGCCTGCTCCTCGCCTAATCCTGGGCTCCAACAGCGTCAGTTGGTGTTCAGAAGTGTCGTCTCCACAGAGCCAAACACATTCGTTCAAGTGTTAGTGGGGTTCAGCACTGCCAGCTGTTCCCCTGCTGTGGAGATGGCAAGTCTCCTGCTGCATTCACCTGCCAAAATCCAGTAGGCCCCAGCCTGCTCCTCGCCTAATCCTGGGCTCCAACAGCGTCAGTTGGTGTTCAGAAGTGTCGTCTCCACAGAGCCAAACACATTCGTTCAAGTGTTAGTGGGGTTCAGCACTGCCAGCTGTTCCCCTGCTGTGGAGATGGCAAGTCTCCTGCTGCCTTCACCTGCCAAAATCCAGTAGGCCCCAGCCTGCTCCTCGCCTAATCCTGGGCTCCAACAGCGTCAGTTGGTGTTCAGAAGTGTCGTCTCCACAGAGCCAAACACGTTCGTTCAAGTGTTAGTGGGGTTCAGCACTGCCAGCTGTTCCCCTGCTGTGGAGATGGCAAGTCTCCTGCTGCATTCACCTGCCAAAATCCAGTAGGCCCCAGCCTGCTCCTCGCCTAATCCTGGGCTCCAACAGCGTCAGTTGGTGTTCAGAAGTGTCGTCTCCACAGAACCAAACACATTCGTTCAAGTGTTAGTGGGGTTCAGCACTGCCAGCTGTTCCCCTGCTGTGGAGATGGCAAGTCTCCTGCTGCCTTCACCTGCCAAAATCCAGTAGGCCCCAGCCTGCTCCTCGCCTAATCCTGGGCTCCAACAGCGTCAGTTGGTGTTCAGAAGTGTCGTCTCCACAGAACCAAACACATTCGTTCAAGTGTTAGTGGGGTTCAGCACTGCCAGCTGTTCCCCTGCTGTGGAGATGGCAAGTCTCCTGCTGCCTTCACCTGCCAAAATCCAGTAGGCCCCAGCCTGCTCCTCGCCTAATCCTGGGCTCCAACAGCGTCAGTTGGTGTTCAGAAGTGTCGTCTCCACAGAACCAAACACATTCGTTCAAGTGTTAGTGGGGTTCAGCACTGCCAGCTGTTCCCCTGCTGTGGAGATGGCAAGTCTCCTGCTGCCTTCACCTGCCAAAATCCAGTAGGCCCCAGCCTGCTCCTCGCCTAATCCTGGGCTCCAACAGCGTCAGTTGGTGTTCAGAAGTGTCGTCTCCACAGAGCCAAACACATTCGTTCAAGTGTTAGTGGGGTTCAGCACTGCCAGCTGTTCCCCTGCTGTGGAGATGGCAAGTCTCCTGCTGCCTTCACCTGCCAAAATCCAGTAGGCCCCAGCCTGCTCCTCGCCTAATCCTGGGCTCCAACAGCGTCAGTTGGTGTTCAGAAGTGTCGTCTCCACAGAACCAAACACATTCGTACAAGTGTTAGTGGGGTTCAGCACTGCCAGCTGTTCCCCTGCTGTGGAGATGGCAAGTCTCCTGCTGCCTTCACCTGCCAAAATCCAGTAGGCCCCAGCCTGCTCCTCGCCTAATCCTGGGCTCCAACAGCGTCAGTTGGTGTTCAGAAGTGTCGTCTCCACAGAACCAAACACATTCGTTCAAGTGTTAGTGGGGTTCAGCACTGCCAGCTGTTCCCCTGCTGTGGAGATGGCAAGTCTCCTGCTGCCTTCACCTGCCAAAATCCAGTAGGCCCCAGCCTGCTCCTCGCCTAATCCTGGGCTCCAACAGCGTCAGTTGGTGTTCAGAAGTGTCGTCTCCACAGAGCCAAACACATTCGTTCAAGTGTTAGTGGGGTTCAGCACTGCCAGCTGTTCCCCTGCTGTGGAGATGGCAAGTCTCCTGCTGCCTTCACCTGCCAAAATCCAGTAGGCCCCAGCCTGCTCCTCGCCTAATCCTGGGCTCCAACAGCGTCAGTTGGTGTTCAGAAGTGTCGTCTCCACAGAGCCAAACACGTTCGTTCAAGTGTTAGTGGGGTTCAGCACTGCCAGCTGTTCCCCTGCTGTGGAGATGGCAAGTCTCCTGCTGCATTCACCTGCCAAAATCCAGTAGGCCCCAGCCTGCTCCTCGCCTAATCCTGGGCTCCAACAGCGTCAGTTGGTGTTCAGAAGTGTCGTCTCCACAGAACCAAACACATTCGTTCAAGTGTTAGTGGGGTTCAGCACTGCCAGCTGTTCCCCTGCTGTGGAGATGGCAAGTCTCCTGCTGCCTTCACCTGCCAAAATCCAGTAGGCCCCAGCCTGCTCCTCGCCTAATCCTGGGCTCCAACAGCGTCAGTTGGTGTTCAGAAGTGTCGTCTCCACAGAGCCAAACACATTCGTTCAAGTGTTAGTGGGGTTCAGCACTGCCAGCTGTTCCCCTGCTGTGGAGATGGCAGTCTCTCCTGCTGTCTCCGCATTACAAAGACAGTAGGCCTCTGCCTACACCCTCCTATTTCCTGGGCTTCAACACAGCCAGTTGTAGTTCGGAAGTGCCGTCCACACGGAAAGAGATACTTGCTCCCGTGTCTCAGTGGGGTTCAGTAACGTCAGCTGATCCCCTGCTGTGTGGATGGCAGTCTCTCCTGCTGTAAACTCATTCAAAATACAGTAGGCCTCTGCCTACACCCTCCTATTTCCTGGGCTTCAACACAGCCAGTTGTAGTTCGGAAGTGCCGTCCACACGGAAAGAGATACTTGCTCCCGTGTCTCAGTGGGGTTCAGTAACGTCAGCTGATCCCCTGCTGTGTGGATGGCAGTCTCTCCTGCTGTAAACTCATTCAAAATACAGTAGGCCTCTGCCTACACCCTCCTATTTCCTGGGCTTCAACACAGCCAGTTGTAGTTCGGAAGTGCCGTCCACACGGAAAGAGACACTTGCTCCCGTGTCTCAGTGGGGTTCAGTAACGTCAGCTGATCCCCTGCTGTGTGGATGGCAGTCTCTCCTGCTGTAAACTCATTCAAAATACAGTAGGCCTCTGCCTACACCCTCCTATTTCCTGGGCTTCAACACAGCCAGTTGTAGTTCGGAAGTGCCGTCCACACGGAAAGAGATACTTGCTCCCGTGTCTCAGTGGGGTTCAGTAACGTCAGCTGATCCCCTGCTGTGTGGATGGCAGTCTCTCCTGCTGTCACCTCATTCAAAATTCAGTAGGCCTCTGCCTACACCCTCCTATTTCCTGGGCTTCAACACAGCCAGTTGTAGTTCGGAAGTGCCGTCCACACGGAAAGAGATACTTGCTCCCGTGTCTCAGTGGGGTTCAGTAACGTCAGCTGATCCCCTGCTGTGTGGATGGCAGTCTCTCCTGCTGTAAACTCATTCAAAATACAGTAGGCCTCTGCCTACACCCTCCTATTTCCTGGGCTTCAACACAGCCAGTTGTAGTTCGGAAGTGCCGTCCACACGGAAAGAGACACTTGCTCCCGTGTCTCAGTGGGGTTCAGTAACGTCAGCTGATCCCCTGCTGTGTGGATGGCAGTCTCTCCTGCTGTCACCTCATTCAAAATTCAGTAGGCCTCTGCCTACACCCTCCTATTTCCTGGGCTTCAACACAGCCAGTTGTAGTTCGGAAGTGCCGTCCACACGGAAAGAGACACTTGCTCCCGTGTCTCAGTGGGGTTCAGTAACGTCAGCTGATCCCCTGCTGTGTGGATGGCAGTCTCTCCTGCTGTCACCTCATTCAAAATTCAGTAGGCCTCTGCCTACACCCTCCTATTTCCTGGGCTTCAACACAGCCAGTTGTAGTTCGGAAGTGCCGTCCACACGGAAAGAGATACTTGCTCCCGTGTCTCAGTGGGGTTCAGTAACGTCAGCTGATCCCCTGCTGTGTGGATGGCAGTCTCTCCTGCTGTAAACTCATTCAAAATACAGTAGGCCTCTGCCTACACCCTCCTATTTCCTGGGCTTCAACACAGCCAGTTGTAGTTCGGAAGTGCCGTCCACACGGAAAGAGATACTTGCTCCCGTGTCTCAGTGGGGTTCAGTAACGTCAGCTGATCCCCTGCTGTGTGGATGGCAGTCTCTCCTGCTGTCACCTCATTCAAAATTCAGTAGGCCTCTGCCTACACCCTCCTATTTCCTGGGCTTCAACACAGCCAGTTGTAGTTCGGAAGTGCCGTCCACACGGAAAGAGATACTTGCTCCCGTGTCTCAGTGGGGTTCAGTAACGTCAGCTGATCCCCTGCTGTGTGGATGGCAGTCTCTCCTGCTGTAAACTCATTCAAAATACAGTAGGCCTCTGCCTACACCCTCCTATTTCCTGGGCTTCAACACAGCCAGTTGTAGTTCGGAAGTGCCGTCCACACGGAAAGAGACACTTGCTCCCGTGTCTCAGTGGGGTTCAGTAACGTCAGCTGATCCCCTGCTGTGTGGATGGCAGTCTCTCCTGCTGTCACCTCATTCAAAATTCAGTAGGCCTCTGCCTACACCCTCCTATTTCCTGGGCTTCAACACAGCCAGTTGTAGTTCGGAAGTGCCGTCCACACGGAAAGAGATACTTGCTCCCGTGTCTCAGTGGGGTTCAGTAACGTCAGCTGATCCCCTGCTGTGTGGATGGCAGTCTCTCCTGCTGTAAACTCATTCAAAATACAGTAGGCCTCTGCCTACACCCTCCTATTTCCTGGGCTTCAACACAGCCAGTTGTAGTTCGGAAGTGCCGTCCACACGGAAAGAGATACTTGCTCCCGTGTCTCAGTGGGGTTCAGTAACGTCAGCTGATCCCCTGCTTTGTGGATGGCAGTCTCTCCTGCTGTAAACTCATTCAAAATACAGTAGGCCTCTGCCTACACCCTCCTATTTCCTGGGCTTCAACACAGCCAGTTGTAGTTCGGAAGTGCCGTCCACACGGAAAGAGATACTTGCTCCCGTGTCTCAGTGGGGTTCAGTAATGTCAGCTGATCCCCTGCTGTGTGGATGGCAAAGTCTCCTGCTGCCTACACAGTCGTACCACTACTGATTTTTAACCGTGCTCCAATTAGGCCTGTGGCTCCACTGTCTCTCGTATTTCCCCTGTCCTCCAACCCTGCCAGTTACAGCTCCGAAGTGGCGTCTGCACAATCCACACTTGTTCCTGTGTTACAGGTGTTCAGTCCGATCAGTTAATCCCCTGATGTGTGTCCGGCAATGTCGCCTGCTCTGTCCACATTCCCATTATCGGAATGTGGACAGAGCAGGCGACATTGCCGGACACACATCAGGGGATTAACTGACCGGACTGAACACCTGTAACACAGGAACAAGTGTGGATTGTGCAGACGCCACTTCGGAGCTGTAACTGGCGGGGTTGGAGGACAGGGGAAATACGAAAATCAGTGAATCCACAGGCCTAAGTGGAGCTTGGTTCAAATTAGTAGTCTACAACCGATCTTAAAATTTCTTCAATGCAGCCTAAGCCTGCTCCGTGCTTGTCCCTGGGCTTCAACACAGCCAGTTGTTGCTCGGAAGTGCCGTCTTCACAGAGTAAAACACTAGCTCCTGTGTTTGTGGGGTTCAGTAACGTCAGCTGTTCCCCTGCTGTTTTGATGGCAATCTGTCCTGCTGCCTCCCAATTGACAGCACATCAGGCCTCAGCCTGCTAAGTGCTTGTCCTGGGCTCCAACATCGCCAGTTGCTGCTCATAACTGACTTTGGCACGGGTACTCCCTCCTGCCCAGCTTGGTTCCAGCCCTGCCTGCTGTTTCCGGGAAGTGTCAATGTCAGTTTGCCACCCCAAGTTGCCATGTCGTGTTGCGGTTGGGTTAGCCGAGGCTAGGGTGCCAGCAGTTTAGGTGCTTCCTATGTGGACTGCGGGTTCTGGTAAGAAAGGTTTGTTCCATAGTGCCAGTAGGACAAGCACCCCCTGTAGGACTGTGTGATTCGGTAACTGCGGCCAGCTTGCGGCATGCCAACTTTGCTTTTCAGGGGTAACTTCTGATACCCCTCCGGGTTCCAGCACCGTCAGCTGGTTCTCATCAGAGCCTTTGGCCTAGGTGCCTCCATCTCGGTATCCGAGTTCCAGCAACGTCTGCTGGTCCTTGGTAGTGCTTTGTAGCACAGGTACCTCCTGCTTAGTAACCGGGTTCCAGCACCGTCAGCTGGTCCTCGGTTGTGCCATTGGCTCTTATTCCTTCTGCTGCCCCTCCGGGTGCCAGCACTGTCAGCTGGTCCTCGCTATTTCCATTTGCTCTTGCAGCTTATGCTACCCCTCCGGGTTCCAGCACCGTCAGCTGGTTCTCGTCAGAGCCTTTGGCCTAGGTGCCTCCATCTCGGTATCCGAGTTCCGGCAACGTCTGCTGGTCCTTGGTAGTGCTTTGTAGCACAGGTACCTCCTGCTTAGTAACCGGGTTCCAGCACCGTCAGCTGGTCCTCGGTTGTGCCATTGGCTCTTATTCCTTCTGCTGCCCCTCCGGGTGCCAGCACTGTCAGCTGGTCCTCGCTATTTCCATTTGCTCTTGCAGCTTATGCTACCCCTCCGGGTTCCAGCACCGTCAGCTGGTTCTCGTCAGAGCGTTTGGCCTAGGTGCCTCCATCTCGGTATCCGAGTTCCGGCAACGTCTGCTGGTCCTTGGTAGTGCTTTGTAGCACAGGTACCTCCTGCTTAGTAACCGGGTTCCAGCACCGTCAGCTGGTCCTCGGTAGTGCCATTGGCTCTTGTTCCTTCTGCTGCCCCTCCGGGTGCCAGTACCGTCAGCTGGTTCAAGAGGACAAAGAACAGGAAGACAACCACCAAGATGCAGAACAACAAGAGAGAGAAGACAAAGAAGCATAAAAAAAACAAAGCAGAAGAACATTAAGCATAAGACTAATACTCTGAGCAAATGATATTATCTTATTTATAAGCAGAAGAAGACTAAGCAGTGTATGGGGGTGAGTCCGTTCCTCCTCGTGGTGCCCCTGGAAAAGGCCTGCTTCTGCAGGCCAAACTGAACGCGGACAAATCCTGTTGTAAATCTTTTGTGACAGGCAGAACGGAAGGTGTAAACTTCTAACTTTTCTAGATAACAACTACAGGAATGCCTGACACAAACAAGAATATGATGAAGAAGAATAGGAAGAAGATGAAGAAGCTGAATATGTAGAATAATAATTGTTGAATAAGAAGAATATGAAGAATGTAAGAAAAGGAAGAAGAAGAAGAAGAAGAAGAAGAAGAAGAAGAAGAAGAAGAAGAAGAAGAAGAAGAAGAAGAAGAATGTAAAAAAAGGAAGTAGAAGAAGAAGAAGAAGAATGTAAAAAAAGGAATAAGAAGAAGAATGTAAAAAAAGGAAGTAGAAGAAGAAGAAGAAGAATGTAAAAAAAGGAAGTAGAAGAAGAAGACATACATGTCTGGCAAAATATAAATGAGGCTAACATAGTCAATATCTTTGTAACTCCTAACATCTTTAAAAAAAAAAGTTTAATTCCTGCTATTCCATTTGATTGGGCTAAACCTCTATGGCTTTAATGTCTCCTCCACCTCCCACAATACATTCTACATTATTCTTAGTTGTTTTTCTTCATGTAGAATTAACCTACAAGGAAAGAAAGGTTTTTTTTTAATTCCGATATTTTGGCCCCATTGACTTGCATTGGTTCCCGGTATCGGAATCGGCGATACCGATACTTTTTTTTAAGATCGGCCGATCCATTCCGATCCGATATTTTCAAGTATCGGCTGGTATCGCTCAACTCTAGCCGTGAGCAGTGTACCACTCCTGTCACTTAGTGCCGGGTGTCAGCTGTCAGAATTAGCTGACACCTGGCGGTGATCATGCGCACAACCTGTGTGCGAGCATGATTGCAATGCAGTAATATGTCCCTGGTCAATAAGGCCCAGGTTGTGTGGACCTATTATTGCTGCAAATGTTGGAAAGGGGTTAAAGTAAATGTTCAAAATTAGGATTCCACCCTAGTAATGCATCTCAATCAATCAATCAATCAATCAAATTTATTATCGCCAAGTACATATTACATACAGTATATACAAGGAATTCTTTGTGGCAAAGAGGCAACATAATATATAACAACAGATACAACAAGTAACATCTAACAAGACAGATACAGTATATAGTCTACACATGACGATTTAATTGTTGAACAGAGAGTGGATAGAAGCTGTTCATATGGCGGTTGGTGCTGCATTTGGGGACTCTGAAGCGACGTCCTGAAGGGAGTAGTTGGAATGAGGAGTGTCCCGGGTGAGAGGGATCGGATGAAATTTTCAATGCGTGGGATCGAATACTCTTATCATAAAGATCCTGGATTTTAGGCAGGGGGGAACCTATAATTCTCTCTGCTGTCTATCTCAAGCACTGTTTGATGTAAAATAAGGAACCCATAAATCCACGTGATTAAAAGTTAATTAGACTTGAACTGTCTCTTGATTTGGGATCCATTGATGTGATACAGTAAATTATTATTTTCAGTGCAGTTGGTAATGTCTTCTGCATTAGACCCAAAAGTTTAAAACTATGCCCTCTAAAAGAAAGTAATTAATAATGGTAATATAATCATAATAATTAGTTCAAAAGAAACAGAAAAATAATTTGCCAGAAATAATGTTTATAGCTTGAGAGAACAATTGGAGTCTATGCATAGTATGGCAGCACTAAGCAGGCTTTTCAAGTTGTAGCATTAAAATATGGTATTAAGTGGTCATGGTCATTTCTACAAATTTTGCATAACTTAATAGTACAAGTGAATATAAGAAACTTTAACAGATCTCATAAGAGAAATCTTCTTTTTCAACATATGAGCCTTATGTCCTACTACTCACCGTATTCTGATCCCATCCCACTTCATCCCAAACCTCACCACAGTCTTCATCCCAACCCTAACCCATCTCTTCAACCTATCACTAAAAACTGGTGTTTTCCCCTCAAGCTTTAAACATGCCTCCATCACACCTATCCTCAAAAAGCCCTCTCTTGACCCATCCTCTGTATCTAGCTATCGCCCTATATCACTTCTCCCATACGCCTCCAAGCTACTGGAACAACACGTCTACCTTGAACTGTCCTCCCATCTCTCTTCTTGCTCCCTCTTCGACCGCTTACAATCTGGCTTCCGGTCACACCACTCCACTGAAACTGCCCTTACTATGGTCACCAATGACCTCTTAACTGCCAAGAGCAAGCGACACTACTCTGTCCTCCTCCTCCTGGACCTGTCGGCTGCCTTTGACACAGTGGACCATTCCCTATTATTACAGACCCTCTCATCCCTCGGCATCACAGACTTGGCCCTCTCCTGGATCTCATCATACCTAACAGACCGGACATTCAGCGTCTCCCACTCACACACCACCTCCTCACCTCGCCCCCTATCTGTCGGAGTCCCACAAGGTTCAGTCCTTGGGCCCCTGCTGTTCTCCATTTACACCTTTGGCCTGGGACAGCTCATAGAATCTCATGGCTTTCAGTATCATCTTTATGCTGATGACACACAGATCTACATCTCTGGACCAGATATCACCTCCCTACTAACCAGAATCCCTCAGTGTCTGTCCACTATTTCATCCTTCTTCTCCACTAGATATCTGAAACTCAACATGGACAAAACAGAATTCATCATCTTTCCCCCATCTCACGTGACCCCCCCTACGAACCTATCAATTACAGTAAATGACTGCCCACTCTCCCCAGTCCCACAAGCTCGCTGCCTCGGAGTAATCCTTGACGCTGATCTCTCCTTCAAACCACATATCCAAACCCTTTCCACTTCCTGCTGACTTCAACTCAAAAATATTTCACGCATCCGTTCATTCCTCACCCAAGAATCTGCAAAAACCCTAGTCCATGCCCTCATCATCTCTCGCCTTGACTACTGCAACCTCATGCTCTGTGGCCTCCCCTCAAACACTCTCGCACCCCTCCAATCTATTCTAAACTCTGCTGCCCGACTAATCCACCTGTCCCCCCGCTATTCCCCAGCTTCTCCCCTCTGTCAATCCCTTCACTGGCTCCCAATTGCCCAGAGACTCCATTACAAAACCCTAACCATGACATACAAAGCCATCCACAACTTGTCTCCTCCATACATCTGTGACCTCGTCTCCCGGTACTTTCCTGCACGCAACCTCCGATCCTCACAAGATCTCCTTCTCTACTCCCGTCTTATCTCCTCTTCCCACAATCGCATACAAGATTTCTCTCGCGCATCACCCCTACTCTGGAACTCTCTACCACAACATATCAGACTCTCACCTACCATCGAAACCTTCAAAAAGAGCCTGAAGACCCACCTCTTCCGACAAGCCTATAACCTGCAGTAACCACCGATCGACCAAACCGCTGCACGACCAGCTCTACCCTCGCCTACTGTATTATCACCCATCCCTTGAAGATTGTGAGCCCTCGCGGGCAGGGTCCTCTCTCCTCCTGTACCAGTTATGACTTGTATTGTTTAAGATTATTGTACTTGTTTTTATGTATACCGCTCCTCACATGTAAAGCGCCATGGAATAAATGGCGCTAGAACAATAAATAATAATAATAATAACTGACCATTGACTGAAATCCAGCTCAAATCAGTCGTGGTCAAAGCAAGATAGGCTGACATCATAGTGAGTTGTCAAGTTACACCTCCTATTATTCTCTATGGGGAATGAGGGTGAGGAGTGAAGAGTAGAGTGAGAAAAAAAAGCAGAGTCAGACAAAACAGGCAAATCATGCTGAAGTTAGGGAGTAATTTACCTTAGCCAAGAACTAGATTTACAGCCACAATGCTCAATACAGTGATATAATGCGCTGCATGTTACTGCTACAGTGCTTTTGAGCATGGGTGGTTATGAAAGACATCAGAGCAGCTAGACTCTATTCATTAGAGGCAACCGAAAATTAGATATGGATCCTATAGATGGGAAAAATGGTGAAAAATGCAGGATACAAGTCATATACTGGTCAAAAAATACCTTGTGTAGTCATCATGTACACACTTATAGCTTACAATGGAAAGTAAACTGAAATGATAAAAGATACTAAACAAGATATGACGCGCCCCAGGGGCAATGGGATACTCGGTACCAGGCCCGTTAACTTCAATGGGAAATGTCACAGTGGCAGTGACCAGGTCCGTGGCCTCAGGTGGTCATGTAAAAGGGGAGTATTGATTAGGGATAAGGTTTATTTAGTGATTCGTGACGCCAGTTGGAGTGCTCGACTGTAGTATAGCCGGCACTGCAGATGATCCCTGGGGGAGTAGATGGCAGTGCAGATGTTAAACCCTCTCCAACCAGGGCAGACCCCCAGAGATTGTGATGGAAGTAGAAGGCACGGAGTAATAAGGCAGGAGACAAGGAAAGTCACTTTATCATTTACTGTAGTTCAGATGCAGTTCAGAGGAGATATTACAACTCTCACCAGGTTACAGTCTGCTCTGGAGAATGGGAGTTATCCTTCTCTCTGCTGTGACTCAGTGTAAGCTTCCTGCTATTCTAATCCCTTCTGGGACCAAGGCTTCCCGGAGTTTAGAACTTCCAATTTTGCCTCTACTCACTGTGTCTTTTGCATTCAGCAATTTACAGCTTGAATCCTTTGTGAAGCAGCTCAAGTTTCCATTTGCACTATCCTTCACTGATCCTAGGTTGTTGCAGTATTTCCGATGGAAAACACTTTACTGCTGGTTGCATAATCCCAGGCAGTCTCTCAGCTTACCACTCTGCTTTCAAAGTATGGATGGTCTAGGGGCTGGCTCCCTGATGCTTCTTTAGCTGTACTCCTGGATCGAGAACATGACTTAACATGGCTTCCAAGAGCGTTCTTCTTCACACTGAAAACAACAAGTCTTGACTCCTCCCCCTCCTAGTTAGGGTGTGTCTGCAAAGCTCTAAGCTTCAGACAAGTAAGGGAGTGAGGTGAATTGTGTGTGTGTGTTGTGGTCTCTAGCAGAGAAAGCATAACTCCCATTGCTCACAAACACATACAAAACAGTACATAGTTAACCCTTTTGTGGCGGTAAAGACGAAGGGTGCCACATATACATAACATAAAATTAAGTATCTCTGGCTTCATAAAATTTTCCCACAAAATTTAATTTGCTTTAAACAAATTAGCAGCAAGTCACAATACTCAAAATCTTCCACTTGCCTGGACAATATGTGCATAATACTCTGATTTGCACTTGGAGTCAATTGAAACAGTTTTGAGCTCTGTATTGCAAAAGCAGTCTCTATAATGTTCAAGTGACCTCAACCTATCAGGCTAGGGGAAAACATGATAAGCAGTGATAGCCAGCAGCCAATTAATCCACACACAGCAGTATCAGACTTTGTTGGCTACTTATATTGTATAAACAGTCAAAAAATTATACATTTTTTGAGTTGATGCATGATTTGCTTGTTTATACACAGGTGGTGCAAACTGAAGAAGCCATGGTATTTTCACAAAGTTGCGTACAAAAATGATCCCTGTTTGGTAGAGCTTACCAGTTTGCTCAGTGAAAATGCAACAGCTTTATCACAATATGGCTAAAAATGTTCCTTTTAGTTGGAGAAATAAAATAGGTGTACTGTTTTAAATATGAAGAAGTTATTGTTTCTCAACTGGGAATAATCCATTTTTGGGGCCTGAATCTGGTTTCCTAATAACAAAATGATTAGGCAATTACAAAGACTTGTTATCAAACCATCCAAAAATGATTGCATTTTTTAAGAGAGACAAAACAGGGGTACCTCAGAATCAGTAATATTGTAAAGCTCTATGAAACACAGTGGGCAACCAGGAAATGGTTGGCTGTGCAATGACTGCAGCAGGAGCAGCATGGAAAAAACAGCAGTAAGGTTTAGAATTTATAAGGCAATAATACCTGTCTAGATACCTGTCATACACTATACTGTTGTGAATTCTCTTGCTCTGACTTCTGAGCCAGAGCTCCCTCTGCTCCCTGTGGTGGTTACTGGGAGTAGTGGAGCTAGACAGGTTGATGGAAGTTTGCCACCTGATGACGATAATTGGGAATCTGGTATTATTGATTGGGAGCATATAATTGACCAGGCTTACCTTGGTGGTTGCTGGTGATTTCCTCCTTGTGCATTTGGAGTTCTTTTGTCTCCTGCCTGATCTGCATGGTTCAGTTAAGTGATTCTTTTGCTAATCCTTTGCATCTAATCTGATTGTGCCTTTTTTTTGCTTTCTGCTTTGTTACTAGGGTTCAGCATACTCCCTGCTGGGGGCAGCACTGGGCCCCGCTCATATGTTACAGCTTGTGTCAGTTTGTTCAGTCCCCTGTTATGTTAGTATCTTTTGCTTTGCTTCCAGTTCATACCAGAATGCTGATCTAGCAGGGGTGAGGTCGTGTGACCTCAAGTTTTTTTTGTATATCAGATGTGTTGGATTTTTTTTAGGGTTTTGTGCGTGATTGCAGACAGTATCTTTTCTGTCCTGTCCTGTCCTGTCTAGACAGCTTGGGCCCCACTGTTTGCTCAGTCTGTTCTCTGCCTGTGTTTGTGTCTCATCTTGTCTCACCGACAATATATGTTTGGGGGCTGTCTATTCCTTTTGGGGATCTGCTCCGGGGCAGTTTAGATTTCACCTTTCTGGCTTTAGGCTTAGTTAGTTCTCCGGCTGTGCCAAGGCGTCTAGGGCATCTTAGGAATGCTCCACGGCTACTGCTAGTTGTATTAATAGGATCAGGGGTCTGCAATCCGCTTAGCTACCAACCTCTCTGGTTTTCTGGTGGCTTAGCCTGTTGCTGCCATCCTCCTCAGTGACCCGTTCATAACACTATACCTACTGCAACACTTCACCACAGACAAATTGCAGAAAAGAAAGGCATTATTGTAGACTATTGAAGAGATTTGAATCTGCCCTGAATATAATTTTTATTGCACATTGCAGCAACACGTCTGTACAGTATGCCGGCCATGTCTTAATAATGGAACGTCTTGGCTCTAGTCCACAGATAACTTGAGGAACCTACACTGGATCCACAAGGATGAGCATGGATGAGTGCTCTACATCTGATCTTATTACTTTAAAGACCCCTTTTGAATGTGCATTTTCCTAATAGTCTGAACAATCCCTTTAATTATGAAAAAAATTGAATTCTCTTTAATAAGCACATATATTGCTACCATTTATTAAGGTGTTGTAACTTTTGATCTTTTTTTTTTTTAAGTTACTGGTAAAGTCTGAGGGGAATATCCCCATTTAAGATGTTTATCTATTAGCCAGAGTTCTTTGGTGTTCTGGGGGTTTCTTTTGCATACTTGAGGCAGGGCTTAACCCATTTCCAACATCAGGCATAATAGTATGCAGATGTCGGACACCCTCCCTTTGATGTTGGCTCTGGCGCTGAGCCCACATTTTTCCGGGCACATGTCTGATGATTTGAATAGCTGACATGTGCCTGTAACAGCCGCGAGTGGAATTGCGATCCACCCGTCACTATTAACCCGTTAAATGCTGCTGTCAAACTCTGAGAGTGGCATGTAACATGCGCTTCCAGCAATCGCGCCATAAATCCACCCATTGGTGATCCCTGGTCACCTATGGGTCTGCATGACAACCAAAGGTCTCCTGCAGACCTCTATGGTTGTCAATGCTGGATTGCTATGCGCATCGCCTGGTGGTTGGTGCTCATAGTGAGTCAGTAATTCTGCTACATACAGTCGATCTGATCATCTCCTGTATGTAGCAGAACCGATCGGACAGTGCAACTTCTAGTCTCCCATGAAGACTATTGAAGCATGCCAAAAGTAAAAAAAATTTTTTAAAAATCTTAAAAAAAATATATATATATAAAAGTTCAAATCACCCCCCCTTTCGTCCAATTCAAAATAAAACATTTAAAAAAACAAACATACACATATTTGGTATTGCCACGTTCAAAACTGTCCGAACTATCAATATAAAAAAATTAACACAATCGCTAAATGGCGTAATGAAAAAAAATTCAAAACACCATAATTACGTTTTTTTTTGGTTGCTTCAACATTGCAATCATTGCAATCACAATGCAAAAACGGGCGATCAAAAGATCGTGTCTGCACCAAAAAGGTATCATTAAAAACATCAACTTAGCACGCAAAAAATAAGGCCTCATCCAACCCGAGATCATAAAAAGTGGAGATGCTACGGGTATTGGAAAATGGCACAATTTTTTTTTTTTAAACAAACTTTGGATTTTTTTTTCACCACATAAATAAAAAATAACCTATACATGTTTGGTGTCTATGAACTCGCAACGACCTGGAGAATCATAATGGAAGGTCAGTTTTAGCATTTAGTGAATATGGTGAAAAAAACTCAAAAAACACCTGTGGAATTGCACTTTTTTTGCAATTTCACTGCACTTGGATTTTTTTTCCCCATTTTCCAGTACACAACATGGTAAAACCAATGGTGTTGCTCAAAAAGGTCAACTCGTCCCACTAAAAACAAGCTCTCACATAGCCATTTTGATCAAAAATTTAAAAAGGTATGGCTCTGGATAGAAGGGGAGCTAAAAATGAAAATGCAAAACCAAAAATACCTCTGGTTATTAAGGGGTTATGAAGCACTTCCTTCAAAGTTTTTATCCTCTTAATGTATTGCAATCATCATATTACATAGGGCTGTGTACTTACAATTGCTCATTTTTCCCATCAATTTAGCTAATTTTTCTCTTTTCTCTGCTCTATGTAGGTTTCTTGTCCCTGCATTTATCATTCCCCTCTTCAACTCCTGACCCAGTTGCTCCCTCCTCCCCATCAGGGACTTTTGCAGTAACTGATGACTCACACAGGAAAAATTGACCTCCTGCTTCTACATAGAGCTTAGATTGATTCAGCTAGTAAGTTTTTAATGACATAATGTCATAGACCAGAAAGCACCAAGGGAAGAACCCCTAAAATATAACTTTTAATTCAATGATTAAAAAGACACATATAAGTGAAATCACTAAATACCAGGGGGTCCAACATCAATCAAACATCGAACAAAATCCTTTTTCAGAATCTGTATATATCAGAGGAGCAATAGGCTATAATGCCCTAATACACCCTAATACAGCCCTTCCTGACTGCGGAGGATGGCACCCGAGTTGTAGACGACATGGCGCCCCTGCTCAACGTCGGCGTCCCTAATAACGCCCTAGACCACCCTGCGTATACAAAAAAGGACACAAAAAACTACACTCACACCTATGATACCGAAGAAACAATTTAAAAAGTGCTATAGTGCTGTAAACTTATCTCGAAGTATGAGTAACCAAAAGGTAGAATCTTATCTCAGAGTCAAATAAGGGTATAAAGATGCAGCTTAATGACACCTATCTCGTAGTCAAAACAAATATTGAAAGCTGCTACTCAATAAGTCAATAGGTATATACCCCAAGAATAAATTAAATATAATAAATAGCACCTATAGACAATGTCCAAAGATTCAGGACACTGTCACGTCGCCGTCAGACACAGGGACTGCTGTTCCTGCCTCGGCCACTGGGGGGCGCTGGACTGTCACGTCGCCGTCAGATACTGGGAATGCTGTTCCGGTCTTGGCCACTGGGAGGCGGCGGACTGTCACGTTGCAGTCAGACTCAAGGACTGCTGTTCCGGTCTCGGCCACAGGGAGGCGCTGGACTGTCATGTTGCCGTCAGACTCGGGGACGGCTGTTCCTGCCTCGGCCACTAGGAGGTGCCGTGCTTTGCCCGTGGGTGGTGGTGACAGCGAAGGGGCTCCTGCGCAGGCATCTGGTGGGCACAGGCTCCGCTCCTCTGTCAGTCATGAAAGGGTTGGTGCGTCACCATCTGGCCTGGTCCTGGGGGCGGTCCAAATGACATCATCAGACTGTGAGCCTGTGAGGGATAGCCTGATCCTTCAAATACCTTGGGGCCTGTCTTGCAGGCTGCCAGATATAGTCTTGGTTTCCCCAGTGTGCTAGTGTGTTATTTGATAAAAAGAAAAGAAAAAATAATCCAGCTCACCGTACTGCCTTGCTGGTAGAATCCAAATCCTGCGCACGGATTTGACTAGGCAGTCAATCAGTAGTGGAAAAGAAAAAAGAGAAATTCCAGTGCCAGAAATGGAAAATTAAAAATCCATTTTATTGTGCCAATGCATATTAAAATTCCAGTAGGTACAGCATATCAGTCGGATGACTGCAGAACAACGCGTTTCGACGCCTCAGGTCTTAATCATGTTCAGTGTGTTATTTGCTATCGTTGACTCTGACCTTTGCCTGGATTTCTGACTCTGCTCCTGCCTGACGATTTTGTACCTCTGCCTCCCTCCCGGTTTATGACTCTGACCTTGGCCTGGTTCTGGATGCTGCGACTGCCTAACGATTTTGTACCTCTGCCTCCCTCCCGGTTTATGACTCTGACCTTGGCCTGGATTTGACTCTGCTACTGTCTACCGTTTTTGTACCTCTCTTGCCCACCTGGTTTAGACTTGGATTCCTGACTACGCTTTTGGTCCCGTTTTTTAACCCCTTTCTGGCGACCATCCTGCTCTGGTCAGCTGCTCTTATTCAGACAGCATCTCCTGGGCTCTGCGGTAAATCCAGATCCCTGTATAGGGGTAAAGGGTATCGGGGTTGCTCGGGGTGCTGTCTTACTGCAGCCCAGACTTGCAGACGGACGTCACAGACACCCTGCAGAAACACAATGCACATAGATTGACGGACGAGAGATTGCATTTGCCTCTCGGCCAGGGGGTAATTGGACCCCGATCTCTTGACCCCTGATGAATCCTCGCTACCTGAGGGGGAAACGCGTCGGGTTTTGCCGTCATCAATGGCTGATAAGTATTTTTCTTTTACACACTGTACGTGACAGACCACATGATTAAGCCTGATTTGAGAAATTTGGGCAGCCTTATGAGATGGTATTGAGAATTAAATGTGGTACATGGGGGAGTGTATATTTTATGTAACCTCTGTGAGCAATTTTTGTGCCAGTCATCATCTGGAGAGATATAGCCTCTTGCTACACGAGTATCGCTCCTTCATCTTCATTTCATGTTATATACTGTATAACACACGTGGAATTCTTTCTGTCCGTCAATCTATGTGCACTGTGCTTCTGCAGGGTGTCCTGAATCTTTGGACACTGTCTATAGGTGCTGTTTATTATATTCAATTTTTTCTTGGGGTATATACCTATTGACTTATTGAGTAGCAGCTTTCAATATTTGTTTTGACTACGAGATACGTGTCATTAAGCTGCATTTTGTTATATACCCTTATTTTGACTTTGAGATAAGATTCTATTATGGGGGTATTTATATTATGAGAAAATTACTGTTCTTTCACTATATTTTTCTGTAAGACTTTTTTTTAATAGGGTATTTACCCTTTATCCTCATATTAGCAGCTGTCAGTATTTTTTGACTACAAGAAGTCTTATTAAGCTGCATTTTTATACCCTTATTTGACTCTGAGAAAAGATTCTACCTTTTGGGTACTCATACTTCGAGATGAGTTTACAGCACTATAGCACTTTTTTAATTGTTTTTTCAGTATCATAGGTGTGAGTTTCTTTTTTGTGTCCTTTTTTGTATGCGCATGGTGGTCTAGGGCATTATTAGGGACGCCGACGTTGAGCGGGGGCGCCATGTCGTCTACAACTAGGGTGCCAACCTCCGCAATCAGGAAGGGCTGTAATAGGATGTATTAGGGCAATATAGTCTATTGCCCCTCTGATATATACAGATTCTGAAAAAGGATTATGTTCGATGTTTGATTGATGCTGGACCCCCTGGTATTTAGTGATTTCACATATGTGTCTTTTAAATCATTGAATTAAAAGTTATATTTTAGGGGGTGACCACAGACCATTTCGCTGTTCTCATCCTTTTGGCTGTTGTTTTGGTCACATTTGAATTTTGTCATTGCTCTCACCACTAGAGGTACTGTAGAGTAGCTTATGGTGGTGTCTACAACCCACAGAACTTGATCCAGTAATGCAGCTCAGTCAGGATGGCACATTAATGTGAGCTGTGACAAGAAGGGTAGCTGTGTCTTTCAGCAAAGTGTCCAGAGCATGGAGCAGATACAAGGAGGCAGGCCAATTCACCAGGAGACATGGAGGGGGTGTAGGAGGGCAACAACTCAGCAGCAGGACCACTACCTACTCTTTTGTGCAAGGCTGAGCCCTGCAAAATGACATCTAGCAGGCCACTAACATCCATGTGTCTGCTCAAACTGTCAGAAACAGACTCCATGAGGATGGTAAGAGTGCCCAACATCCACTAGTGGGTGTTGTGCTTACAACCCAACACCAAAAGAAATAAGAAATTAGCCAGCTCACCAGAAAACGCCATGTGGTGCTCGGAACAGCCGTGTAGACACCGGAAGAATCCAAGGAAAGAGAAGGGTTCCAGCTCCGTAAAATCAATTACTTTATTGCATCTTCATTAAAATGGATACAAAGTGGCAATTTCTCATGTGGTCAAGTATCATGACCTGGCAAAAGGCACCTGCCCTTTGCCAGGTCATGATACTTGACCACATGAGAAATTGCCACTATGTATCCATTTTCATAGAATCATAGAATCATAGAATCATAGAATCGTAGAGTTGGAAGGGACCTCCTGGGCCATCTGGTCCAACCCCCTGCTCAAAGCAGGATTCGCTAAATCATCCCAGTCAGATGTCTGTCCAGCCTCTGTTTGAAGACTTCCATTGAAGGAGAACTCACCACTTCTCGTGGCAGCCTGTTCCACTCATTGATCACTCTAACTGTCAAAAAGTTTTTTCTAATATCTAATCTGTGTCTCTTCCCATTCAGTTTCATCCCATTGCTTCTAGTCTTTCCTTGTGCAAATGAGAATAAAGTTGATCCTTCTACAATGTGACAGCCCTTTAGATATTTGTAGACAGCTATTAAGTCTCCTCTCAGTCTTCTCTTTTGCAAACTAAACATTCCCAAATCCTGCAACCTTTCCTCATAAGACAGGGTTTGCAGACCGGTCACCATTCTGGTCGCTCTTTTCTGAACTTGCTCCAGTTTGTTGATGTCTTTTTTAAAATGTGGTGCCCAAAACTGGACACAATATTCCAGATGAGGTCTGACCAAAGAGGAGTAGAGGGAAATAATGACTTCACGTGATCTAGACTGTATGCTTCTGTTAATACATCCTAGAATTGCATTTGCCTTTTTTGCTGCTGCATCACACTGTTGACTCATATTCAGTCTGTGATCTATTAGTATACCCAAGTCTTTTTCACATGTGCTGTCACTTAGCCCTATTCCTCCCATTCTATATATGCTTTTTTCATTTTTATTGCCCAGATGTAGTACTTTGCATTTCTCCCTGTTAAAAACCATTCTGTTAGTTGCTGCCCACTTCTCCAGTTTATTTAAATCTTTTTGAATCCTCCCTCTCTCTTCTCTAGTATTAGCTATCCCTCCTAGCTTTGTGTCATCAGCAAATTTAATCAGTTTACCCTCAATTCCTTCATCTAAATCGTTAATAAAGATGTTGAACAATACAGGGCCCAGGACAGAGCCCTGTGGTACCCCACTTGAGACATTCTTCCAACTGGATGTGCAGCCATTTACGACCACTCTTTGGGTCCGATCACTAAGCCAGTTATGAATCCACCTAACAGTTGCCTTGTCCATTCCATACTTAGTCATTTTTTCAATAAGGATTGTATGAGAGACTTTGTCAAATGCTTTGCTGAAGTCAAGATATACTATATCTACAGCATTTCCTTGATCCACCCAATCAGTGATACCGTCATAGAAGGAAATTAAGTTAGTCTGACATGACTTATTAGTTAGAAACCCATGCTGACTCTGTTTAATCACTTCATTCTTATCCAGGTATTGACATACATGTTGTTTAATAATTTGTTCAAAGATCTTTCCTGGTATAGAAGTCAGACTCACCGGCCTATAGTTGCCTGGGTCCACCTTCTTCCCCTTTTTGAAGATAGGAACAACATTTGCTCTTCTCCAGTCTTCTGGCACTTCTCCTGTTCTCCAAGAATTTTCAAAGATTATGGAGAGGGGTTCAAAAATTTCTTCTGCTATCTCTTTCAGTACTCTGGGGTGTAATTCATCTGGACCTGGAGACTTGAATTCATTTAGGTTAGCTAAGTGTTTCCTCACTATCTTTCTGTTTATAGATATCCTGGATTCTTCTATTCCCTTAATAGGACAGTGAATAACAGTTGATGTTGCATTTGCTTTCTGAGAGAAAACAGATGCAAAATAGGAATTTAAAAGTTCAGCCTTCTCAACATCCTGTCTTACCATTTCATCATTTTCATCCTGTAAAAATCCTATAGCATCTTTGACTTTTCTTTTACTTTTGACATATCCCCAAAATCCTTTATGATTGCTTTTGACATCTCTTGCAAGCCTCAGTTCATTTTCAGCTTTAGATAATCTGATTTGTGCCCTGCAGGTTCTGCAGACAGCATTATATTCTTCTTTAGATATGCCTCCCTCTTTCCATTTTATAAACATTTTTTTCTTCCTTTTTAGCATGTGCTTAAGTTCTGTGTTCATCCATCCTGGTTTCCTTAAATGCTTCCTATTCTTCCCTCTTTTCGGAATTGTTAACAACTGTGCTTTGAGAATTTCATTTTTCAAGATTTCCCATCCTTCCTGGACATTTTTGTCTTTAAGGATATCCAGCCATTGGATCCCTCCAATTCTCTTTCTGAATCCCTTAAAATCTGCCTTTCTGAAATCTAACCTTGACGTCTGAGTCTTCACAGGTCTTCCACCTCTAGTAATCCAAAATTCTAAAATAGCATGGTCGCTACCTCCTAGGGTCCCAGCCACTTTTACCTCCTCAACCATTTCCTCCCTGTTTATAAGGATTAGATCCAAGGTAGCAGTTCCCCTTGTTTTCTCCCTTACCTTTTGGAAGATAAAGTTGTCAGCAAGAGAGGATAAGAATTTCCTTGACCTGTTAGTTTTGCCTGAGAGAGATTCCCAACAAATGTCTGGATAGTTGAAATCTCCCATGACAACTATGTCATATTTTTTGGAGAACTTGGCCATCTGATGCATAAAGAGTTCATCTATATCTTCGGCTTGCACAGGCGGCCTGTAGTAAATGCCTACAATGGTGTCCTTTCCATTGTTCTGTCCTTGTATTCTTACCCAAACAGTTTCCACAGAACTCCCAGTCTCTGAAGCTTCAATCTCTGTGCAGATATACGCGTTTCGAACATACAATGCGACACCCCCTCCTCGTTTATCAAGTCTGTTTCTTGCAAATAAGTTGTATCCTCCTAGTCTTGTATTCCAATCATGTGTATTGTCCCACCAAGTTTCAGTGATTCCAATTACATCATATTTCTGTTCCTGTGTTAGTAGTTCCAATTCTCCTTGTTTGTTGCCCATGCTTTGTGCATTAGTATAGAAACATTTTAGTTTGTGATTGGTTTCTCTTTCTCCAATATTTTTATTAATTAGATTCTTTCGTCTTTGTTCTTCCTTTCCACTTCTAATAGCAGAGTTCTCAATAGCATTTGTCAGGTGTATGGCTTTTTCTGGTCTTTTGCGTCCCTTCCCATGTTGTTCTAGTTTAAAGCTCTCCTTACAAGTGTAGCAAGGCGACTTCCAAATACATGCTTTCCAGTCTTCGTAAGGTGCACCCCATCTCTAGCAAGTAGTCCATCGTATAAGTAGTTCACTCCGTGATCCAGAAATCCAAATCGTTGCTGACGGCACCATCGACGTAGCCAGTTGTTCACCTGCAGAATCTTATTCCACCTCCTTGTTCCATGGCCATCCACTGGGAGGATGGAAGAGAAGACCACCTGCGCTCCCAGTTCTTTCACTTTCTTGCCTAAGTCTTCAAAGTCTCTGCAGATGATTTCCAGGTCATTTCTTGCGGTGTCATTTGTCCCCACATGTAGTAGCAGGAATGGGTAGTCATCTGTAGGTCTGAAGAGTCCTGATATCCTGTCAGACACATCTTTAATTTTTGCACCTGGAAGACAGCACATTTCTCTTGTAGTTATATCCGGTCTGCAGATAGCGGCCTCTGTTCCTCTCAGCAGGGAATCCCCCATGACCACCACTCTCCGTTTCTTCTTCACAACATTTTTCTTTCTCCATCCAGGAGGACTCTGAGGGCGTACAAGGTTGCTGTTTGTTGGCAAAGTCTTATCCTGATGTATTTCTTCATCGTTTTCCTGCGTGAGAGCCTGGTACTGGTTCCTGAGCAGTATGGGTGCTGACTGCCTCCTGATCCTCCTGCTTCTCTGGGTCACATGTCTCCATTCCTCTGTTTCTTCAGGTGCACTTCGAATTTCTTCTCTTTCTGTAACATGAAGAGATAATTCTGCTCTGTCCAAGAACTCTTCACCTTCCTTAATGATCTTCAACGTAGCTAACCTCTCTTCGAGATTTTGCAACTTTTCCTCCAACAGGGACACAAGCTTGCATTTGTGGCATGTGAAGTTTGGCTTTTCCACTGGTAAATCTGTGAACATGTAGCAAGAAATGCAGCTCACCAAATGGCTCCTGGCCTCTTCCATCTTGAGATTTCTTAATGAAGATGCAATAAAGTAATTGATTTTATGGAGCTGGAACCCTTCTCTTTGCTTACAACCCAACACCATGCAGGGTGATTGGCATTTGCCAGAGAACACCAAGATTAGCAGAATCAACATATGCCCACTGTGCTCTTCACGGATAAGAGCAGGTTCACACTGAGCACATGTGACATATGTGACAGAGTCTGGAGGCAACATGGAGAGCGTTCTGGTGCCTGAAGTATCTTCCATCAAGTCTGGTTTGGCAGTGGGTCTATAATGGTGTGTAGAAGCATTTCTTTGGAGGGCTGAACAGCCCTCCATGTGCTAGCCAGAGGTACCGACTGCCAATAGCTACCGGTATGAGATCCTCAGATCCATTGTGAGACCATATGCTGGTGCAGTGGGCCCTGGGTTCCTTCTGATGTAGCATAATGCTAGGCCTCATGTGGTTGAAGTGTGTCAGCAGTTCCTGCACCATGAAGGCATTGGTGCTACGGACTGGCTTGCCCATTCCTTAGACTTGAATCCAATCAAGCACATCTGGGACATCATGTCTCGTTCCATCCACCAAATCCACATTGCACCACAGGTGCTGACTGATGCTTTAATTCAGGTCTGGGAGGAGATGTCTCAGGAGAACATCCACCACCTCATCAAGAGCATGCCCTGGCATTGTAGGTAGGTCATACAGGCATGTGGAATCCACACACACTACTGAGCATCATTCCCTTATCTTGAGGCATTTCCACTGAAGTTGGATCAGCTTGTAATTTGATTTTCCTCTTTGACTATCATTCCAAATCCAGACCTCCATGGAATATTAATTTTGGTTTGCATTGGTCATTTTTATTGTTCTCAATGCACTTCGCTATGTAATGAATACAGATTTGCAACTGGATTATTTCATTCAGTGATATCTAGGATGTGATATTTTAGTGTTCCCTTTTTTTTTTCTACATCTCAGATTTCAGTGCACAGTCACCAAATTCAATACAAAAGTAGCAAGCAACAGCTATAAAGATGGCAAAATACATCTACTTGAATAGCCTTTGCACTTACATTATTTACATGTCGTGGCTGCTTTACATACGAAATAAAGCAGTGGCTACTTTATGCAATAGTGCAAGCAACAAGCTTCTGTCTTTGCGTGATGCAGCTGCTACATCTATGTATTAGACTCTAATTTACACTATATATAGAAAAGCTCTTTCTTATGGATCCACATAGTGTAGCATAATTCACAATTAGCAGTACCTAGTCTGCAGAGTACAACACCATGGTAAGGTCTAGGGTTTTCTGAGAGAAAAGACAATTTCTAGAGAACATATTAAGAAAGACCAATCATTAATTCTACAGAACTAATTTATTTTTTACGCTTGGTAAGTTATATGCATTTCACATGGACCTGGAGGTTGTCATCTGGCCGGATCCTGAAGGCAGAGCTAGCCACATCTGGACACGTCTACTTATCTAATTTCTTCTTCACCTAGGGAACACTATAGCTATGTACAGTAAGCGATCATCAGAAAGCAATTTAAAAATGGAAATATAAAATAATGACTAATATATTTAAGCGTTACTTGCAAATGATACTCACTCTTCAGCCCCACTATCCAGATGGGATGCACCCACTGGGTCAGCAAGCTGGCACAATGCATAGTTTTATTATTCATAGGTTCATTAAAATGAATACACTTTCATGAAGATTGACATATGGCAGTTTAGGGCTACGGTAATTCGAGACAAAACAGAGAAGGAAAACTGTCCTTCATGTGGAAACTTACTTTTTCCTTTATATTTACCATCTTTTTTAGTGAAGATGTCAAGTAGACAACTAAAAATTACACAATTTCTTCTTTTTCTCAGATAAAATTCTAGGACCAAATAAGTAACTACAAAGCAAAAATAATGTCACAAGTTGAGCTTTAGAAAAATTTATGTGTAATATGAACCAGATGGTACTGCACTATAAATATGGTCACACCCTCGTAGCGTCATTAGATTTTCTTAGTTTTTTTTACATAGTATATCTTTTTAATTATTTTATTCTGTTTTTGTAAATTATCACTTATAAACAGAAGAGGAGATAACTGTTAGATCTGTGGGGGGTCCAACCACCGGGACAACTGTCAGAACAGGGGTCAAATCCAGCGTCGGACTAGAGCACCTTGGGCCCACCAGAGAAAATCATTCTTGGGACCCACTATGTAGTTACATAGAGATAAATACAAGACCACCAATTGTGCGGTAAAACACGCTAATATCCGGGTATAATACAAGTTAGTACAAATCTTAATTATGTAGCAGGAGTTGGGGTAGCCTCCCTCATAGAATATAAAGCAGCCCCCTCACATAGTATAATGCAGCCTCCTCATAGAATATAATGCAGTCATCTCATAGAACATAATGCTGCCCCCTTCATAGGGTATAATGCTGCCCCCCTCATAGGGTATAATGCTGCACCCTCATAGGGTATAATGCTGCCCCCCTCATAGGGAATAATGCACCCCCTCATAGGGTATAACGCTGCCTCCTCATAGGGTATAACGCTGCCTCCTCATAGGGTATAACGCTGCCCCCTCATAGGGTATAATGCACCCCCTCATAGGGTATAACGCACCCCCTCATAGGGTATAACGCTGCCCCCTCATAGAATATAAGGCTGCCCCCCATAGGGTATAATGCTGCCCCCCCATAGGGTATAATGCTGCTCCCTCATAGGGTATAATGCTGCTCCCTCATAGGGTATAATGCTGCCCCCTCATAGAATATAATGCTGCCCCCCATAGGGTATAATGCTGCCCCCCTCATAGGGTATAATTCACCCCCTCATAGGGTATAATGCTGCCCCCTCACAGGGTATAATGCCCCCACTCATAGGGTATAATGCACCCCCTCATAGGGTATAATGCTGCCCTCCCCTCATAGGGTGTAATGATTTTATATAGAGATATATAGAGAGATATAGAGATAAATAGATATGGGATAAATAGATATGGGATAAATAGATCTATGGATAGATAGATAGAGATAGATAGATGATAGATAGATAGATATAGAGATAGATATATAGAGAGATAGATATAGAGAGACAGATAATAATAATAATAATAATAATCTTTATTTATATAGCGCCAACATATTCCGCAGCGCTTTACAGTTTAACAGTTTCAAAACACAAGTCATAAGTAACAACGCTAACAATACAATAATTAAAGCAAAATAAGACGAAATAAGACGACCCTGCTCGTGAGAGCGTACAATCTACAATGAGGTGAGGGAGATACAGAGTACAGGTGTGTATTTACAATGGTGTATTTACAATGAAGGTCCAGCCATCTTGCAGGAGTGAAGGATGGATGGAGATAGTGAATGGGCTACGCACGCACACTTACACAGAGAATGACTTTGATTAGTGAATGTGATAGGCCGCTCTGAACAGGTGTGTTTTGAGGGAGCGCCTAAAACTATGCAAATTGTGGATAGTCCTGATTTCTTGGGGTAGAGCATTCCAGAGGATAGGAGCAGCACGGGAGAAGTCTTGGAGTCGGGAGTGGGAGGTACGGATTAGTGCAGAGGTTAGTCGAAAGTCGTTTGCAGAGCGCAGCGATCGGCTAGGCCGATAGACAGAAATGAGAGAAGAGATGTAAGGGGGTGCCGCACTGTGGAGAGCTTTGTGGGTGAGAACAAGTACTTTGAATTGGATCCTATAATGAATGGGCAGCCAATGTAAGGACTGGCGAAGAGCGGACGCGTCCGAGTACCGATTACCCAGATGGACGATCCTGGCTGCTGCATTGAGTATGGACTGGAGAGGGGATAGTCGAGTGACGGGGAGGCGAATTAATAGAGCGTTGCAGTAATCCAGGCGAGAGTGGATCAATGCAACAGTGAGGGTTTTTGTTGTTTCCATAGTGAGAAAAGGGCGGATTCTAGAGATGTTCTTTAGGTGTAAGCGGCAAGAGCGGGCAAGGGATTGTATATGGGATGTAAAGGAGAGATTGGTGTCAAACATAACACCCAGACAGCGCACCTGCTGCCGGGGCGTTATTGTGGTACCACCCACGGAGAAGGAAATGTCAGATTTAGGGAGGTTAGTAGACGGCGGGAGCAGAAGAAGTTCAGTTTTGGAGAGGTTGAGTTTCAGATAGAGAGCGGACATGATATTGGAGACTGCGGACAGACAGTCACTGGCGTTCTGTAGTACAGCGGGGGTAAGGTCGGGGGAAGACGTGTATAGTTGTGTGTCATCAGCATAAAGATGGTACTGAAAGCCAAATCTGCTGATGGTCTGTCCAATTGGGGCCGTGTAGAGAGAGAAAAGAAGGGGGCCAAGGACTGAGCCCTGAGGTACCCCGACAGCAAGAGGAAGAGGAGATGACGTGGAGCCAGAGAACAAAACACTGAAGGAGCGGTCAGAGAGATAGGAAGAGAACCAGGAGAGTGCAGTGTCCTTAATGCCTAGTGACTGGAGCCTAGAGAGTAGGAGATGGTGGTCAACAGTATCGAAAGCTGCAGATAGGTCAAGAAGAATGAGCAGAGAGTGGTCACCGTTACGTTTTGCTGTCAGAAGGTCATTGGTCACTTTGATGAGTGCAGTTTCAGTCGAATGTAGGGGGCGGAAGCCGGACTGTGAAGGGTCTAGAAGGGAGTGAATGGAGAGGTAACGGGTAAGGCGGGAGTAAACTAGGCGTTCCAAAAGTTTAGAGATGAAGGGGAGATTGGAGACTGGTCTGTAGTTGTTTGTGCAGGATGGGTCGAGAGCAGGTTTCTTTAGTAGTGGAGTAACGATGGCGTGTTTGAAGGAGGATGGGAAAATGCCCGAGGAGAGGGAGAGATTAAAGATTGTAGTTAGGTGGGTTGTGACGACTGGAGAGAGAGACTGGAGGAGATGTGAGGGAATGGGGTCGGTAGTGCATGTAGTCGGACGAGAAGAAGAGAGGAGTCTGGAGACTTCTTCTTCTGTTATGGGATCAAATGTGGAGAGTGAGCCAGGGGAGATGTAGGAAGGGATGGGAGTCACAGCACTTGGTGGTTGGGAGCAGATTTCTTGACGGATATTATCTATTTTTTCTGTAAAGTGGGAGGCCAGGTCATCAGCACAAATGTCTGTGATAGGGGCTTGTGCTTTTGGCCTGAGGAGGGAGTGAAAAGTGTCAAAAAGTTTCTTGGGGTTGTTGGCTAGTGAGGAGATCAGGGTGGTGAAGTAGGTCTGTTTGGCAAGGTGAAGGGCAGCGTTATAGGTTCTTAACATAAATTTGAAGTGGATGAAGTCTTCTGGTGTGCGGGTTTTTCTCCATAGGCATTCAGCACTCCTGGAGCATCGCTGGAGAAGTTGAGTTTGCGATGTGAGCCAGGGCTCTTTTACTCTGTGTTTGGAAGTTCTGAGGGTGAGGGGAGCTACTTGGTCAAGGGTGCTTCTAAGAGTGTCATTGTAGTGATGAACAGCCAGATTAGGACAGGAAAGAGAGGAGATTGGGGACAGAGATGAGTGTAGGGAATCTGAAAGTGTCTGAGGGTTAATAGCTTGTAGATTTCTGACTGTGTGGTAGGTAGGAATGAGCTGGGGTGGGCGAGGATTTGTGAGCGTGAAGGAGAGAATGTTGTGGTCAGAGAGTGGAAGCGGTGAGTTGTTTAGGTGGGAGATTGAACAGAGCCGGCAGAAGACCAGATCAAGGGTGTTACCGTCCTTATGTGTCTCAGAGGTTGAAAGCTGTGAGAGGCCTAGAGAGGTGGTTAGTGATAGAAGCTGGGATGCAGATGTGGAATTAGGGCTGTTAATGGGGATGTTGAAGTCTCCCAGGATGAGGGTTGGTAGTTCTGAGGACATGAAGTGTGGCAGCCAGGCTGAAAAGTGGTCAAGGAAGAGGGTGGGTGAGCCTGGGGGCCGGTATATGACCGCTACCCTGAGGGAGAGGGGACGGAAGAGCCTGATGGTGTGGACCTCAAAAGAAGGGAATAAGAGTGATGGGACTGGGGGGATGACCTGGAAAGTGCATTGTGGGGACAGGAGTATGCCAACTCCACCACCAGGTCTGTTTGTGGGTCTCGGGGAGTGAGAGAATTGTAAGCCACCGTAGGAAATGGCAGCAGGAGAGACAGTGTCAGAATCCTGAATCCAGGTTTCAGTGAGGGCCAACAGATTAAGAGAGTTGTTCAGAAAGCAGTTGTGTAGGAAAGGAAGCTTGTTACAAGCAGACCGTGGATTCCAGAGGGCACAATTAAAAGATTGAGATGAGGGAGTGCAAGTAATGTTAATCAGATTATTGTGGTTTCGATATGAGGTAGGGTAGGGGTCGAGGTTGGGGGATGGTGGACCAGGGTTGGGGGAGATGTCCCCTGAAATCAGTAGGAGAAGGAAGATAAAGAGCCAATAGTTGTTGGAATTGTAAGTAGTTTTTTTCTGCGATGTGTTTGGGCAAGATGGGCTGAGGTTTCTCAGGAAGGTGAGGAGTGTGTGGGAGCTGTACATGGGAGAGGGAAGTATAGAGGGGCTGATGTGTATGAGTCGTGATGGAGGGGGATAGGGTGATGAATGTGGATGGCAAGGGAACACAGGAGGATAAAAATAAAGCACATGGTTAAAGGGGAAGGCAAGGTGTGGGTTACCTGACTCCTGCCCTGACTAACTGCCATGTATAACTGCCGTTTTGCTGGATGCTTATCTTCTGTGATGCTTTGCTTATGGGATGCTTGCGTGCTGTACCCCACACTGCGTGCTTCCCCTTAGCAACTACTACATATATAGGCCACACTACCGGGTCAGGAGAGAGGGATTGTGGGAGATGGTTGGGTATAATTTGGCAGCTGGGGCCAGCACACCAGGGGATGGTTAGATGATCAAAGGCACTAGACCAAGATGTGGCAAAATGCTATAGCACCTTCCACCTGATAAGATCTAGAAAGGCCCCAGTCACAGATCTAAAGCAGTAAGTATTACATACAGTGCAACAAATGAATTATACCAAAGCTTTAGCAAGCACATTTAAATATGCAGCAAAATGGTCAAGCAGCAGAAGTATGGAGTTGTACCATTTGGATATATTACAGCAGAGAAATAGAGGCAGCAGAGGTGGGAAGTTGTATCATTCAGGCTGCTTGCTGGCAGTGAATGGAGTAAATACATGCAGGGTGGCTCAGTTGATTACCATTTGGATATATTACAGCAGAGAAATAGAGGCAGCAGAGGTGGGAAGTTGTATCATTCAGGCTGCTTGCTGGCAGTGAATGGAGTAAATACATGCAGGGTGGCTCAGTTGATTACCATTTGGATATATTACAGCAGAGAAATAGAGGCAGCAGAGGTGGGAAGTTGTATCATTCAGGCTGCTTGCTGGCAGTGAATGGAGTAAATACATGCAGGGTGGCTCAGTTGATTACCATTTGGATATATTACAGCAGAGAAATAGAGGCAGCAGAGGTGGGAAGTTGTATCATTCAGGCTGCTTGCTGGCAGTGAATGGAGTAAATACATGCAGGGTGGCTCAGTTGATTACCATTTGGATATATTACAGCAGAGAAATAGAGGCAGCAGAGGTGGGAAGTTGTATCATTCAGGCTGCTTGCTGGCAGTGAATGGAGTAAATACATGCAGGGTGGCTCAGTTGATTACCTGTGTGAAGAGAGAAGATGAATGTTAATTCCATGCCATGTATAACTGCCGTTTTGCTGGATGCTTATCTTCTGTGATGCTTTGCTTATGGGATGCTTGCGTGCTGTACCCCACACTGCGTGCTTCCCCTTATAGATATATAGAGAGATAGATATAGAGATAGACAGATAGATAGAGAGATAGATAGAGATAGATAGATAGATATAGAGAGAGATAGATATATAGAGATAGATAGACATAGATATAGAGATAGATAGATAGATAGATAGATATATAGAGATAGATAGATAGATAGATATAGAGAGATAGATATAGAGAGATAGATAGATATAGAGATATATACAGTGGCGGACTAAGTGGACTATGGGCCCGGGGCTGTTCATAAAACCTGGGCCCCTGTACCCCCCTTCCCACCTGAGCGCTGCGGTCCCCGTGCGGGAATTGACAGCCGTACGGACCGCAGCACTTGGTTTGCTGCGGGTCCATACGGAAAACCCGCCACCATTCCGCCGCGTGTGGACATGGCCTAAAAAGACGTTGCACATAAGCTGTAGGCCTACGGCCAATACGCACAAAATCGCCCAACGTGAACCTGGCCATAGGGGATCCACTTTAATGTCCCCATTTTAATTTGAAGTCCCCTTACTTCATCCATTGCAGTCCCCTATCACCCACTCACTTCATCTGCAGTGCCGCTTCATCATTTGCAGCCCCTTATCCCCCCTTCCATTTTATCATGTGCAGTCCCCTTCCCCCCAACTTCATGTGCAGCCCCACTACCCCATCATCATGTGCAGTTAATTTTACCCCCACATCATGTGCAGTCCCCCTTACCCCCAATTCATCATGTGCAGCCCCACTCACCCCCCCTTCATCATATGCAGCCCCACTCACCCCCCCTTCATCATGTGCAGCCCCACTCACCCCCCTTCATCATGTGAAGCCCCCACTCATCCCCCCTTCATCCTGTGAAGCCCCCACTCACCCCCTTCATCCTGTACAACCCCAGTCACCCCCCCTTCATCATATACAGCCCCCAGTCACCCCCCCTTCATCATATACAGGCCCCAGTCACCCCCCTTCATCATATACAGCCCCCAGTCACCCCCCCTTCATCATATACAGGCCCCAGTCACCCCCCCTTCATCATATACAGGCCCCAGTCACCCCCCCTTCATCATATACAGGCCCCAGTCACCCCTCCTTCATCATATACAGGCCCCAGTCACCCCCCCTTCATCATATACAGGCCCCAGTCACCCCCCCTTCATTGTGTACAGCCCCCACTCACCCCCTCCCCCATTTAATTCATTTTATAAATAAAAAAAAATAAAAAAAGTTCCCCATACTTACCTCACAGCCGGCTCGCTCCCCAGCAGCACCTCTGCTTTCAGCATCCTCCGGGACATGTCGGCGCGTGCACGATGACGTCATCGCGCACGCCCGACATCTGACCCGGAAGTATAGCCGGAGCTGAGCAGCCGTCAAGGTGACGGCCGTGCACAGCTCCCGGCCCCTGATAGAATGTGACGCGGGCGGCTGTCTGCTGCCGGCGGCGTCACAGCACAGGGCACGGCCGGCCCTGTACAGGTGCTGGGGGAGCGGTCCGGGGGGCATTTGCCTCTGCCACCCGGCCCAGCCCGCCCCTGCCCCTGGGCCCCCAAATACCTTGGGCCCGGGGCGACCGCCCCATCCGCCCCTATTAAGATCCGCCATTGGATATATAGATAGAGATATAGAGATAGATAGATAGATAGAAAGATATAGAGAGATAGAAAGATATAGAGAGATAGTTATAGAGATAGATAGAGAGATAGATAGATAGCTATAGAGATCGATAGATAGATAGATATAGATAGATAGATATAGAGAGATAGATAGCTATAGAGATAGATAGCTATAGAGATAGATATAGATAGATATAGAGAGAGATAGATATATAGAGAGATAGATATATAGAGATAGATAGATATAGAGATAGATAGATATAGAGAGAGATAGATATAGAGAGAGAAAGATATAGAGAGAGATAGATAGATATAGACATATATAGAGACAGATAGATATAGATAGATATAGAGAGATAGATAGATAGATATAGCGATAGATAGAGAGATAGATAGAGAGATAGAGATAGATAGAGAGATAGAGAGAGATATATAGAGACAGATATAGAGATAGATATAGAGATAGATAGATCGATATAGAGAGAGATAGATAGAAAGAGATAGATATAGAGAGAGATAGAGAGAGATAGAGAGAGATAGATAGAGAGATATATAGAGAGATAGAGAGATATATAGAGAGATAGAGATAGATAGAGAGAGATATAAAAAAACAAAACACAATACTCACCTCTCCTCCTCGCTCCCACGCTGATTCCGGCAGCCGGCTTCAGTGTCAGGAGCTGCCCCCTCTGTCAGACACACAGCGGGTGCGCGATGTAGTGACGTCATCGTGCATCGGCTGTGAGTCAGCAGAGGGGACTGATGGGAGAGAGAGCACTCTCTCCCATTACCATTGAGGGCAGCGCCGGCCCTCACTGCCGCATAGCGGTTTACTGGCCTGGGGGGCGGGGCCCCTGGGGGAGAGCGGAGTAGAGACTGTGAAATGATATTCACTGCTTTCCACGCCCATGTGGGCGTGGGAAGCAGTGAATATTCATTTCCTTTTAGCAGCGGGGAAAGGGGCTCCTGGCTGCTGCTCCACTGGCACAGGGCCCCCATTAGCAGCTACGTGGTGTGCCGCTGTTAGCGACACACCACTGGCTGGGGGCCCCTGGAGCAGCGGGGGCTCTAGGCAACTGCTGGCCCTGTATGCCAGCGGGTGCCAGGGCCCACCAGATGCCAGGGCCCACCGGAGAATCCTCCGGTTCTCCGGTGGGCCAGTCCGACACTGCTCATAGGGTATAATGCTGCCCCCCATAGGGTATAATGCTGCCCCCCTCATAGGGTATAATTCACCCCCTCATAGGGTATAATGCTGCCCCCTCACAGGGTATAATGCCCCCACTCATAGGGTATAATGCTGCCCTCCCCTCATAGGGTGTAATGCTTTTATATAGAGATATATAGAGAGATATAGAGATAAATAGATATGGGATAAATAGATCTATGGATAGATAGATAGAGATAGATAGAGATAGATATAGATAGATATATAGAGAGATAGATATAGAGAGACAGATAGATATATAGAGAGATAGATATAGAGATAGAAAGATAGATAGAGAGATAGATAGAGATAGATAGATATAGAGAGAGAGAGATAGATAGATATATAGAGATAGATAGATATAGAGATAGATAGATATATAGATAGATATATAGATAGATAGATAGATAGATAGATATAGAGAGAGAGATAGATAGATATAGAGAGAGAGATAGATAGATATAGAGAGAGAGATAGATAGATATAGAGAGAGAGATAGATAGATATAGAGAGATAGATAGATATAGAGAGATAGATAGATAGAGATATATAGATAGAGAGAGAGATAGATATAGAGAGAGATAGATAGATATAGACATATATAGAGATAGATAGACATAGATAGATATAGAGATAGATATAGATAGATATAGAGAGATAGATAGATATAGCGATAGATAGATATAGCGATAGAGAGATAGATAGATAGAGAGATAGATAGAGAGATAGATAGATGGATATAGAGAGATAGATAGAGAGATATAGAGACAGATATAGAGATAGATATAGAGATACAGTGGGGCAAAAAAGTATTTAGTCAGTCAGCAATAGTGCAAGTTCCACCACTTAAAAAGATGAGAGGCGTCTGTAATTTACATCATAGGTAGACCTCAACTATGGGAGACAAACTGAGAAAAAAAAATCCAGAAAATCACATTGTCTGTTTTTTTTTCATTTTATTTGCATATTATGGTGGAAAATAAGTATTTGGTCAGAAACAAGCAATCAAGATTTCTGGCTCTCACAGACCTGTAACTTCTTCTTTAAGAGTCTCCTCTTTCCTCCACTCATTACCTGTAGTAATGGCACCTGTTTAAACTTGTTATCAGTATAAAAAGACACCTGTGCACACCCTCAAACAGTCTGACTCCAAACTCCACTATCGTGAAGACCAAAGAGCTGTCAATGGACACCAGAAACAAAATTGTAGCCCTGCACCAGGCTGGGAAGACTGAATCTGCAATAGCCAACCAGCTTGGAGTGAAGAAATCAACTGTGGGAGCAATAATTAGAAAATGGAAGACATACAAGACCACTGATAATCTCCCTCGATCTGGTGCTCCACGCAAAATCCCACCCCGTGGGGTCAGAATGATCACAAGAACGGTGAGCAAAAATCCCAGAACCACGCGGGGGGACCTAGTGAATGAACTGCAGAGAGCTGGGACCAATGTAACAAGGCCTACCATAAGTAACACACTACGCCACCATGGACTCAGATCCTGCAGTGCCAGACGTGTCCCACTGCTTAAGCCTGTACATGTCCGGGCACGTCTGAAGTTTGCTAGAGAGCATTTGGATGATCCAGAGGAGTTTTGGGAGAATGTCCTATGGTCTGATGAAACCAAACTGGAACTGTTTGGTAGAAACACAACTTGTCGTGTTTGGAGGAAAAAGAATACTGAGTTGCATCCATCAAACACCATACCTACTGTAAAGCATGGTGGTGGAAACATCATGCTTTGGGGCTGTTTCTCTGCAAAGGGGCCAGGACGACTGATCCGGGTACATGAAAGAATGAATGGGGCCATGTATCGTGAGATTTTGAGTGCAAACCTCCTTCCATCAGCAAGGGCATTGAATATGAAACGTGGCTGGGTCTTTCAACATGACAATGATCCAAAGCACACCGCCAGGGCAACGAAGGAGTGGCTTCGTAAGAAGCATTTCAAGGTCCTGGAGTGGCCTAGCCAGTCTCCAGATCTCAACCCTATAGAAAACCTTTGGAGGGAGTTGAAAGTCCGTGTTGCCAAGCGAAAAGCCAAAAACATCACTGCTCTAGAGGAGATCTGCATGGAGGAATGGGCTAACATACCAACAACAGTGTGTGGCAACCTTGTGAAGACTTACAGAAAACGTTTGACCTCTGTCATTGCCAACAAAGGATATATCACAAAGTATTGAGATGAAATTTTGTTTCTGACCAAATACTTATTTTCCACCATAATATGCAAATAAAATGAAAAAAAAAACAGACAATGTGATTTTCTGGATTTTTTTTTCTCAGTTTGTCTCCCATAGTTGAGGTCTACCTATGATGTAAATTACAGACGCCTCTCATCTTTTTAAGTGGTGGAACTTGCACTATTGCTGACTGACTAAATACTTTTTTGCCCCACTGTAGATAGATTGATATAGAGAGAGATAGATAGAGAGAGAGATAGAGATAGATAGAGATAGATATAGAGAGAGATAGAGAGAGATAGATAGAGAGAGATAGATATAGAGATAAAGATAGATATAGAGATATATAGAGAGATAGAGATAGATATAGAGATAGATAGAGAGAGATATAAAAAAACAAAACACAATACTCACCTCTCCTCCTAGCTCCCACGCTGATTCCGGCAGCCGGCTTCAGTGTCAGGAGCTGCCCCCTCTGTCAGACACACAGCGGGTGCGCGATGTAGTGACGTCATCGTGCATCGGCTGTGAGTCAGCAGAGGGGACTGATGGGAGAGAGAGCGCTCTCTCCCATTACCATTGAGGGCAGCGCCGGCCCTCACTGCCGCATAGCGGTTTACTGGCCTGGGGGGCGGGGCCCCTGGGGGAGAGCGGAGTAGAGACTGTGAAATGATATTCACTGCTTTCCACGCCCATGTGGGCGTGGGAAGCAGTGAATATTCATTTCCTTTTAGAAGCGGGGAAAGGGGCTCCTGGCTGCTGCTCCACTGGTACAGGGCCCCCATTAGCAGCTACGTGGTGTGCCGCTATTAGCGACACACCACTGGCTGGGGGCCCCTGGAGCAGCGGGGGCTCTAGGCAACTGCTGGCCCTGTATGCCAGCGGGTGCCAGGGCCCACCAGATGCCAGGGCCCACCGGAGAATCCTCCGGTTCTCTGGTGGGCCAGTCCGACACTGGTCAAATCTACCGCATACGACACTTGGATATTTTAATCATTGCCATAGACTTTGAATGAGCAGAATGGTGCATGATCAATCTGGGCTTCATTTAGCTCCTGGTGGCCTTAGTTTTATTATTGCTGGAGAAATTTTGGGAAAAGGGATCACTCTTCCAGTGATTGGTGATGCTCCCTGTGGTCAGACCAGTAGAGCTCCCGCCTCGAGTACTGCAACCTCCTACTCTCTGGCCTCCCCTCTAGCACTCTGGCACCACTCCAATCCGTCCTACATTCTGCTGCCAGACTAATCCACCTGTCTCCCAGTTATTCCCCAGCCTCTCCCCTATGCCAAGCGCTTCATTGGCTTCCTATCATCTAGAGGCTCCAGTTCAAAACCCTAACTATGACATACAAAGCCATCCACAACTTGTCTCCTCCATACATCTGTGACATGGTGTCCCGGTATTTACCCACACGCAACCTTCGATCCTCTCAAGAACTCCTTCTCTACTTTCCTCTTATCTCTTCTTCCCACAACCGCCTACAAGACTTCTCCTGTGCTTCCCCCATACTCTGGAATTCACTACCCATACACATCAGACTCTCACCTACCATGGAAACCTTCAAAAAGAACCTGAAGACCCACCTCTTCTGTCAAGCCTATAACCTGCATTGATCCTCAGTCTACTGAACCGCTGCGCGACCAGCTCTACCCTCTCCTAGTGTATCCTCACTCATCCCCTGTAGACTGTGAGCCCTTGCAGGCAGGGTCCTCTCTCCTTCTGTACTTATGTGTGTTTTGTATTGCTCATGTTTATTGTACTTGTCTATATTTGCCCCCTTTCACATGTAACGCGCCATGGAATAAATGGCGCTATAAAAATGTATAATAATAATAATAACAGAGCTACAGGGGGGAAAGGGAGGTGGTCGCCCCGGATCCGACGCTTTGAGGGTCCCACCCGGATCTATGCTACTGTTAACTGTATCGGTATGTGCAGTGCACCCATACAGTTAAGCTCTGTGGTAGAGCAGTGAGACTCTATCTCCCTGCACTGCCATCCAGACACTATGGGGCCTGTGAGCAGAGGGGGGGTTTCAGGGGCACACCTGTCATCGCATGTTCATCTGTATCATCTGGATGTTGATACATTTCAAAGCAAAGATAAGAGAGGAAGCATCATGATCCCTCTCCCATCATAACCCCCTCTGCGTCTGAAGTCACTGATGCACACTCTGACATCAGGCACGATGGCGTCACTACTTGGCACTTGCTGTCCTAAGATGTGTGGGTGCTCAGATCAATGATAGAAAGAGGAGGCGAGGAGAGTATTGTGGTTTTTTTTAATGGGAAGCGCATTATGCGGTATGGAGGCCTATGGGGAGTGCATTATACTATATAGAGACCTATGCGGAATGTATTATACTATAGAGGCATATAGGGATTAATACGATATAGAGACCTAAGGAGAGTGCAGTATACTATATAGAGTCATATGGGGGTGCATTATACTATATAGAGGCCTATGGGGATGCATTATACTATATAAAAGCCTATGAGGAGTGCATTATACTATATAGGCCTATGGGGAGTGCATTATACTATAGAGGCCAATGGAGAGTGCATTATACAATATAATGGCATATGTGGAGTGCATTTTACTATATAGAGGCATGTGGGGGTGCATTATACTATGCAGAGGCCTATGGGGTGTGTATTATATTGTATAAAGGACTATGGACAGTGCAATTTATTATAAAGGCCTGTGAGGAGTGTATTGTACTATATAGAGACCTATGGGGAGTGCCTTATACTATATAGAGGCCTATAGGGAGTGCCTTATACTATATGGAGGCCTATGGAGAGTGCATTAACTATATAGATGCCTATTGGGAGTGCATTATACCATATAGAGGCGTATGGGGAGTGCATTATACTATACAAATGACTATGGGGAGTGCATTATTCTATATTGATGCATATGGATCGTGCATTATGCTATATGACGGACTAAGCGGAATGCATTATACTATACAGTGGGTATGGAAAGTATTCAGACCCCATTAAATTTTTTCACTCTTTGTTTTACTGCAGCCATTTGGTAAATTCAAAAAAGTAAAAAAAACAAACCAGAAATGTAGATATTTTTGCAAATTTATTAAAAAAGAAAAACTGAAATATCACATGGTGATAAGTATTCGGACCCTTTGCTCAGACACTCATATTTAAGTCACATGCTGTCAATTCTCTTGTGATCCTCCTTGAGATGGTTCTACTCCTTTATTGGAGTCCAGCTGTGTTTAATTAAATTGATTGGACTTGATTTGTAAAGGCATACACCTGTCTATATAAGACCTCACAGCTCAAAGTGCATGTCAGACCAAATGAGAATCATGAGGTCAAAGGAACCGGCCAAGGAGCTCAGAGACAGAAGTGTGGCAAGGCACAGATCTGGCCAAGGTTACAAAAGCATTTCTGCTGTACTCAAGGTTCCTAAGAGCACTGTGGCCTCCTTAATCCTTAAATGGAAGAAGTTTTGGACCACTAAACCTGGCCATCCAGCCAATCTGAACAATCGTGGGAGAAGAGCTTTGGTGAGAGAGGTAAAGAACAACCTCTAAATCACTGTGGCTGAGCTCAACAGATGCAGTAGGGAGATGGGAGAAAGTTCCACAAAGTCAACTATCACTACAGCCCTCCACCAGTCGGGCCTTTATGGCAGAGTATCCCGACAGAAGCCTCTCCTCAGTGCAAGACATATGAAAGCCCGCATAGAGTTTGCTAAAAAACTCATGAAGGACTCCCATACTATGAGAAATAAGATTCTCTGGTCTGATGAGATGAAGATAGAACTTTTTGGTGATAATTCCAAGTGGTATGTGTGGAGAAAACCAAGCACTGCTCATCACCTGCCCAATACAATCCCAACAGTGAAACATGGTGGTGGCAGCATCATGCTATAGGGTGTTTTTCAACTACAGGGACAAGACGACTGGTTGCAATTGAAGGAAACATGAATGCCACTGTCATGCTCATCGTGTCTGTTTTGCTGCATGACCCCTGGAGCAGTGTGCACGCGCACCTCACTGTTATGCCTGTCAGGTCTGTTATGCTGCATGACCCCTGGAGAAGTGTGCACGTGCACCTCATCTCATGGCTGCCTACCGTTGCTGGTGTACACTCGTGCTCTACCTCATGGCTATATGCCATTGCTTGTGCGCCGATGTGCTTCATCTCACGGCTGTGCGCCATCGCTAGTATGCACGTGTACCTCACCATGGCTGCATGCCGTTGCTGTGCACATGTGTGCTTTACCTCATGGCTGCATGCCGTTGCTGTGTGCACGCCCATCTATGCTCTGCCTGCTGCAGTCCTCTCTATGCTCCAGGAGGACCTGATCCAGCAATCCTCTCTATGGTCCTGGAGGACCCGAATATGTGATCCTCTCTATGGTCCAGGAGGACCTGATCCAGCAATTCTCTCTATGGTCCTGGAGGATCTGACCATGTGATCCTCTCTATGGTCCAGGAGGACCTGACCCAGCGATCCGCTCTATGGTTTTGGAGGACCTGACCCAGAAGTTCACCCCATGGTCCTTACCCGGAAGTCCAAGTGCTAATGCCCTATATCAGACCGCCCCTTCCTAAGGTCGGGGCCTGAGTATCGTGTTGCTTCCCTGCTAGGCTGTTTGGTCTGCTCGATTGCTCCCTGTATTCTGTGCCCCTGCAATCTGCCCTGTTGTGCTTCTTCGCACATGTTCTGTGCTTGTACTTCATCTGGTGTCCTGTGATTGTCCTTTGTCCTGTACTTTGTCTGTGTCCTGTCTTCATCTGGTGTCCTGTATCTTGCCTCGTGTCCTGTGCCTTACCTTGTGTGCTTTCTCTGTATTCTGTCTTATGGTGCTCCTTTAGCACAAGCTCTGCTTCTCTCCTGCACTCTGTCCTATTGTGCTCTCTTGCACAAGCCTGTTTCCGTACTGTGCCTCGCCGTGCGGTCTATACGCGCTTTGGCCATGTACTCTGCTTTAAGCCTTATCTTTGTATTCTGCCTTCCCATGCTCCTCTAGCACAAGCCCTGTCTTGCACTCTGTGCTTTGCCATATACCCAGCTCTGTGCTCTGGCATACACTCCGCTTTTCCCTTGTACCTGGCTCTGTGCGTCAGCATACGTTCCGCTACCTGTCTGTACTTTGCTCTATGTCTCTGCCCCAGCTCTGGGCTCTAGCATACGCTTCACTTCTCTTTCTTGTACCCGGTTCTGTGCTTCAGCCTACATTCCGCTCCTTGTTCTGTACTTTGCCTTGCCTTGTTTCTCCACGTGCCCTTTGCACGCCCCTGGCCTTGCCTCGCCCACCTGTTTGTGCCTCAGCCATGCTCATCGGCCAGTGAATTAGCTGTGTCGGCCTGTTGTGCCTCAGCCGTGCACGCCTCAGTCTTGCCCGCCTGTCTGAGCCTCAGCCCGACTAGCTAGCCAGTGCCCCAGCCGTGCTCTCTGTGCTTCCTTGCACTCACGCTGTCCCTGCACTGTGCATAGCGTGCCTCCTGGCACGCGCAGGTCCTAGCCTGCTCCTTGGCATACCTCCCCATTCTTCTCTGAAGCACGCGCAGGACCTGCCATGAACCCTGGCGTGCCTCCTAGCATGCACAGGCCCTAGCCTTTACCCTGGCGTGCCCTCTAGCACGCACAGGCCTTAGCCTGAACCCTGGCGCGGCCTCTAGCATGCACAGGCCTTAGCCTGAACCCTGGTGTGTCTCTTAACTTGCACAGGCCCTAGCCTGAACCCTGGCGTGTCCTATAGCACGCACCTCGCCTTGAACCCTGGAGTGTCTCTTAGCACTCTCCCTGCCTTGGATCCTGGTTTGCCCCCTAGCGTACACCCTGCCTTGCACCCTGCCTTGGACCCTGGTGTGCCCCCTAGTGCAGTGCACACCCTGCCTTGCACCCTGGTGTGCCCCCTAGCACGCACCCTGCCTTGAACCCTGCCCTGGACCCTGGTGTGTCTCCTAGCACGCATCCTGCCTGGAACCCTGCCTTGGACCTTGGTGTGTCTCCTAACATGCACTACGTCTTGAACCCTGGCGTGCCTCCTTGCCTGAAGCTGAAGCAGAAGCTGACTTTGTCACAGTGGCCAAGTAGAGAGTTATCCTGGATGAAAAACTCTTCCAGAGTGCTCTGGACTTCAGACTTGACCGAAGGTTCACCTTCCAACAAGACAATGACTCTAAGCACACAGCTAAAATAATAAAGGAGTGGCTTCAGAACAACTCTGTGACCATTCTTGACTGGCCCAACCAGAGCCCTGACCTAAACACAATTGAGCATTTCTGGAGAGACCTGAAAATGGCTGTCCTCCAAATTTCTACATTTCTGTTTTTTTCAGTCAAGATGGAGATGCAGAGTGTACATTAATGAGAAAAAATGAACTTTTTTGAATTTACCAAATGGCTACAATGAAACAAAGAGTGAAAAATTTAAAAAGGTTTGAATACTTTTCGTACCCACTCTATGCAGGACTATGGGGAGTGCATTATACTATATAGAGGATATAGAGGTATATGGGGAGTGCATTATACTATATAGAGGATATAGAGGTATATGGGGAGTGCATTATATTATATAGAGGCATATGGAGCATTCATTATACTATATAAAGGACTAAGGGGAATGCATTATACAGAGTGGGCCATTTAAATGGATACACCTTGTAATGCCGCTGTGTTTGTACTCTGTTTAACCAGCTTTACTCTGCATATCTCTGCTTTAACCCTTCGCTCTTCTCCCCATAATGAGCTGGAATGCTGTTGTCAGTTACCAGTATGGATGCTGCTCAGCTCCCAACTCCGCTGCGTAGCTGTACATGGGTGAGTGTCTCCACTGCGCTGCATGACCACCCACATGTGCAGTCTCGGGCTGCTGCTGTAGAAGCTACCCGCAGGTTGCAAGGTCCTCTGCAGTTGTGCATGACTTACTACGTGTGTCCAGGCTTGCAGCCGCTGCCAGGTGGTCTTTGCTATGCTGATTTGTTTCTGGCTGTGCTTAGGGTGCGCATGGCCACACTTCCCGCTTTTATGAGGAATGGGTGTGTGCTTGAATTGCTGTCTCCAGCCTATCACTGAGGGGCAGCTCCTATATAAAGTTCTCCTGCCCTGTGGGGCGTTGCCAGAGCTTCGCAATAAATTTCTGAGACTTGCTATGTGTGTTTGGTGTTCAGCTCCTGTCCTGCCTGCATTCAGTTCTAGGAAAGCTGATGCCTGTTTTCTGCCTGCTCTGGGGGCAAAGTACCCAGATCTGTTTCTGTTTAGTCTGTTATCAGCTTTGGGACAGCTGATGTCTGTGTTCCTGGACTTGCCCTGTTTACGTGTTGATACCAAAGCCCTTGTCCTGATTCCTGCTGTGTGTTGTTCCTGAAGTCCTTCTGTGTCTTGAACCCTGTACCCAGTGACTGTGACTTTTTGCTAACTGAATTTCTGAGAACAGTCCTGGGTTTATTTTGGAAGTTGGAGTCCACAGTTTCTGCTGAGTTTCTGCTACTCTGTATTCAGCTTGTTACTCGGTGCAATCCCCGGCCGGCTCCAGTCCAGCCCAGCATTGCTTGCACCAGACTGCTTGAGTTCTTTTTTAGGTCACTGCCAGATGTTTAGAGCCTGATGACCGTGGCCTCATGTCCGGAGCCTGATGTCCGCAGCCTGATGTCTGGTGCCTGTCGATTGCTGCCAAATGTCTGATGCCAGTGTTCTGATGTTATATCTGAGATCCGAGTTCTGATGTCCTGATGTCCAGATGTCCTACCTGAGACCTGATGTCCTGGTGTCTGGCTTGTGCCCTGATGTCCAGATGTCCTGCCTGAGTCCCAATGTCCGGATGTCCTGCCTTAGTCATGATGTCCTACCTGAATCCTGATGTTCTGATGTCCCGCCTGTGTCCTGATGTCCTGCCAGAGTCCAGATGTCAGTGCGTGTTATGATGTCCCATCCGAGTTCCGATGTCCAGTCTGTTTTCTGATGTCCAGCCTGTGTCCAGATGTCCAGTCCGTGGTCCTGGTGGTCCAATTTGCGCTCTTGAGTTGGTCCCGCTCGTGTTCCTGAATGGATTCCTCCTCCGTGGTCCCTGAGAGTCTCCAGCTATGTTCCCCGGTGATGGTCCCGCCAGTGATCCCTGGACCTGTCCAGCCTATGCGCGCAGCCTATGCCGGGTGCTGTAGTGCCAAGGTTCCTGGACCTGTGCTATCCGTGTCTTGCTTATGTTCTGATGTCCTGCCGGTTCCCTGGGGTCTAACCTGTGATGGCTCCTGTCATTGTGTGAAGGCTTTCCTAGGTTGGTGTTAGATGTTCTCCTGCTGTGCCTGTGCTACACCTGAGGCCTGAGGGAGAGGACATCCTAGTTTGCCCGTGCCAGATAACGCTGGACTGCATCAACCCGTGATGACCCTAGCCATCTTCTGAAGTCTGCCCGAGGTCAGTGTCTGATGTTCTCCTGCTGAGCCAGTACCTCTCCTGTGGGCCGAGAGAGAGTTCCTCCTAGGATGCCCTGTCAGATGTCCCTGGACTGCGTCAACCCGTGATGACCTCTTGCCATCGTCTGAAGCTAGTCCGAGGTCGGTGTCTGATGTTCTCCTGCTGTGCCTGTGCCACTCCTAAGGCCTAAGTGTGAAGTCCTCTTAGGATGCCTGTGCCAGATGACCCTGGACTGCGTCAACCCATGATGACCTCTTGCTTCGCCTGTCAACCTGAGATGTGTGCCCTTCGTGATGTGCGTAATTGGGAACCTGGTGTCTAAATGTCTTTAGCTTTATTTAAGTAAACTTTATGTTTCTTCATACCGGAAGATGTGCAGTGTCTTTTAGTTCTGCATATGGCCATCTTGTCCACTAGCTCAGCTGCCACAGACCCTGGTCGCTACCCTTCCCTAGTCCGGGTAGGCCCGGGTACCCCTCTGTGGTCCAGTGGGTCCACATTCCACTATCACCTGGGACACATACCCCATTGTCGTTATGGTTTAACAACGTAAGAGCGTTGACTGGTAAGCCACACTGCGTCCGCGATCGTAACACGAAGCTCTTGCCATGGACTCCGCTGAGCCTATAAGGACTGCAGAACATTTCTGAGCCACGCCTGGTGTGCGGAGTAGACTCCTCGGATCCCATGTAGTAAGTAGGCTAGATTGCTCTATCCCCCGCTTGGTCAGCGAATGGGATTTTTTAAGCATTGGACTTTGCTGCTATTGTGTGAACTGTGGGACTTTCCGCCAAACCCAAGTGAATTTTCTGAGAAATTTTTTTTTGTTTGGGTCTTCAGAAGATGGGGCCTGAGGAGGGGATACTATAATGCCGCTGTGTTTGTTCTCTGTTTAACTAGCCTTACTCTGCATATCTTTGCTTTAACACTTAGCTCTTTTCCCCATAATGAGCTGGAATGCTGTTGTCAGTTACCTGTATGGATGCTGCTCAGTTCCCGGCTCCACTGCGTAGCCGTACATGCGTGAGTGTCTCCACTGTGCTGCATAACCACCCGCATGTGCAGTTCCTGGCTGCCGCTGTGGAAGCTACCCGCGAGTTGCAAGGTTCTCTGCAGTTATGCATGACTTACCACGTGTGTGCAGGCTTGCATTCGCTGCCAGGTGTCCTTTGCTATGCTGATTTGTTTCTGGCTGTGTTCAGGGTGCGCGCGACCGCAATTCTCCTGCTTTTATGAGAAATGGGTGTGTGCTTGAATTGCTGTCCCCAGCCTATCACTGCGGGGCAGCTCCTATATAAAGTTCCCCTGCCCTGTGGGGTGTTGCCAGAGCTTCACAATAAGTTTCTGAGTCTTGCTATGCGTGTTTGGTGTTCAGCTCCTGTCCTGCCTGTGTTCAGTTCTAGGAAAGCTGATGCCTGTTTTCCGCCTGCTCTGGGGGCAGAGTACCCAGATCCGTTTCTGTTCAGTCTGTTATGAGCTTTGGGACAGCTGATGTCTGTGTTTCTGGATTTGCCTTGTTTATGTGTTGGTACCAAAGCCCTTGCCCTGATTCCTGCTGGGTGTTGTTCCTGAAGTCCTTCTGTGTCTTGAACCATGTACCCAGTGACTGTGACTTTTTGCTAACTGAATTTCTGTGAACATACCTGGGTTCATCTTGGAAGTTGGAGTCCGGAGTTTCTGCTCAGTTTCTACTACTCTGTATTCAGCTTGTTACTCGGTGCAACCCCCGGCCGGCTCCAGTCCAGCCCAGCGTTGCTTGCACCAGACCGCTTGAGTTCCTTTTAAGGTCACTGCCAGATGTCCGGAGCCTGATGACCATGGTCTCTTGTCCGGAGCCTGATGACCGCGGTCTGATGTCCAGTGTCTGATGACTGCTCCCAGATGTCCGGTACCTGACGTCCTCCACCAGATGTCCGAATCCTATCCTCCGCTGCCTGATGCCCAGAGCCTGCTGATCGCTGCCATATGTCTGGAGCCTGATGACTGCGGTCTCATGTCCGGAGCCTGATGTCCGCAGCCTGATGTCCGGTGCCTGTCGATCGCTGCCAGATTTCTGGAGTCCGATGCCAGTGTTCTGATGTTCTATCTGAGATCCGAGTTCTGATGTCCTGATGTCCTGATGTCCAGACGTCCTATCTGAGACCTGATGTCCTGATGTCCAGATGTCCTACCTGAGACCTGATATCTTGATGTCCGGCTTGTGCCCTGATGTCCTGCCTGAGTTGTGATGTCCTACCTGAATCCTAATGTTCTGATGTCCCGCCTGTGTCCTGATGTCCCACCTGTGTCCTGATGTCCTGCCTGAGTCCAGATGTCTGTCTGTGTTATGATGTCCCATCCGTGTTCCGATGTCCAGCCTGTGTCCAGATGTCCAGTCTGTGGTCCTGGTGGCCCATTTTGTGCTTTTGAGTTGGTCCCGCTCCGTGGTCCCCGGGAGTCTCCAGCTCTGTTCCCCGGTGACGGTCCCACCAGTGAGCCCTGGACCTGTCCAGCCTATGCCCGGTGTTGTAGTGCAAAGGTTCCTGGACCTGTGCTATCCGTGTCTTGCTTATGTTCTCATGTCCTGCCGGTTCCCTGGGGTCTTACCCGTGATGGCTCCTGTCATTGTCTGAAGGCTGTCCGAGATCGGTGTTATATGTTCTCCTGCTGTGCCTGTGCTACGTCTGAAACCTGAGAGAGAGGTTATCCTAGTATGCCCATGCCAGATAACCCTGGACTGCATCAACCTGTGATGATCCTAGCCATCATCTGAAGTCCGAGGTTGATGTCTGATGTTCTCCTGCTGTGCCTTTGCCACTTCTGAGGCCTAAGTGTAAAGTCCTCTTAGGATGCCCGTGCCAGATGACCCTGGACTGTGTCAACCCGTGATGACTTCTTACTTTGCCTGTCAACCTGACATGTGTGCCCTTCTTGATGTGCGTAATCGGGAACATGGTGTCTAGATGTCTTTTGCTTTATGTAAGTAAACTTTATGTCAAAATCCCACAGCTCCATTGCTCCGGGAATATGGCCACCGGGGCGGCTCAAGCTCAGATTCAGATCTCGGGAGACGAGATCTTGGGAAGAGATCTGAATCTGAGCATGCGCCGCCCCTGACGGCCATATTCCCGGAGGCCACCGCACCGCATCACAGCAACAGACCTGCTGGGCTTTCAATAAATGCCAGGGGAGGTCCGCCACACCAAAGAGCCCGACCACTACAGCACCACTGAGCACCGCCACCGCATCACAGCCACACCAGCCTGGGAAGTGAGACTGTATCGGAACGGCAGCCACTGAGACCACTACAACCGCCACCACCACCGGATTTGTAAGTATATTCCAACCATAAGACGCACCCCATTTTCCCAAAAACTTTTGGGCAAAAAAGTGCGTCTTATGGTCTGAAAAATACGGTTATTCGGAAAAATTTGGAGAGAAGGATAATCATACTATATTCCCTAGCAGGCAATATGTGGCTCTATCTTTTTATGGGAGGCATTATGGATTGATATCATATCACAAAGAAAGAGAAAATAGAAAGCTATCTAGAAGTCAAGATGGTTTCTAATATGTAGTAGGTGGCCAAACAACACGGAAAGAATTCAGCCTTAGGGCCCCGTCACACATAGCGACTCACCAGCGAACCCGACAATTGTGTGAGCTTGTCAGGATCGCTGGTGTGTCGCTACGTGATCGCTGGTGAGCTGCCAAACACGCAGCTTCACCAGTGATCAGGACAGCAACACGCGGGTAACAAGTGATGCATGTCGCTTAGTTACCCACTGTGTACCTTAGTTACCAGCGCGCTGGTGCAGGGAGCTGGTAACCGCGCGTTGCTTAGAAACCCGATGTGTATCTTGGTTACCAGGTCCCTGCACCAGCGCGCTGGTAACTAAGGTACACATCGGGTTTCTAAGCGCCGCGCGGCACTTAGAAACCCGATGTTTACCTTGGTTACTAGCTCCAGCTCGCTGATCGCTGGTCTCCCGCCTGCCACATGTGATACTTTTTCACCCTACTTTTAGAATTTTTTTTTATACACAGTATACAGTCTTTTCCATTATTCATATGATTACAAATGTCCTAAAAGATATACCGTATTTTTCACTTTGTAAGACGCACTTTTTTTGCCCCAAATAAGGGGGAAAAATAGGGGTGCGTCTTACAATGCGGATAAACCTTATTTGTGCTGCCGCTGCGGGTGTCTGGTGCTTGCTGCCGCCGCGTTCTGTCCCCCGGTGCTTGCCGCCGCCACACTCTATCACCTGATGCTTGCCACCGCGCTATATCTTGTGCTGTGTGGGGGGGGCTCTGCCATTCCATCCATGCTTGCTTGCCTGTGCGGTGGATTCCTTCTGGGAAAATGGCCGCTGCGCAAGCGCAGATGGAGATCTCGGCACTGAAATCTCGGAGCACTGGGGGATAGAGCGCGGCGGCAAGCACCAGGGGACAGAGCGCTGTGGCAGCATCCGGCAGCATCGGGGGACAGAGCGTGGTGACAGCAACACTGGGGACATAGCACAGCGGCAGCATCGGACACCCGCCGCACATCAAAACACGCCCTCATCCGAGCAGCAATGTTCCACTCCTGCCTCTTCCTTCCAGCAGCAACCCTGAGACCCCACTTCTCACCACCCCCGGTAAGCAATAAGAAGCCTGGATTATAAGAAGCACCACCATTTTATTAAAAAAAAAGGTTTTTCCTATTTTTCTCCTCGAAATTTGGGGTGCTTCTTATAATCCGGGGCGTCTTTTAAAGTGAAAAATATGGTAATTAACAGTGACAACATGACAACTCTGTCTGTCCATAAGTAGGTAGAAAGAGAAAAAGATAAGATTTAGCAGTGATTAAAGAATATTCTCGTATTCCAGTAAATGTAATGCGATACCAAGAAATGAAGACACAACTGAAAATTATCATTAGTAATTTATGTCATTGATGCAATGAAATTGGTAGTTCTTCTGTCCAATTAACTAAGCTTAATGTAGATTCCTCAACTTTTTTTTTAATTTTCTACACTGCGATTTATGGGAAAAAGTGACAGATAGTTTTTCTTTGCGAAACTCATTTTAGTCTCTCATGGGAAGACAGACCCAATTATAAGAAAAGCAATGGACCTGGAGAATTGAGTTACGTAGAAGAAGGCAACGGAGCAGAAAATATTTAACTTGCTTTAGTTTATGTTTCAAAACTACATCGTGACCATGTTTCTCTTGTTATAAAACATGTAATAAAAATCAGTGTGATACTCTGTTAGAGTTATACTTGTGCCTAAGTTAAGACCCATTAAATTAAAGATGTGATTATACTTGATGTTAGTGTGACTGAATGAAGTTCATTCTAGAATACAGGTGCAGCACAAGAGAAGTCTTGAATCTGTGAATAGGACATTTTCATAGGTTAAAACAATAGTTGTGAAAGAGGTCGTGGATGGAAATAGAAAAATGAGAATAGCATACCCAATTACATTACCAGAAGAGTTCATAACCAAATTTTTGAACTTTATTCTGTTTCTGCTGGAGTAAAGTTTGTTGTGTAACGAACGCCACTGTTTTTCATTAATTTGATGCGTGGAGGTCATGCCCTGTCCAGCCTTAACTCAGGTCATTTTGATGAAGCTGGGACAAACTGACATGAGAATGACAAAAGTCACAAAATTTTGGTGCAACTTCAAGTTACTGTTACCACGGCTGGTCGGGTGAGGATAATCTCCAGGAGTGGACCCTCTGGATCGTGGCACCGAGGGGCCCGGGGCCAGCTGCCAGGTGGAGCCGACTCTTATACAGGGATGGTTAGGAGCAGGCCCAGGGGTTCTGGTACCACGATAGCCGGTACCGAGAGGGGCGGCTCAGAATGAACTGGAGTAGGAGCACGAGACTGTAGGAGATAGGACCAGAGTGGGGTTGCGGGACTGGAGTATAGACAGCAGGACGGAGCAGGATAACTGTAGACAGGACCGGAATAAGACTGCGGGACTGGAGCCTAGACAGCAGGATGAAGCAGGAACACGGGAGGCAGGACTGGAGTAGGACTGCAGGGCTGGAGCATAGATAGCAGGATGAAGCAGGAACACGGGAGTACAGGACTGTGAGACTGTGGCAGGAACCAAGGAGTACAGGACTGAGAGACTGCGGCAGGAACACGAGGAAGCAGGACCTAGTGTGCTAGCTAACACAACGATCTGGCACCTCTCTCAAGGGAGGACGGCCTGATATGCCCCTGTCTGAACTGCCATTGGTCCGGTGGTGCTTCCGGGTCATGGCATTGCCGGAGCATAAGTGACAGGAGGGAGGCACGGACCTGTCAGAAGGGACCGCCGTGGATGTCGGACGGCGGAGGGCTGCCGCGTGGGAGCGGAGGCCGGGTGAGTATACAGTGGCGGCGTGACAGTTACCCTTAAATTGTCCAACTTTTCAAAGCTTTTCCATAAAAGCTCTATGTCTTTCTTGACTTGGTGGAAGCAATATATGTTGGCTACAGGGCACCTTCTTTTGCTGCTGAATATTAAATATTTTTTAAAGTGTATATTTAATTTTAGATAACTTTTCAGAATAAGCTGTCATGTGTGTGAACATGAGAAAAAACACTATTTGCGGATATTATATGACTTGTTCCATCTCTAATTTCAATTTGCTTTTATACCTGTTAGCACCACGCCGGAGTCCTGCTCTGACAGGCAGGTTCTTCGGCGTGTCACTTCTCTCACCTCCGCTGCGGTCGGTTCTTCCCTTCCCCATTCTTTGTATGCTCCCAGCCGCGCTTTCAGTCGGACTTCCAGCCATGTCCTTAGGGCATGCGCGAGTGTGCTCCCACCCTCTTAAAGGGCTAGCATGTGCACTTGCTATTTACTCCCCAGCCAATGGCTGAGAGGTATTATGTATATAATGCTTTTTCCCCACTGGGGAGGTACCTAAGTAACCTTCCTGTTTTGCAGTCTATGTTGTGTAAGGTTGAATACCAGTCCCTGCTGCACTCTGGTGCAGATCCTGCCTGCAGCACTCTGGTGCAAATCCTGCCTGCTGCACTCTGATATGAACTCTGTCTGTTGCACTCTGATACGAACTCTGCCTGCTGCTCCATCCAGTCTTCCCTTCTGGGTCCAATAATAAAGTAACTTGGCACTCAACTGAATGATCCTTTTATGAATAAGTTTTTTGTTTATGCACAGTCTTAGAAAAACGTTTCGGCCCCCAACAGGCCTTCGTCAGTCCGACTGCTGTCGTGGTGTAGTGAATAAATGTGAATCCACGAGAAAAAGTTTTTTTGCATATAAATTCCTGCTATAGGGAATAATGCAGGTGTATAGTGTGCACTCCGTTAATGCTGAAATGTGCTGTGCTAGTAAATCAACCGGGAATAATGCAGGCAGCGTCAATAAAGAATCTATCCCTTTAGGTCAAAGATTAATTCCTTGAATTATTGAGGTACTTGGCCTGCTGACCTTGTCCGTATACGGCTCTTTATTACAAGACCCATACGGGGCTTATATAAGCAGGTATCAGGTATGCAGGGCTAAATGCTCTTTAGTCAAAGGCCCATATGGGGCATGTAGAAGTAAGCATCAGGTTTGAGGGGATAAACGTGGTATCCACCGCTAGTATGACAGCCTGGCTAGGTTTTACTAAGACTGCGCATAAATAAAAACCTCATCATCAGAGGCTCTAGTGAACAGTCCGGTGCTCACTTCGTCACACCCCTACAGGCTCTCCGCGGTCCATGGCACAGTGGTTCCACAAACAATATCGTAGCTGGAGATTGCCCAGCACACACAGGCATGAAAGATTCCTGCTCTTCTTCCTCTGTAGTCCACAGACAGAAAACAAGAAGCAGCATAAAAAAACACCATACAGCAATACTGAGCTGAGAGGCTGTGAATCCAGCACTGGAGTAATGTAAAACAGTTGCTTGAAACTGAAGCTCCATATGCCTTTGTCTGCCTGGTCTCTTACTGTGCTGCTGAGTACTCCTCACTCCTAGACTCTCCCCACTCTGTAGTATATAAAAGGATGTGTAACATGACACCTCAGTGGTCTGACAGTCTGCCTTGCTTTGACCAAAGCAAATTTGAACTGTTTTTTTTTCCAGGGTGGATGGTGAGTTCAGAAGGAAGGTGGCTCAAAAGTGGAAAAAGAAGATTTATCTGATAAGATATATATTATACTGTACATTAGCTTGTACAATGGGTTTATGCAAAGTTCATTGAAACGAAACTCTAGAGGAAGGGCACCGTTTGAATACGAGTTATTGGGTGGAAATTGGTCCAAAAGAGAAAGCTTGGAGAAGAAGGAGTAAGCTGTATTCTTTCTTTGCTTAGTAGAGGAGTCATTATTATATGGGACCTTCAGAGGGAGAGGATCCAATCCTTGTTGCTCCCATCTCCTTTGTTGCTGCCTGGCACCTGTTAAACTCCTTTGTCCACAGTACCTGCATTGTTAGTAAACCAGGTGTTGGATTACTCTGAGAGCCGAATAAAGAAGGTAACAGGAAGAAATTCTTAACTATTTATTTCTTTGATGGGCGCAATATAGGGGCATTTTAAAACTTTGCCTATACGGCACACTTTCTGTCACATACATGTCTAAACCTACTGCTTCAATCCCAGCCCTGGTCATTAGGAACTGATACAATGATACCATGCTTACTGATGGACATCTGCAGTGTTCTGCCCATTATTGTGCAGCAAGTTAATTCATAGTGTAGTACCAGTTATATCCATTAGAGCAGTGGTCCCCAACCTTTTTTGCACCAGGGACCGGCTTGAAGCAAGACCATTCTTCCATGGCCCGGCAGGGCGGGGATGGAGGTGTGACAGGGGCGGGGCTTTGGTCATAAGGGGGGCAGGGTTATGGACGCAGTTGTAGTTTAGCAGTGCATGCTTATCATTTAATTATAACATTTATAATGTGACTCAACTCACCATAGGTTTTGAATGAGTGGGAGCACCTGGCTTGTTTCTCTGTTTCAGTGGGAGCACCGGCTACTTCTACTGATGACCGTCACTGCTAATGATGATTGGAACCTACAAGGAAATGGAGCATTGAGCACTTAAGAAAAATTGTACTGGAGTACTGTACATGCTGATTATTTTCTAATCATCAGAAAATGTATGTGTGGTTCCTCCCGTCCTGTCCAGCTCTGTGTGGCTCCCCCTGTTGTATGCATGGCTCCCCTGTCCCATCCTTGTATACATGGCTCTGCTCCCATCCTCCCATCCTTGTATACATGGCTCTGCTCCCATCCTGTATACATGGCTCTGCTCCCACTCTTCTATCCTGTATACATGGCTCCCCTGTCCCATCCTGTATACATGGCTCCGCTCCCATCCTCCCATCCTGTATACATGGCTCTGCTCCCACCCTCCCATCCTGTATGCATGGCTCCCCTGTCCCATCCTGTATACATGGCTCCGCTCTCACTCTTTCTCCCCTGTATGCATGGCTCCGCTCCCACTCTCCCTCCCCTGCATATATGGCTCCGCTCCCATTCTCCCTCCCTTATATATATATGACTCTGCTCCCACTCTCCCTTATATATGGCTCCGCTCCCACTCTCCCTTATATATGGCTCTGCTCCCACTCTCCCTCCCCTGTATATATGGCTCCGCTCCCATTCTCCCTCCCTTATATATATATATATATGGCTCCGCTCCCACTCTCCCTTATATATGGCTCCGCTCCCACTCTCCCTCCCCTGTATATATGGCTCCGCTCCCATTCTCCCTCCCTTATATATATATGACTCTGCTCCCACTCTCCCTTATATATGGCTCCGCTCCCACTCTCCCTCCCCTGTGTATATGACTCCGCTCCCATTCTCCCTCCCTTATATATATATATATATATATATATGGCTCCGCTCCCACTCTCCTTCTCCTGTATATATGACTCCACTCCCATTCTCCCTTGTATATATGGCTCCACTCCCACTCACCCTCCCCTGTATATATGAATCCGCTCCCATTCTCCCTCCCTTATATATATATATATGGCTCCGCTCCCACTCTCCCTTATATATGGCTCTGCTCCCACTCTCCCTTATATATGGCTCCGCTCCCATTCTCCCTCCCTTATACAGTGGGGCAAAAAAGTATTTAGTCAGTCAGCAATAGTGCAAGTTCCACCACTTAAAAAGATGAGAGGCGTCTGTAATTTACATCATAGGTAGACCTCAACTATGGGAGACAAACTGAGAAAAAAAAATCCAGAAAATTACATTGTCTGTTTTTTTTTCATTTTATTTGCATATTATGGTGGAAAATAAGTATTTGGTCAGAAACAAGCAATCAAGATTTCTGGCTCTCACAGACCTGTAACTTCTTCTTTAAGAGTCTCCTCTTTCCTCCACTCATTACCTGTAGTAATGGCACCTGTTTAAACTTGTTATCAGTATAAAAAGACACCTGTGCACACCCTCAAACAGTCTGACTCCAAACTCCACTATGGTGAAGACCAAAGAGCTGTCAAAGGACACCAGAAACAAAATTGTAGCCCTGCACCAGGCTGGGAAGACTGAATCTGCAATAGCCAACCAGCTTGGAGTGAAGAAATCAACTGTGGGAGCAATAATTAGAAAATGGAAGACATACAAGACCACTGATAATCTCCCTCGATCTGGTGCTCCACGCAAAATCCCACCCCGTGGGGTCAGAATGATCACAAGAACGGTGAGCAAAAATCCCAGAACCACGCGGGGGGACCTAGTGAATGAACTGCAGAGAGCTGGGACCAATGTAACAAGGCCTACCATAAGTAACACACTACGCCACCATGGACTCAGATCCTGCAGTGCCAGACGTGTCCCACTGCTTAAGCCTGTACATGTCCGGGCACGTCTGAAGTTTGCTAGAGAGCATTTGGATGATCCAGAGGAGTTTTGGGAGAATGTCCTATGGTCTGATGAAACCAAACTGGAACTGTTTGGTAGAAACACAACTTGTCGTGTTTGGAGGAAAAAGAATACTGAGTTGCATCCATCAAACACCATACCTACTGTAAAGCATGGTGTTGGAAACATCATGCTTTGGGGCTGTTTCTCTGCAAAGGGGCCAGGACGACTGATCCGGGTACATGAAAGAATGAATGGGGCCATGTATCGTGAGATTTTGAGTGCAAACCTCCTTCCATCAGCAAGGGCATTGAATATGAAACGTGGCTGGGTCTTTCAACATGACAATGATCCAAAGCACACCGCCAGGGCAACGAAGGAGTGGCTTCGTAAGAAGCATTTCAAGGTCCTAGAGTGGCCTAGCCAGTCTCCAGATCTCAACCCTATAGAAAACCTTTGGAGGGAGTTGAAAGTCCGTGTTGCCAAGCGAAAAGCCAAAAACATCACTGCTCTAGAGGAGATCTGCATGGAGGAATGGGCCAACATACCAACAACAGTGTGTGGCAACCTTGTGAAGACTTACAGAAAACGTTTGACCTCTGTCATTGCCAACAAAGGATATATCACAAAGTATTGAGATGAAATTTTGTTTCTGACCAAATACTTATTTTCCACCATAATATGCAAATAAAATGAAAAAAAAACAGACAATGTGATTTTCTGGATTTTTTTTTCTCAGTTTGTCTCCCATAGTTGAGGTCTACCTATGATGTAAATTACAGACGCCTCTCATCTTTTTAAGTGGTGGAACTTGCACTATTGCTGACTGACTAAATACTTTTTTGCCCCACCGTATATATATATGGCTCCGCTCCCACTCTCCCTTATATATGGCTCCGCTCCCACTCTCCCTTATATATGGCTCCGCTCCCACTCTCCCTCCCCTGTATATATGGCTCCACTCCCACTCTCCCTCTCCTGTATATATGACTCCGCTCCCATTCTCCCTTGTATATATGGCTCCACTCCCACTCTCCCTCCCCTGTATATATGACTCTGCTCCCATTCTCCCTCCCTTATATATATATATGGCTCCACTCCCACTCTCCCTCCCTTGTATATATGGCTCCGCTCCCACTCTCCCGGCCTCCCTTGTATATATGGCTCCGCTCCCACCCTCCCTCCCTTGTATATATGGCTCTGCTCCCACTCTCCCGGCCTCCCTTGTATATATGGCTCCGCTCCCACTCTCCCGGCCTCCCTTGTATATATGGCTCCGCTCCCACTCTCCCGGCCTCCCTTGTATATATGGCTCCGCTCCCACTCTCCCGGCCTCCCTTGTATATATGGCTCCGCTTCCACACTCTCTCCCATATATATATGGCTCTGCTCCCACTCTCCCTCCCTTGTATATATGGCTCCGCTCGGCTCCCCCATCATACTTACCCTCACATCGCTGACCTTCCTTCCCATCGCTGAACTTCCCTCCCTGCATCTCGCGGTGCTTCAGCTCCTGTGCAGAGTGGTCACGTGCTACCTCTCATTAAGGTCTATGAATATGGACGCCACGCCTATGGGAGATAAGTGGCGCCCATATTCATGACCTTAAATGAGCGGTACACATGACCGCTCAGCGCTGGAAGAAGCCGCCGCACCGACAGGGTGAGTATCAGCTGCTGCACCGCCGCCGGCTCCCCTTCTGTCCGCGGACCGGCAAGGGCACTGCAACAGCCCGGTGCTGGGCCGCGGACCGGTGGTTGGGGACCCCTGCATTAGAGGTCATTAGGTACCCATTTGTCCTGTCCCTGGATTTATAAACTTTTCCCACTTTACAAGTAATGTATTCTGATTAGCACCGCCCCCTTAGTTTCCTGGGCAAGAAGGTTGCAGACGTTTTCTCCCGAACCTTTGAGTCTTACACATGTGTTCTTGACTCTCTCCCTGTAAAGCACTGCTCCTGACCAGCGGATTCCAGTGAGGGTCAAAAGTGTGTTATGTAAGAATCTGAATATGCAGCCACCATGCAATGTACTGTGTAGTTAGATATATTGTACAATGTATCATACACTTTATTATAATACTTTTGCACTGATAGATCACACTTCTGTATACAGTAGCATTTCTGTATTATGCTATTTCTGTGCAGTTTCTGTAAGGCCCCAGTTACTGATGTTAATTGCACCCTGTATCATGCTGTTGTCTCTGTTATCTGCCAGTACTGATACACTGTTTACTCCCTAGTAGTTTTTAACACTCTCATATCATCCACATCGTCCATTATTGTCCATGATTGTCCACTATTATTGTCCACCGTCATTGTTCACTGTTACCAAGTTCACATCATCACTTCAGTAAATGTAGACTCAAGCATCCATACAGTCTGTTTACTGGGGAAGTGGATGCTGTTTAGCTGTATGCTAAAATCCACACAGCACCATAAGTGAAGGAAGGCAGAACAGGCAGCGTGTGACAATTTAGGTTTTAGATTGCTGAAACTAGTTGCCCCTTTTCTATACACCTGTGTTTTGCTGCAGTAAGCTCTTAATGTAATTAAATTTCTTCTGGGGCCATGGGTGGGCCATGTCGTTCTGCCCACCTCAACTAGGCACATATGGCCAAAAATGATGCGCTACAGAACGCATTGTGTCTCCTCCGTCTATATCATGTTATTCAATGGCCCCGTCAGTGCATACACCTGAATCCCATTTTGCGGGATGTCATTTTTTGTCCTTGGTCTTAGACAATAATCTCATGGTCCTAGACCATTATTGACTATAGAGAACTTAACAAGATCACTTTAAAGAATCATTTATTGAAACTAAAGAATCAGTCACCTTTGCCACCCATCCCTGATGTCTATAATGAGCTGTTGGATATAGATGCAAAAATGGGCACATTTATTGCACATTTTATTATATGGGGCCCATTCTGTATGGAGTATTATATGGGGCCAATTCTGTATGGAGCAATATTTGGGGTCCATTATATTGTATGGAGCATTATATGGGGCCCATTCTGTGTGGAGCATTATATGAGACCCTTTCAGCATAGAGCATTATATGGGGCCAATTCTGTAAGGAGCAATATTTGAGGTCCATTATATTGTATGGAGCATTATATGGGGCCCATTCTGTATGGAGCATTATATGAGGCCCCATATAAAGCACTGTGTACACCGAGGATTCACCAGTTTCTGCTGCTGCTGGATGTCGGTAGCATGTGGAAATTTAGATCGCTGAGACTAGCTGTCCCTTTCCTGTCCACCTGTGTTTTACTGCAGTGAGCTGGCATGTAATTAACTTTCTGCTGGGAACCTTGGATGGGGCTTTCTTCTTTGTAAACCCCTGCTGACTGAGACTGTCCTGCTGTCAGTTATGTAGTTCAGTTTGACCTGGTCACTCTGATCATTTGCTCATGTGTGATATTTTTCATATACTGTTGTCTGACATGGGCTTTTACTTTGACTACCCACTTGCCTCCTGATCTTGACCCTGACATACCTTGATATTGACAACGCATGACTACTATCTTGCCGCTGGCTCGCTCCTCCAGACAGCAACCTTTCCATGGAAACAATCCAGTGAACCCCATTGTAAGACCAAATCCCTGTACAGGGGTTAAAATGGTGAAGGCTGAGATTGCTCTGGAATCTGTCAAACATTGCGGCTTGTGCCAAATATGTCCGAGGTAGCCATTTCAAGTCTGTGGCATTGTTAGTATACTAGCTTGAAGAATTGGAACGGATGTGGAAAGAGAAACAATCTCCAATCTTTCTCCTCTTGGTGTAGGTACCATTTCTAAATTTTGGATAAAGCCTGACCATCTCTTTTATGTAGACCACTGGTGAGAAATGTCGATTAAGAATAGGTGGAGGTCTTTCTGTGACATATAACCTGTATTCTCCCATGTGCAAAAAAGTACAATATATGACTTAAATCTCTGGTTTACAAAACCTAAATGATATACAGAAGCAAGCTATTTCTCCAGCAATTTGTGGATGCCTCATGTGAAAAAGAAACACAAGCTGTGAAAATCTACAATTCATCCAGCTTGTTCGACGAAGGAATGTCAATTTGAAATCTGTCATCTGTGTATTGACCTGTGTACTCACTCTGAGGTATTAACACATGTACATAGGGAGTAACCAATTGTATTTGATATTGATCTTGATGCTTGGGTCCCTTGAGGTTCCATTGACTGACACGCTTATCTCTCAAAATTCACATTGTTACAGAAAAATGGAGACATTACATAGTATAAAACCCATTACACTCTACCCAGAGAACATTTCGCGATAATTTATCATTTATACCTTGAGGTTTTTAAAACCTACTAACAGCTTGATACATTTCGCTTTTCTTAAATTAAGAGGAACTGCCTATCTCCACCACAAAGAGGGAGTTTAACCTCATCAGTGACCTGCCATCATAACTGGGCAATTTTTTGCTTACAGGCATGAAAACTTATAAACAACAGCGTGTCGCCACCGGGGTTGCGTACTGAGAAATTCTCCATCAAACCTTTTTTTATTTAGCCGCTGTATCTTCCATTTAAATGTTTTTGTGGTCAAATCGATAAAGCGCACTGTCGCGAACGTTCAGAAAGATTTATAACTAATGAGGGGTCACATTGGAAAGAACGACTTTGGTTTTTACAGCATGGCTCTTGGTTCTGTATTTAAGTACATCCCCTGCTATGATGGATGAACAATAACTACAATTCCTGGAAGCAAGCAACATATCTATTATTCTCTAGACCTTCTCAACTAAAGGCTTCCTCAAGTGATCTCCTGTTATGTGTCTTTTCCTTTAGAAGTAGTGGTGATAGGGCTTAAAATAAACACTGATGGATAGTGTCTTATTGGACTGATCACATTTACAAGGTAGTATTCAAGAGAAGTATTGATTTTGTTCTTATAAGAAGGCTAGCGGACATAGAATATATATATATATATATATATATATATCCCTTTCTGATGGATCTTGTTATATTACATTTCAAAGTTGAAGGGATCACCTACTTTAAAAATTTCATTTTTAAATACCCTATTAGGAAATTCCAAGGAGAATCTTCCATTTTGGATACTCATCTATTATCCAAAGCAGAGAACATTTCCAGAAAATGTCTCCCGCTCAGTAGGACCAGGGTACATCTGTGTTTAAAGGAAAGAAGTGATGCTGCAACCATTTTAAAATGCCTGGAGCATCATTTTTTTCCTTAAATTTTTGATATACCACACCGAGGAAGAATTACTTTCTTCATGCCAAGAACCCTGCAATTATCTTCATGGATATGAGATTATAATCATCATTTTTGTACAACTGTGCATTACACAGATAATTCATGAATTTCAAGTTGAATTTTTAATGCCTTATTTGTCCTGCGGTGGCGCTGCAACGGAATTCAACACTTGCTGCCGTGACACCGATTATAGCTAATCAAGGGGAATATTTGATGATCAGCTTATCATCAAGATTATTTTCTAAAAAAAGAAAGATTTTTCTTATTTGACTAAGCTAAGCTTCATTGAGCAAAGGAGGATGTTAGTATTTCCTTCAACATTTTTTTTTCCTTGATATTGGCTAAGGGCTTCTGCTTGCCATGACTCAAATCCAATACGTAATCTTGACAAATCAAAAAATCCCTCATCAGGCTGCAGTCCACCAGGTGATTACACACGGACACATATAGCATAACCGTCTCCCAACAAAATATCACAAAATCACAATTTTCTTTTCAAGCATGATGATGTTGCGTCATTCATCTTCAGATATGTCAAACCAAAAAAAGAAAGGAAGGAAAGGAAGGACACATCTGTACATTATATGTTATGAAATCCAATCATCAGATTCAAAGCTGAATACGGTTCTTAGCATCTGATATTTTAAAAGAATGGGAAGGTCAATTCAAAACAGAGGGTGAAAATTATGTTATTCATATATTTGAAACAGTAGCACTACCAAAAATAATTACAATGAGCAGTATGTAAATAATGCCACCACATAGTGACCAAATAATGCCACAAATGTACCTGAATAATTGAAGATCTAATGAGTTAAGTTTCTTTGTGCAATGTCCAGAGACTTAAAGGCCAGTAAATGCTCCCTTTGGAATTTAAATTCCCATAGCAGTATTGCATAGCTTATAAGTCTCCTTACGCCAACTTGGCGCTCTCCACAAGGTAAATCGTTTTCCCTTAGACACTCATTTCATTCGAGGCCTGTCATCCCACCATATCAGATCTCCTGCTTTGCACTCAGAAGGGGCAAACACCTTAAAACATGTGTCTGGATATGGAGTTTTATTTCTTATAATAAAGGGAACCTGTAACATGAAAAAACGCTATGGGGTTAATCTGCAGAGATTAATAGCGTTCTGATCCTGATGGGCGCCAGCACTTACAGCCCCACTGACGGGAGGACATGATTTTTTTTTTCCTCCCGGCAGCATTCAGTGTTCAGTCACTGCTCTGCGTATAGAGAATAGTGGCTGTAACTGCATCCCCTTCACTAACAGACACCCGGCCCCAATGCTGAGCAAGCTGTCAGTCAGTGCCAGGGGCATGACTACAACCACAGCTCCCTATGCATAGATTGGTGACGGAAATGCCCCCCCATGACTGAACATTGATTGCTGCCGGGAGGAATAAAGTTAATTTCCTTCCAGCAGCAGGTGCCAGGCAGGTTCAGAAGGCTTTTAACCTGAAGATTAACTCCATATCTGCAAATTAATAACATTTCTTTCACATGACAGGTTCCCTTTTATTTATGCGGCAAGGCTCATTTAAGGGTCTTTATTGACTTTTAGAATTGCTGCATCCGACAGGTGGTGCTAGAGTTCAAGTCATCTTCCTCCCTGAAGAGGTTATTTGCAAAAATAGCAGCCACAGGTGCCATGACGCCTCTAGGGAGTTGCTATTGGCTGATGAAATATTAAAAAAATCTCAAAATTGATGAGTACAAGATATGACATTGATATTGTATATTCCAAATGCAACCATGCGCAGGCTTCAATTCCATATAATTCTATATAATCTCTGTCAGAAGCGGGATACTAGACTTTTGGGCAGTTTCATGTTTTATATTGCGACTTGGACCCTATCACTGAATTAGGTTTTTTTTTCTACTGACATTTTTTGAAAATGCATTGGATAACCCCCTTTTTTTTTAAAAAGGTCTCCTAAAAATAATCTAATCACAATATTTCCCTCTTCTGAGACTCACAGCAGTTATCCTTAATCAGCAAGAGAGCCTGGCAAGAAAGTGTTTAGTTTCCTTGCAGTGCCACCACTGGGGAAATAAAGCATTGCACAGTACCCAATAAAATCAATGGGCTGTCTGTTTTGCAAGGATGGTCCTCCAGAGAGTGAGAAATCCTTTCTTCTCCAGTTAGTTAGTGGAAATCCCAAATGAGAGATCCCTTTAATATATTTATTCAAATTGACTCCAAACATTTTTTTTCACACGATATGGTGAAATTAAAAAAAAACAATATCACTTGATGTTCTAAAATTATTGACTCGTTGGCTCCAGCCGTGATAATTCTCATGTTAGTAAGTGCTGCTAATGCATTGTACATTAGTGTTTACTGTCAGGAAATCTTCTCTCCCAGATGACAAAAGGAAGCCTTGGTGTGAAGGACCTGATACGAGCCAAGCGTTGTTAATTGTAATATTGTGGTGCCGCATAATATTCAATTAATGAAGATGAAAGGTCTGAAACATGACATAAACAATGTTCTTGAGAAGGTAGCTTCAAAATAAACTATGCTTGGTGCCATCACTGTGATAAACAAGTTTGCAGCACAGCTCTGTTCTTGCCATATTATTGTATTGGACATATGTAAAGATACATTAGAAATCATTCAATTTTTCTTTAATGAGACCCATTTTTACATTTTTAATTAAAGGATTACCGTAAGTACAAAGGCGTTGTCATTCAGAATCTTTATCTAGTGGATATGGCAAAGGTTTTTCGTACTGCTCTGGAAGATTTATTGAAAATTGTGAAATGCTCCATATCTCCTGTTGGGTCGCAGCAGGGAAATTTGAAACAAGCAATCAAGATATTATATAGGAGTTCCTAAAAAACAACATCTAACAAAAACCGAATTGTCCATGGTGGATGACTCTACTGAATTAATTCCCCTAGACTTAGCATGAATGCATAGGAACATCTTGGAGAATCCATTCATAAAGCTTATTAGATACTATTACATAATGTTTGGGTTAATACAGGCCTAACCTTCAGAAGGGCCACTAATCAGCACATTGACGAAGTCCTGACACTAATAGAGTAGCGTGTCTCATAGGCAAATATTTACGAGCAACTCTGCCTAGTACTACTGCATCCAGAGGAAGGACTTTCAGTTAGAGAATCGGATTCCAGATTTGATTAGGTATGAATAAAATTGGTCTGAATCGTAAATGCTCTGATTGACATGTGAGATCTATCCATTCCTCAAAACCATACTAAATGGAGGATGTAAATTAAAAAAATAATATTCACCTCACTGCTCACCTATCCCACTGCCCCTGCTGCCAGCCATCCGGTCCTCAACATTTCTTGTTCTCCCCATTTCCCATTGTTCATATTCTCATTAGGATCTTTACTCTAGGCTGTGGCTTGAGAATGCGAGAACTGAGAGAAGGGAAAGAGAAGAGGCACCAAGGACAGAATGGCAAGTGCAGGTGTTGTTGCACAGGTGAGTGGTCACTGGTCAGATGAGCATTATTTTTTTCTTAACCAGTTGCACGGCCATCTATGGTTCAGCAAAGTGGTCAACTGTCAGTCATCATTTTGCTGAATTCACGTGGAGATAATTGGAGGAGTCAGTGCCACTCAAATATATTTTCTCATCTCTACTGAAAAGGAACACTGTTAAAATCAAAGAACTGAATGGCGCCCTGGAAAGCTATGGCAGCAGAGGCAGAATAAGGACAGATGAGTAGGGATAAAGGAAACTCTGGATTTTTGGGTTTGTTGGGTTCGGCTAAACTTGAGTTCAAAGTTTTGTTCAGTATATGAACTTGACGCTGAACCAGAACCCAATATAAGTCAATGGGAGTGGAGGAGGAGGTTGAGGTAGAGGTAGAGGTGGCAGTGTAGGTGGAAAGAAGTGTAGAAGGAGGAGGTAGCTAACACAGTTTTTGATTTTTTTAATTCATTTTTTGTAGGGTACACTGCTAACAGACAGCGTAATTACAGAAGCTGTTGGCTACTTTCTTTCTCAAGGGAAGTGGCCGTTTTGCTAGTGTGGCGGTGTAGCTGCTGCAGGGAGAGAGAGGCTGTGGTCGATCTGTGCCTGCTACGTGCCCAAATGAAACAACTTCCTCTGGTACATGCAGTCGACAGGACATTCTATGTAATTTTATAGGCCCTAGTAGCGCTGGTTGAATGTTGAGGCAAGAGCAAGTAAAGATGGTTTTATATTGGCTGACTGAGAGTGCCTTCAGTTCCTTCGCTTTTTCTTCCACCCAGACCCCAATTGACATATGTCTTCCACCTCACCTCCTTGCAAATCAGGAAAGCAGTTTGAGCCCCAAGTCATACAGCAGTCACTTCTTCTTTTTGATGATGACTGTGCTGGCTGTGGTTCCCTTGGCCATCCACCTGGCCCTTCCTCACAAATGGAAGAGATTGAGTGCACTGATGCCCAACCATTTGTTCTGTTTGAAGAGGAGTACATGGCAGGGGTAGTGCAAACGGGCAGTGGACCACCACAACACATCTCTGATGATGATAATGATGATGATGCAACATGGATGCCAACTGCTGCAGATTTCTGCTGTGTGTTATCCAGCAAGGAGAGCAGAAGTGAGGAGTGAGTGGAACATCATGCTGAAGACTTTTTTTTACTATTGTTTCCAGGGCGCTGTAGGAGCGGTTACTTACAAAACACAATTAGAAATTACAATGAATAAACTAATAGTGACAGACAAGTGCAGAGGGGAGAAGACCCTACCCTTGCTGCCTTAAATTCTGCAGGATAATGGGGAAGGAAGCAGTAGGTTCAGAGGTTGCAGCAGCTCTGGCGTTGTTGAGGTGGCAACGGGGTCATTGCAGGCTGTAAGCTATTCTGAAGACATGCTTGAAAGTTCCAAATGTAGGGGATAATCATAAAAACATGGCTGCAGAAAAGAATATTTTTTTAGCACACTACTGGTATAGACACAGCTTCAGAATAAACAGAGGCTTTTTGGAACAGCACTACCAAAGGCACGGGTGTTATGAATGGGTCACCGAGGAGGAAAAAACAGAACAAGCTAAGTCCCAGAAAAACCAGAGAGGTTGGTCACTATGCAGATTGCAGATCCCTGATCCTAACCACATAACTAGCAGCAGCCGTGGAGCGTTCCTACGATGATCTAGACGCCTCATCACCGCCGGAGGGCTAAATAAGCCTAAAGCAAGAAAGGCTAAAGCTAACTGCCCCAGAGCAGACCCCAAAGGAATAGACAGCCCCCACACATGTATTGATGGTGAAACAAGATGAAAACACAAACACAGCAGGAAAATAGGCTGAGCAAACGATGGGGCCCAAACTAACTAGAAAGGACAGGAAAGGAAAGACACTGTCTGCAATCTGCCAAAAGCCCTACAAAAATAATGTCCAACACTTCTGATAACAAAATTAACCATGAAGTCACTAGACTTCTCCCACTATATCAGCACTCTGAAATATTCTGAGACAGAGCAAAAAGAGGCCACTCTAATAGGGGACAAAAATCAAATTGGCAAATACAGATAAATAAGAGTGGAAATTCAGCACAGCCCCAGCCGGGGCTGGCTGACCACACAAAAAACTGAATAGACCAACAAAATCAAGTGTGAACATTAGCAGAAAAACTTAGCTTGAAATGACTGGAACACCAAGAGCTGAAAAGCCAGAAGGAATCACCAGCACCAGAATAGGGCGTCGGCTGACTTAAATCCAGTCTGAAATTCCTGAGGTCCAATCGTTATCCTCACTATCAGGTGGCAGATCTCTACTGATTAAATCAGCCTCACTACCTCCTGTTACCACCAGAGGGAGCCTGGAAGGAGAACTCACAAATGGTAGACCATAAAATGAACTCACAACACACGGGTGCAGAGTAAAACACAGAGGCTTAAAGGCACAGTACTCCCACAGACATGGGTGTAGAGTACACACAGTGGCTTTTTGACACTGTTCACCCATAGATATGGGTACAGAGTACACACAGTGGCTTTTTGGCAAAGCACTCCTACAGATTTGGGTGCAAAGTTCACACAGCGACTTTTGGCACAATACTCCCACTGAGACACATTGCAGAGTATACAAAGAGGCTTTTTTGTAGAATATGCTGTCTAATTCTGCCCCTCATTCCAGCTGCGTCCTATCCCTACAGTGATCAGTGTAGAATGGCAATGGTACTCATAATCTAGCGTTGATACAGGCTAAGTCATGTGGTGCACCGACCCACTACAGCCATGCTAATACTTGGCATGGCTGTGATGGCTCTGGAAGTGCCCACGGACTAAAAGCATATTGATTGGTTGCACTGCAACCTTTCAACAAACTTTATGTGGCATCCAAACCTGAATAGTAAGCTGGACATCCAGTAAAAAATCTGTGTACGGGGTTCAGTAACGGACATTAGGTGTCCAATACCAACCCCAAATTTTACAATTCGGGTTCGCTCATCTCTACAGGTGAGTATAATGAAATGTATTATTTAAACCTTTTCTGGCCCTTAAAAGAAGACAGCACAAAGGGGGCCAGCCAGCCTTGAGTTGATATCTCTGAAATTTCAGATTTTACATAATCCCTAATTTTTGTGAAGTTCGTAATCAATTAGATTAGTCATGCATTGATTTACTCAGTTTTACGCAAAATAATCAAACATTATGATGCTCATAAAAGTATTTTGGGTTTATAATAAGGCAATGTGAAAACACAGTTTTTATAGGGAGTTTTTGAAACAGACAGTGAGTGGAAGTCCTCCAAATCTCAAAACTCCTCAAAAACTTTGAATTTCTGCTCAATTTTTTCTCTAAAAAATCAACAAAGCTTTTCTTCTTATGCCCCTTAATTCATATGGAAGCATATGTAAGATTTTTATGTTGGGTTCTGGCAATTGTGGCGCAGTTCATCAAACGTCTAGGAGGAAAACAGCTCCACACATACTAGGATTGTACGGTTGCACATGGAAGCTGCACGACTCTAAATTAAGTAGCCATATAGCCTCCGGACAATGCCATGTTGTCTCGTTGATGGGTCTTTGCTATGTGCATGAGCCCAGAGGCTGTTTTTCGCTCTTGGACTGGTAGCAGCAGTTCTGTAAATTCCCTGCTGGTGAAAAGTTAGTCTTTGCTGTGTGTAATCAGCTCCGCTACTTTACTCCGCCAGTATTCCTGGTGTGACTTGTAATATATTCAATTGTTGGATATATTTAAAATATGGGCATTATAGCCATTCATGAATATTCATAATGCTATTTTTGCAATTTTGAACCTCTGGGGAGATTTTCACCATATAAACTAATTCTGAAATAGAGTTGAATTTGACAGGGAATAACACAGTGCATATAAAATTGCTGAGCCAATCTGCTAAAGCAGACGGAAATAAGAATAAAATTAGAGATGGAGAAAAATTTATTTTCTAGCACAGAGTCTATGATGGAGTTGGCACAGGATATGAAGAGAAGAGAGGATTTTACAAGTGAGAAAATGCTATTATGGAACCATTTAATAGACGGATGTACGGTTTAATATATGTATACAATGGCCATTGATTTTTCATCATAGTTTTATTGCATATTATTCTTATATTATAAATGTGACTTTACTGAGATTTTTTTTTTTTAAAGAGGGAGCGAAACTTTTTTAAATTTATTTTTTGGAGCATCATTATCTTTAGGTTTAGGAGAAGTAAATTTATCATCTCACTAAAATATGGGACATGAAAAGTACCCCCCTTTTTTCTCTGTGTGCTTTGTGCATGATGATGGTTATCAAGCCTCGTTCATAAGAAATGTCTTACAATAAACCTATCCATGGGGACTAATCAGAGCCCAGCTTTCATTTGACCACAGCAATCAATCGGAGCTCAGGTTTCACTTTACCCGAGCAATCAGAGCTCAGCTTTCATTTTATCACAGCAACCATCTAGAGCACAACTTTCGTTTTACCTAAGTGACCAATCAGAGCTCAGCTTTCGTTTCACCTCACCAGTGTTTGAAAAGATTGTGGTCCATAGTCTCCATCCTGTCATTTCGATGGTTCTCAGTGAAGGTTAGTAGTGTTGTTTGTGAGTCCAACAGGCCAAATTCATAAACTGGAGGCTGATTTACAAACAGGTTCACTGACAAAAACACACAAGTGTTCTGCAGTTCAATTTCCATGCCTGCCCACATACGTGGTTTGGTGCTGAAGTGGTGTAATGCATCATCTATGCCTGATGTCCCAAAAAAACACCTATCATGTGTTTATACATTTGGCAGTGTTGTAAAGCATGCAGGAGGGGATTATGAGAAGCTCAAGGAAAATGGATGTGAAAATGATCCCAGCAGACGAAAATATAGACTGGACCGAGGTGAGTCATTGGATGTGGTATATCTTGATTTTTTTGATACTGTGCCACACAAGAGGTTGGTACACAAAATGAGAATGCTGGGTCTGGGGGAAAATGTGTGTAAATGGGTAAGTAACTGGCTTAGTGATAGAAAGCAGAGGGTGGTTATAAATGGTATATTCTCTAACTGGGTCGCTGTGACCAGTGGGGACCGCAGGGGTCGGTGTTGGGACCTATTCTCTTCAACATATTTATTAACGATCTGGTAGAAGGTTTACACAGTAAAATATCGATATTTGCAGATGATACAAAACTATGTAGAGCAGTCAATACAAGAGAAGATAGTATTCTGCTACAGATGGATCTGGATAAGTTGGGAACTGGGGCCAAAAGGTGGCAGATGCGGTTTAACAATGATAAATGTAAGGTCATACACATGGGAAGAAGGAATCAATATCGCCATTACACACTGAAAGGGAAACCATTGGGTAAATCTGACATGGAGAAGGACTTGGGGATCCTAGTTAATGATAAATGAACCCGGAGCAGCCAGTGCCAGGCAGCGGCTGCCAAGGCAAACAGGATCATGGGGTGCATTAAAAGAGGTCTGGATACACATGATGAGAGCATTATACTGCCTCTGTAAAAGACCCTGGTTAGACCGCACATGGAGGACTGTATAGTTTTGGGCACTGGTGCTCAGGAAGGATATATTGGAACTAGAGCGAGTACAAAGGGTGCAACAAAATTAATAAAGGGGATGGGGGAACTACAATATCCAGAGAGATTAGCAAAATTAGCATTATTTAGTCTAGAAAAAAGACGACTGAGGGGCGATCTAATAACCATGTATAAGTATATAAGGGGACAATACAAATATCTCTCCAAGGATCTGTTTATACCAAGGAAGGTGATGGTCACAAGGGGGCATTCTCTGCGTCTGGAGGAGAGAAGGTTTTTCCACCAACATAGAAGAGGATTCTTTACTGTTAGGGCAGTGAGAATCTGGAATTCCCTGCCTGAGGAGGTGGTGATGGCGAACTCAGTCGAAGGGTTCAAGAGAGGCCTGGATGTCTTCCTGGAGCATAACAATATTTTATCTTACTGTTATTAGGTTCTTTAGAAGGATGTAGATCTGGGATTTATTCTGACAGAATATAGGCTGAATTGGATGGACAAATGCCTTTTTTCAACCTTGCTAACTATGTTAAAATGTCGCTGTCTACAGAAATTTCTTTGCCTGAAGCCACCGAGCGTCATCAAGGGCTAAAGGAAGGGGATAAACAAATGTATATGGTTTATTATAACTAGCTATTGAATGGACCGCTATCAAAGCATTTTGTGTAATGAAACACAATTCCATATGATTGCATTGATATTAGCACACAGAAAATTCACACCAAAAGTACCAACAGCACTTCATGATCCAAAATTTGTGTTTTGGTGCAATGGGTATGCAGACTGTTGGTCCAATAGTACCATCTCCTCCAGGACCTGGAGAAACTCCTAACTGCACATTCTCTGCCCAATCACCCAAGTTAGAATGCCTGAGATCTGTAGTGTCATCCAGTTTGGCAATATTGACATCTGTGCTGTCCATATGGAATTATCAGCTCCCTGCTTTGGCCAATTGGACAGCACCACACCCTAATAAATATCCCAGCTTACTGCAGGGAGCTGCCAGATATAGTTTCTTCTTCCTTTGGTTTGCTTCTGCTTCTCAGTTCCTGTTTTGTCTATTAGTTTCCTGGTTTGATCTAGTCCCGTTTACTGATTATTCTTCTTTCTTCTGATTTTGCAACTTTTCTGCCCCGGTAACCTGACAACTTCTGCAAGCCTATATAACCAGCCAGCAGCCTACCCCAGAGCTCCAGCCCAGGAGTCCATGTGTAAGTCGGATCCATTTACAGGTATTAAAAGGTAAAGATCACTGCAACCTCTGGGATCTGGTGATGAGAGTGGCTAACACCAAGCCTGTGCAATGAAGTCATTTTAACCCCTTCACTCCCCCCAGCCTATTTTCACCTTCCCAACCAGGCTATTTTTTTTCAATTCTGACCAGTGTCACTTTATGAGTGGATAACTCTAGATGGAATGTTTCAACATATCCCAGTGAGTCTGAGATTGTTTTTTTTCATGACATGTGGTACATCATATTAGTGGTAAATTTAGGTCAATATGCATTTATTTAAGAAAATATAAAAATAAATAAAAAATTTTAAAATGTTGCAATTTTCAAACTTTGAATTTTTTGCCCTTAAACCAGATAGTTATATCACACAAAATAAATAAGTAATAACATCTACATGTCTACTTCACATCAGCATCATTTTTTAAACATATTTTTTTCTTAGGAAGTTACAGGGATTAAAAGACTATCAGCAATTTCCACATTTTCCAACTAAATTTACAAAACCCATATTTTTAGGAACCACATCCCTTTTGAAGTGAATTTGAGGGCCCTATGTGACAGAAAATATCCAAATTGGCACCATTTTGAAAACTACAGACCTCAAAATGCTCAAAACCACATTCATCACGCTTATTAATCCTTCAGGGGCTTTGCTAGAATTAACGCAACGTGGAAGGAAAAAATGAAAATTTAACTGTTTCCCCAAAAAATATTGATTTAGCCCCACATTTTTGTATTTATTATGAGGACCTGAAGCCACAGGTGCTTCACAGAATTTTATAATGTGGAGCTGTGAATATGAAAAAGAAAAGAAATTTCCTGCCAAAATGTTGGGTTTTGCCCGAAATTTTTCATTGTCACAAGGGTAACAAACTGTTTGTTGTGTAGTTTCTCCTGAGTACACTGATGCCCCAAATGTGGTGGAAATCTATTGTTTGGGTACACAGAAGTGCTTGGAACTGAAGGGGCACAATTTGAATTTTGGAGCTCAAAATTGGCTAGAATAGATAACAAAAGCAATGTCGCATTTGCAGAGCCCCTGATGTGGCTAAACAATAGAAACCTCCCATAAGTGACCCCATTTTAGAAACTGCACCCCTCAAGGACCGTAGAAATAGGTGTGGTAAGCACCTTGAATTTCCAGATGCTTTCCAGAATTTTTTCACATTGAGTAGTGAAAATGAAAAAAATACATTTTAATGCAAAAATGTTGCTTTAGCCCCAGATTTTTCCTTTTGACAATGGTAACAGGTGAAAATGGACCATAAAATATGTTGCATGATTTCTCATGACTACACTGATACCCTATATGTGGTAGAAAACTACTGTTTGGGCAAACGGCACAGCTTGGATGGGAAGGAGCACTAATTGAATTCTGAAGTTCAATTTTGGCTGCAATTGATTGTGGATACCATGTCACATTTGAAAGGCTCCTGACATGCCTAAATAGCTGAAACCCCCGCAAGTTGCCCCATTTTGAAAACTACACCTCTTGAGGAATTCATCTATTGGCTTAGTGAGCATTTATAACAATCGGGAGATTCACAGAATTGTATAACATTGGGCTAAGCTATTGGAAAATTGCCATTTTTTCCACTAAACATAATACCATATATAATCGAGTATAAGCTGAGTTTTTCAGCACTTTTTTGTGCTGATGTAAGAAGATGGACCGGACAGGGGAAACCTCTCTTGCCCTGGTCCAGAATTGTGGGGGCTGTCACCATTGTTGCCCGGAGGAAAGCTTTCCGACCCGGACCTACCTTTGCACTATTGAACAGGGAGCGTGTCTTTAATAAAAGGGGCTGTGCGCGGGAAGGGAAGAGGAGACCTGGCGGGAAGACAGTGCGCACAGCAGGGGAAGTTTGGTGCTCTGTCCTCCAAGCAACGTGACAGCGCAAGTCCACGCTATAGATCCACGATTGTCAAGTACAGTGACTGTGAGCAGAGATCTGCTGTGTGCGCACTGGCTCCTGCATCTGAAAGTGCCAGACGCTACTGGCCGGTTTTTGCTGCACGCATGCCGCCTGAGACAGACCAGATGACTTGCACAGAACTGTGTCCTACCACACCCGCAGTTTAATGCCAAGCTGAATTACGCTTGGTCAACGTCACAGACGTCTTCACTCCGAAAGATGAATTCAGACCCAGGAACCCACACAAGACAGTGAGGACTCGTCGCCACTTCTTTAGGACAACCCCAGGATCATCACGCACTGGTTGCGAAGGCGCCACCAATGAAACTTAGGACTCTGCAGTTAAGAAGCCATCGGACTGATAATCCCTCATGAAAAGTTGCTTTATCTACTGCCATTGTTATCTTATCCCAGCCTTATACCATGCCTTATACCTGCGTGGAGTAACCTCTTTGTTAATAAACCTGTTAACTCGTGTTCTGCCTCCTGTCCGCCACTGCATCCAGCTACCTGCTCACACTTGGCGTAGTCAGCAGGATGCAGTCCAACAGCACGGAGGCGGCAGACCAAGCAGTTGGGGTGGGCCCTAGGTCCAGTATATCCCTGGGACCATGTTAACCAACCTACCCAAGCTTACTGGAAACAATACTATGCTATGGAGCTGGACTGAGCAGATCAAGGGGATGATGAGAATGCACCCTATGACCCCTGCTTTAGAAGTGGAGGTTGCCATTATGGCTTTAGATGGAGAGGCGAGGGATTCTGTTATGCTACAACCCCCTCATGAACGAGACACCTTTAACAAAGTGTTACAAATACTGAAGGAAACCCATGGATATCTCACTGACGTAGGGGAGTTACTCATGTGCTTATTTTGCTGGGTTTAAAGTGAGGGGGAGAAGGTGACCCAGTACATGAACACTACATACTGCCATTACTAGAAAAGATGGCATAGGCATAGAGTCCACTGACAGTGCTGTTGGATCAGATGGTGACAGGCTTGCGAGATGTGCTGCTGAAACAGGCTTTGCAGTAGCGCTTGCGGGTATGCATGACCTTTTCAGTGGTGACAGTCCTGGCAGGGAAGGTCAGGAGCGGAGAGGTATCTGTGACAATAGTCACCGAACCAAGATGGGTGGAAGAATTACGGAAAGAAATTCAGGCTATACGAGAAGAATTGCCTGATACCTGCCGTTTCATCAAATGGTCCTGAACCTCGTCACAAAATAAGAATGCCACGCCGAGAGGGATTCCTCTCATGTTATAACTGTGGTGAAACTGGACATTTGGCTCAGGGGTGTGCACGACAGAATAGGCCTCTCCAATGCCGTCTGTTAACCTAGGAGGCTCCGAGCCTGGGGGACTCCACCCGGAGCCTGAACAATCAAGGAGGAGTAACAGAAGTCCCACAGATCTAGTTTCCATGTGTCCTCTTGTCTGGGCCGAAATGGATGGTCGGGCTATATGTTGTCTGGTAGACATTGCCTCACAGGTGACCATGATGCTTGAAACATACTTCCATTGACACTTTCCAGAGGCAATGCGACCCAGTGATAAAGTTGACGGCTGCCAATCACTTGCCCATCCAGGTTGCAGGGGTGGTCTGGATGCAAATAACTCTCTTCGGTAAATACCTACGTCAGAAGGGAGTGGTGCTGACCACTGTTGACGCAGGTAATAGACACGCTGTCACTCTAGGGATGAACATGCTGAAATAATTTGGAAGTCTTCTCATCAACGACTCCCCAGATGTGTTCCTGAAACAGTGGACCCCCCACACTCCCCAAAGTAGAGTGTTTCAACAACTAATCCATGTGGTCCAAGCCCAAGAAATGACTAGTGGTGGAAAGACGTTGTGAAAAGTGATTGTTCCAGCCTGTGCCAATCTCATTTTGTACTCCCCTGGAAGGAGTCAAGATTCAGATAGAGCCAGCTATGATGGAGCAACTACCTCCAGGGCTCCTTGTTGTGCAGCCACTGTTCATGACAGGGCGGTCCCAGTGCGATGTGTTAATTTGGGAGAAAGTAATATCATGCTCCCTTCTAGGAGTGAAGTAGTGCAAATCCTGGGCATGCCGGAAGAACTAATACCGCCACAGGCCATGCAATTGACGGTGAAACAGGGAGATTCTTGGACCATGGCTGTAGATACGTCTTTAACACCAGAACCTCAGCACCTACAGGAAGGGCGTCGTATAATAGAATAAATGCGTGCCGAATTGACAGAACTTACACCGCAACAGGTCCAGCAGGTAGAAGCTCTCTTAGGGCGATATCAGGATGTGTTCGCATGTCATGAGGATAACTTCGGCTCCACTACAGTGATCACATACGAGATTCAGACTGGAAATACCGCACCCATAAGAAAACGGTACAGAAAAATTTCACTGCAAATGTACCAAGAGGTGAAAGGAATGCTGACCCAGATGCTACAGAATGATGTTATTCGAGAGAGTCAGAGCCTGTGGGCTTCTGCCATCGTGCTGGTGCAAAAGAAAGATAGTACTTTGTGTTTTTGTGTGGATTATCGCAAACTCAATGCCTACACTCTGCGAGATTCCTATCCGTTACCAAGGATGGAAGAGTCTATGTCTGCCCTAAGAAGCGCAAAATACTTCTCATCGTTGGATCTAGCCAGTGTCTATTGAGAAGTGTCGATGTTTGAGCAGGCCCGAGCAAAGACGGCCTTTATACTACCCATGGACCCATGGATCTATATGAATTCATCCAGATGCCTTTCGACCTGGCTAAAGCTCCTGGGACGTTCCAATGATTGATGGACAAGTGTTTAGGCGACTTGAACTTTGAGGCCACTCTTATTTGTTTAGACAATATCATCGTATATGCTGCCTCGTTCGAGGAACATCTCCAAAGACTGGAACAGGTGTTGAGCCCCCTTCAAAGACATGGTTTGAAAGTGAAGCCCCAGAAGTGTCATCCATTTCACACTCAAATTGAGTACTTGGGACATTTTGTTTCTGCTGAAGGGGTGAGACCATCCCGAGAGAAAATTGCTGGAGTACAGGACTGGCCTACTCCAAAGACCATTGAGGACGTAATAGCTTTCTTAGGGCTTACCGAATATTATCGGCGATTCGTGAAGAACTTTACCCGCATAGTGAACCCGCTTGTTAGAATAGAGCTTTTGTAGGGGGTGCTGTCTGGTACGAAGAACAGAACCATTTCATGGGGAGAACGAGTAATCATCTACGTAAGTCGGTCTCTCTATCACACCGAAAGGAATCCAGATAATTACAGTTCATTCAAACTAGAGCTGTTGGCAGTAGTCTGGGCCATGACAGATAAGTTTGCCGAATACTTGTCTGGCTCTGAAGTTCTGGTACGCACTGACAATAACCCTTTAGCCCATCTAGAAAATGCAAAGCTAGGGGCCCTGGAGCAGCGCTGGGTGGCTCGGATGGCAAAATTTCAATATAAAATCACCTACAAGAGAGGAGCCAAGAACACTCATGTAGATGCCTTATCCAGAAGGACACATGGGAAACCTGGGCCCCACCGAGATTAAAAACTGGAAGCTGAAGAGGTCACTGAGTTCTGGGATTCTGCCAGGAAGTTTGCAGCTATGCAAGAGCAGGTGCAGGTAGTGTCCCAAGAATGCATACTGGGATGGTCCCGTGATAAGTGGATCAGGTTACAGCAAGAAAATGGGGAACTCGCTCAAATGAGTCAGTGGGTGAGCAGAGACCTGCTGTGTGCCCGCTGGCTCCTGCATCTAAAAGTGCCAGACGCTACTGGACGGTTTTTGCTGCATGCATGCCGTCTGAGACAGACCGGGTGACTTGCATAGAATTGTGTCCTAGCTCACCAGCAGTTTACTGCCAAGCTGAATTATGCTTTGGCAGTGTCACAGACTACTCTTCACTCCCCACGATGAATTCAGACCCAGGACCCTGCACAAGATAGCGAGGACTTGTCGCCACCGTTTGGAACCGGATCTTCAACTTCTTCAGGACGACCCCGGGATCATCATGCGCTGGTTGCTAAGGTGCTACCATTGAACCTTAGGAATCTGCAGTTAAGAAGCCGTTGGACTGATAAGTTTAATCCCTCATGAACAGTTGATTTATCTACTGCCATTGTTGTCTTATCCCGCCCTTATACTGTGCCTTTCCTCTTGCCATACCCCAGTTTACCCATCACCTACCTGTGTGGAGTAACCCCTTTGTTAATAAATAGTGATGAGCGAGCACTAAAATGCTCAGGTGCTCGTTGCTCGGGTTGAGCAAATTGGAATGCTCAGGTACTCGACCTGAGCAATGAGCGCAATGTAAGTTTATGGGAAATCCGAGCTTTTTTGCTGCGACTCCCCCGAAGTCTTTCTAGGGTATCAAAACATCGTAAATCTATGGGAACAGCACACCACCGACATGGGAGCAACATGGGGAAGGCCCATGGAAGCATTTCTGACTCAATGTTGTCACAGTGTGGCGCCACTTTTACAGGTGCACAGTAAAACATACAAAAATGAAAGCAAAATGGATTTTACAGGGAAATATGTTAAGGGAGATCCTTTCCAGGATAATAATTTGTATGTAAGGCAAAGGAAATAACCCCCAAAAAATGCTTCTCCACCGCTATGTTCACACGTAGCATTTTTGATGCGTTTTTCAACTTTATCATTGCTTTCAACCAATACAAATGCATTTACTGGGAAATTTCATTATAGCATTTAATAACCTTAGCTGGCCATGTGGTGTGTGACACATCAATAGACACATCTTGTTTCATTTATGAAGGAGTGACTCAAAGTCACAAGGCCTATTTTTATAGGGGCATCTGTCGGCATTACTATTCTTAAAGGGCCATTATTAAACAGTGGGTCTCCTATACTATTATTGCCTATGCATTGAGTGGCTGAGCTGCCAAAAATTAGGATGCACCCCAATACCCCTTTCACGAGACGTACAGGACGGCATCCTGAAAAAATGTTTCCATTATAAGAAAGTGGGTCTCCCATAGTGTTTGCCTATGCATTGAATGCAAGGGCTGCCTTGCCCCAAAGTTACACGCACCCCAATAACCCTTGGAACAGACGTCCTGGATGGCCACATGAAACAAAAGTTCCCATTATTTTTCATTTGGAACTGCGATACTGTTAGCCTATGCATTGAATGCAAGGCCCGCCCTGCCACAAATTCACATGCACCCCAATAAGCCTTTGAACCCACGTACTGGATGGCCACATAAAACAAAAGTTCCCATTATAATTTTTTTTCTACTATCACAAAGTTTGTCCATAAAGTGAATGCAAGGCCTGGCCGTAATTTGCACGCACCCCAATTTCCCTAGGAAGAAATGTGGAGGAGGGCCTCATAAAAAAAAAATTCCCATTGCAAAGGAAGTGGGTCTCCTATACTTGGAATACATTGTATGGGCTGACAAACATTTCCCCCTGGGGGTACACATCAACATAGTTTGTAAACTTTTTTTACGAGCTCCAAAAACACCCAGATGCATGTATGAAGCTCTGCATAAAAGATGCCCATTAGAAATATGTTGCCAAAGACACACGTGTCCATATAAAGGGAAAAGTGCAGCATGCTCGTGAGATGCTGAATTTTAGAAAGCAGATCAGTGTTGGAGGAAAACCAAACAAATTGATGGATGCTCGTGAAAAATAAGTTTAAGGAGGAGTGCACCGGCTGTAACTATCAACACACCTGTGGCACAAGGATCTTCATCTTCACCCATACATATTACCAATAATATCCAAATGTCACAGCCGAAAACTATTTGTTCCAGTGTAACGAACACTGTTAAAGAAATGCCAATAAAAGTAGTTAATCACGAACCTGGGAAATAACTACTTTCCTCTTTACAAGATATAGGCAATGATGGTATTGATGACGACTTGGAACTTTACCACATCCCCACCAAAAAGATGAAGATCACAGCTGCAAACTATGTGCAAAAAAGGCTGTGAATGTCTGTAAATTCATTTTCTCTTGGGCAAACTTTACCTCTTACTAAAGTGGTACAGAATGATGCATACACAGCTCCCATGTCTACTCAGCATGACAATTCGCCAATCGCCACCTTTATAGCACATAAAGGCTCTAACCAATGTGTCACAGACACTTGTCATAAAGCAGGCCAGTTCATCAATAGGGCCCACTCATAAAGAGTCTGTCTTTAGCTCTTTAGAAGGCACAAAAATGACCATTAATAATTTGCATCCAAGAGTCACAAAGGAAGATATCGTGGAGCTTTTCTATGTATGCAGTGCCTTGAAGCGCACCTGCTTGTTGAGTTACAGAGTTGCAGAGGTTGTGTTTGTAAGAAAGGAAGATGCAGTTGGTGCCTACAAAATACATGACAGATAACTAGATGGGCAACCAATGAAATGCAATCTTCCTTTGAATGGTAGTGTGATAACATCAGACCAGCCCATACTTCTAAGACTAAATGACACCCCATCAAAGAAGGAAGGTTAATGTCTAAGAAACACAAACTCATCCTCCTGCAATGTTGCTTAAAGTCCTTCAGCTGAAGTTGATCCTGATACTATATTAAAAGCACTCTTTAAATCCTCAGGGTCATCAGCTGTCATCCAACCACCTGCATTTAAGATTAAGCTCTGATGACACCAACACAACTTGGAGACTGTAATAACAGAGATTCACAATTCACAAATGGGCCCAGAGACTTCGTATTGCTAGTTACCATAGACTTGGCCGGAATGCCAGCAGTAACCAAGCGCACAGCATGAGTTACAGCAAGACGCTGGGACCCATGTCTTTGCTCAGCAGCTCCCACTGCGGCTGAAGCAGAATGGGAGACTGTAGATGCAGACAAGGCTTGGAATCTAGCCTGTGCAATGGGTGAATGCAGTGCCTAACAAACACTACATGTAATCAGGATATACTTTTCATGCCAGTGTAAAGTTCAGAATGGAAAGAGTGTCATATTATAGAGCAGATTTGTCTGTTGCTTTTCAGGTGGCACGACCCACTAGAAGAGCTCTGAAGTTCCAAAACAGCAGAAGTCCCCATAAAACACATTAGTTTACAAACTAAACTTTTCAATGAACTCTTCTAGGGGTGCAGTGATCATATTGACAATATGGATGTGTCAGAATTTTATACCTTTGAGCAGTGAAGAGAAAATGATTACATTTTTTAGACAAAAATTTAGTTTTAGCCCCAGATTTTACATTTTTTCATGGGGAAATGAGTAAAACTGGCAACAAAAATTGTATCACTATTTCTGCCGAATATGGTAATACCCGAAATGTGGCTGTACAGAATTGCTTAGCCACACGGCAAGACTCGGGAGGGAAGGAGCTCTTGGAGAATGAACTATTGCATGATAGTTTGCAAACTCCATATGCAGAGCCCCTAATTGTCAGAAGAGCAGAATCCCCCTTAAGTGACCCCATTTTGGAAATTATACCCCTCGGGGAATTTTTCTGTAGGTGAAGAGGCAATTTTGATTCCATGTGTGTTTTCCAGGAACAAGCAGTAGTAGATGTTTCTGAGTGAAAATTGCAAATTTGCTATTGTATTGCCGGTACATTGCAGTGACAAGTTTGTTGTATTGCCCAGTACATTGTAGTGCCCATACATTGTAGTGTCCATACATTGTAGTGTCCATACATCATGCCCAGCTCATGCTTCTGGAGACTTGGACCCTGTAAATAAGGTAGGCTCTCATCGCTACAGAAATGCCAAGCATTGTATACAACAAGAAATTGGAGTAAAAAATCCACCAAAAATAAATAAAATCAGAATAATTTTATTAAACTCATAAGTTATGAGACACCAATACAAAAGTACATAAGATAAGGTCACATCAATACAGAGTTCCAATTTGGAAGAGAAATTCAGGTGCAGAAAAAACACATGTGCAGCTGCACAGAACAGCCTGGCAAGGGTGAATTGTAGGATACATAGACTATAGTAAAGTGACAGTGCTTCAAGTCGTATCCAGAAATAATATAGTAACCCAGTATAAAGTCAGTTAGACACAGTATTTAGTCCAGCATAGTAGCACACATATTGGCATGAAAACACACACCAAGCCGGGTCACCCATGACTGCAGAGTACACCGCACGTGTAGCCCCTACGCGCGTTTCGCCTGGACTTCGTCAGGGGGCTGTGAACATGGTATGTAATGATATTATCGTCTTCAATGGAGAATGTAAAAGAATAGGTTCGACAAGGAAATGACATCACAATTCTGTTTTTTTTTGTTAAATAATATGTCTTTATTTAGCTTACAAATCTGCGTGAAAAATCCGCATAAAAATCCACATCAAGTCTGCCTAAAAAAATGCATCAAATCCGCACAGATTTTCATCTGCGTTTTCTGCCAAGAGGAAGAATTTGTGCAGATTTTTACAAAGGCAAATCCACGACGTGTGCACATTCCCTAAGGCTATGTGCACACGCTGTGGATCCGCAGGTAAAACCGCAGGTAAAGTGACCTGTGGTTTTCCTGCGGATAATTAGTCTGCGGGTTTGCCTTGCGGTTTCACACCTCTACTATGTTAAAGGTGTGAAACCGCTGTGGAATCCGCATAAACAATTGACATGCTGCGGTTTGTAAACCGCAGCAAAACCGCGCGGAAAAAGGGCCAAAACCGCAGCGGAAACGCAGCAGAATCTGCAACGTGTGCACACAGCCTAAGTGATTAGACAACGTTATCTAGTTTTTTTATGTTTGGCTGCTATCACACAGTAAAAAATACTTTTTATTTGAAAACAAGTTTTGCATTGACATATTTTGAGAACTGTAATTTTTCTACGTTTCTGCCAACATAGTCATGTGAAGGCTTTTGCTTTTTTGCAGGATGAGTTAACATATTGATAGGCACCATTTTCGGCTACATAACATTTTTGATCGCTTTCTAATCTGATTTTTGGGAGGCAGAATGAACAAAATCCAGCAATTCAGGATTTTTTTTTAATGCCATTCACTTTGTTTTGCTGATTTTACACAATAAAAACTATTTTACAAATAAAAGAGTTGTTTCTGCATCTCTGTATTCTGGAAGCTATAACTTTTTTATTTCTCCGCTGACAAAGCTCTACGGAAGCTTGTTTTTTTTTTGCGGGACAAGGTGACGTTTTCAACTATACTGTTTTTATTTCAATGGTACTTTTTGATCGCATTTTATTCCACTTTTCGTTCAACTGTATGATGAAAAAGCATAGTTTTTTTGCCAGGTTTTCTTTAATATTTTTGTGGTGTTCACTGAAGGGGTTTGCTAGTGTGACAGTTTTACAGGTCGGATCATTCCAGTGTATTTTTTTGTTTATTTTTTGTTATATAAACATGTGTGTTTATTGGTTGATTTTTTTTTTTAGTGTTTTTGTTCTTTATTTTGTGATTTATGAAAAAAATATTTTTACAATTTTTTCTTACTTTTTTTTACTTAGTCCGGCTTTGGTATTTTAAGTTTCCTGACTTTGATCACTGGTATAATGCATTATACATGTCAGTAGTGCACTGACAGATGCTCCTGGCATGGTCTAACAGGCTTGCCATAGCTGGCTATGCAACAATTGGGCCCTCGCGATAATGTCACGGGGGTACCAATCGGAAGGAAAGGGAGCCCCCTATCTCTCCCAGCCTTCTAAAGGCTGTGATCAACATTAATTGCTGCATTTAGCGGGTTAAATGGGCCGGAGGGGGGAGGTGTGGAAACTGCTCCTGGCAGTGACAGGCAGGTCTCGGCTTTAACTTAAGCCGACTTCTCAGTGGCGATCGGGTGGGCGCTATGACGTACCTATACGTCAAAGGTCGGAAACCTCTATACGACCATGACATATGGGTACGTCAAAGGTCATGAAGAGGCTAAATATGCCAGTTGACCACTGATACAGCATAGTTATATCACTATTCTTTGCTGAAAATGTGAGCACAGCGGTGTACATACAGTACTGTAGATGCCTTCTCACAATTTTATGCACAGTTAACTGATCACCAGTATGGATATATATATTTTTTCTTTAAAAAAAAATTGACGGAAATAACAGTGCATATTACAATAACAGAATTGTGGATGAAATTTCATCCAGGCTGTGCTGTCACGTAGAGTAATTGCTGCTTTTTTTTTCTGCTGCAGCTGTGTTTTTGTGCTCTGATAACATTTAGATGGCGTGTGGTTGTCAAATGTCGTACTTTATATTCACTTTATTTTTCTGATATTGTTCATTGCCACTTTCTAAAACAGGGCACACTGTTGTGCAAAGTGGCCTCCATTTGCCATGATGCAGTCCTGCATTTTTCCTTCTTTAAAAAAAAAATCTCCTCTACAATCACATCAAGGGATTATTACTTTTCTTTTTAACACCAGCAGATGGCATTGCAATTACAATAGCCTGGCATCACGTAGTAGTAATGTGCGGCTGGTAATCAAGTACCGTTAGGGTGTGTGCACACGCTGCGGATTGGGGTGCGGATTTGGCTGCGTGGATTTTGTAAAATCTGCTGGTTAATCTGCAGGTCAAAAGACCTTCGGTTTTACCTGCGGATTGCCCTGCGGTTTTGCCCTGCGGTTTTTCATCTCCACAATGGAGGAGATGGCAAACTGCAGCGGAATCCGCAGAAAGAATTGACATGTCAATTCTTTCTGCGGTTTAGAAACCGCAGGAAAACCGCGCGGAAAAATCCACACTGTCTGCACTGCGGATTTCAATATCCATAGAACATTATGGTACTGTACACCGCAGCAAAAACTGCTGCAGATCCGCAGCGACCAAATCCGCTGCTGAACCGCAGCAGAATCCGCAGCGTGTGCACACACCCTAATGCTGCACTGCATGAGATAGACATGAGGCAGACAGAAAGATAGATAGATAATAGATAGATAGATAGATAATGGATAGATAGATAGGTAGATAGATAGATAAATAGATAGATATGAGATAGATACATAGATAGATAGATATGAGAAAGATAGATAGATTGATAATTAGAGAGATATGAGATAGATAGATAGATATTGAATGATAGATAGATATTGAAAGATAGATAGATAGATAGATAGATAGATTTGGGATGGATAGATAGATAGATAGATAGATAGAGGATAGATAGATAGATAGATAGATAGATAGATATTAGATAGATAGATAGATATGGGAAAGATAGATTGATAATTAGATAGATATGAGATAGATAGATAGATAGATAGATAGATAGATAGATAGATAGATAGATAGATAGATAGATATGGGAAAGATAGTTAGATAGATAGATAGCTAGATAGATAGATAGATAGATATGGGATAGATAGATAGATAGATAGATATGGGAAAGATAGATTGATAACTAGATAGATATGGGATAGATAGATAGATAGATAGATAGATAGATATGGGAAAGATAGTTAGATAGATAGATAGCTAGATAGATAGATAGATAGATATGGGATAGATAGATAGATATGGGAAAGATAGATTGATAACTAGATAGATAGATATGGGAAAGATAGATAGATAGATAGATAGATAGATAGATAGATAGATAGATAGATAGATAGATAGAAAGACAAATAGATAACTGAAAAATAGTAGCTTTCCAACCCACTTTTTTGGGCCAGGGTTGATTTATTCCACCATATCAAAATACAGTTCCAAGACTGGATTTTGTCTAAGATCCTTGGGTTTCCCCCTTCCTCTTGGCTATTGTGATGCAGCCTCTGCGCTCTTTATTGCACTAGCTAGATAAATAGATGGGTAAAAAAGGCTAGCAACACTCACATGTATGATTTGTAAAGTACCCCTACCTTTTTGTACTCTTTATTTGGAGGGCTGCTTGACTGTTTGCGTTAATATTTTATTTTACCAGTTTGTTTTCTTTTATTTAGCACTTTTCACAAACGCAGACACAGGGAAAGTTCAGTCTGAGGAAAGCGCTGGAAGTGACAGGATGGCAAGTACAGTACAGTGCGGCCCTATAAGGAAAGTGAGGGATTTGGAGCTTTATCCCTTGATTAACTTTCTTACAAAGGAAGGTGATTTGGACTGTTTTCATGAAGGTTCACCACCCTTAACCCTGCTGTTGTGTTCGTTTCCACTATACACTTCTACTGCTCCGGTCATTTTTGACCGGACCTATTAAAATGCTGTTTTAGCTACTTAAAAAATTTTTTTTGAATACCTGTTGCATTATTAGACTGTATGTGAACATGGTTGGTCATTATAAAAAAAATACGTAAAAAAGCTCAATTTTTTTATTTATTTTGTTTATAAAGGTTACAAGGGCTTATTGAATTCTGCACAGAAATTACAAATTTGAGCTTAACTAACTAACTAAAACTACTACTACTACTATAACAACTATAATTAACTATAACTATAACTAAAATTAACTATAGTATAAAATGCGTGCAAACATTTTGAAAAAAAATAGTAAAAATAATAAAAAAAAAAAAAAAAAATCAGTTTTTTGCAGAAAATCTTCACATAATTCTATTGTTTACATTCAGGACAACAATAATACACAAGTTTATAAGCCTCATACCTGTACAGATTTGCATTCAAGGCTCAGATGTCTCCAGATCTTCTCTACAACAAAACTGAGACTGAAATGGCTGGCTGAACTGCTTACTTACTGATAAGATAAGAAAAGAGACACCAGACACCACCCCCTGGAATGCTGAGCTAGCAGAGAAGAAAACAAACATTTGGCAGACATGACTCATTAGCTTTTCAGGTCTGCTTTGCACAGAGAACCAACACAAGGAAAATAAAAAAAAAACTCTTTTCTTTTACAATATGCAATGGCGGCAACTGAATTTATTTATTTTTAGAGGAAAAGCAGGGTAAATAACATACAGAGAAAAAAAATTGACAGAACTGTGCTGAAAGCCAATGCGTATGGTTTATACTGAAAGCATGTGTAAATCTGCACCTAAAATAACTGTTTACTTCATAAACAATAGTAGATGCAAAAGTAGTCTCAAAATAAATTATAACTCATTTGTTTTACTCAAAAAATGGCTGAAATTAGCATAAAATGCTATTCGGTCATTTTTGACTGGAACAGTACAAGTGTAAATAAAAAAGTGGCGCAAAAACTAAACCAAAAAAAAAAAAAAAGGTACCCTTAGAAAGAACCCCTCAAATTAGGAAAATAGAAGTAACCACAAGTTTCAGAACCGCATAATGAATTTTTTTTAAATATCAAAGTTCAAAGACGGTCATTTTTGATCGAGCATAACAGCAGGGAAAAGTTAGGTTATAGACTTTTCTACAACCAATGAATAATCTATATTTTGTAATGATTCAGAAAACCACATAGAAACTGGACTAAAGGAACATTTCTGTGTTTTAAACTAAAATTGTCATAAGCTGAAATATTATATTATGCATTCTTATTTTATAGTTGAAAAGCAGAATAAAAATACTTATAAAACTTTGAAAAAAAAATGTTATATTCCTACAATAAAAATATTCCAGATCACACAGGGAAACATCAGTACAGAACAAACTGAAAAGTATAAATTCATGACCTTTGAAGATAATGTCGGATAAAGACAAGCACAAGAAGAGTAAAAAATGTCCTGGAAACCATAGAAAAAAAAATTGTGCAACTTTTATATGTAAGGATTGCACAGGCCAAGGTGTCTTGTTGTGCGACTCTAGACGCTAGCGAAAAGGGTTCCTTAGGGTGCGTGTGATATTAACTTCTGCAAAAGTTTACGTCTATGGCCGCAAACTATTAGATGACACAGCAACCCCAGATGTAAGCTATAGATAAGGAAGATGTTCAAGAAGAAAGAAGAAAATTCGGCACCACTGCTGCCACCTTGATGTGCACTATAGTGCGGTACAAACTCACACACCTGGGCTGCACGCCAGCTACCCACAGAACGGGTGCTCAATCCAAAGTAAAACATGCATAGCTACGTTGTATGAAAAAGAACAAAAGGGATGGCACTCACTATTCTGAAGAAGTGAATTTATTTTCAGATAAAAAGCATAGGCTCGGGAGAGATGTGTGAACTGTGAACAACGGCCGATTCACGCCAACTGCGCTTCAATGGGACCCAGTCCATTCAGTCCATTTTATAAAAATAAATGTATATACAGAGAATAACAGGTACATGACTTGTCCATTACATCTTCATTATTGAATTGAGGTACAGGCTAAGCAGATACTTGTAGCGCCCTATACTATACATTATCCAGCAGTTTTGCTATCGCTGGCCCTTTATCTAGACAACTAGACAAACACACAAGGAAAAATAGTATTGTCATGATCCATGCTGGATCATGACTGATAAAAAGCACAGGTAACCTTTTTTTTCTAAGCTGTGCGTAAGGTTGGTTTTTGCCCCCGGTGGCCATTAGGATTATTGCACTGTGGTGTCGTTTGTTCTAAGTTTGCCCCCGGTGGTGGTGAGCGTCATTTCACTCTAGTTTCTTTAGCTAAGTGCACATGATTATAATGCAGGTGTGATTGCTGGCTCTGCTATAAAAGAGTCACAGGTGTTGCAATCAGTGATGGTGATAGTGTTCATTTCAACCATCCTTGGTGGAGGAAGGAGCTGGAGAGCGTTCCTTGCAGCACTGTCTTAGCCCTGGTGTGGAAGGAATCATAGGGGATTTCCTTGTAGCTCTGACAGAGCTGGTGGCAGCGATTCAGGAGGAGAGCTGCATGCTGATGGTGGACTCTGTTTCCAGGAGCAAGTGCAACAGAGTAAAGCTAAGTTGTGTTTATCTGTTTGTGTTTTTCCTTACTGTGTATTAGTACAGAGGTGGGGCCAGTGCCTGCGCCACCAAGCTCCCTAGCAAGGGCTAGGTGTAGGGTGTGCTAGGACGACAGGTTCCTGATCGGCGCCCGGTGCAGAACCGGCATAGGGAACGTTAGGAGCGTTAGGGACACTGACTCAGGGGAGTGCAGGAGGTCTCCACGTCCCCTTTCCCTATCGCAGGGCCCACCGTTGTAACTGTTTCCCTTCCCTTTGTCTTGTTGTTTTAGTTACCGGCCTGCGAGCTGTGTCACACAGGACAGTATCACGTGCCGCATCCTGTTGTTTTAGTTACTGGCCTGCTGGTCACGTCACACAGGACTGGTCCACGTGACAAGTATGAAATAAAAGGGTTTCTTCTGGTGGAGGAGTTTACAGTGGAAAGTAAGGAGGACAGATCATCAATATACATTGCTTCTACTTGGGTTTGACCATGAGGTTCTCCAGATAACATGTTATAAAGGGTCTACCAGACCCCTCACCTCTTCCTGTGGAGAGAAAAGTGGAGAATGAGATGCAATGACGACCACAGTTTTGGACATAATTCTATTTCAGGTTATATTATCCCAAGCATACCGTATATACGTGAGTATAAGCCGACCCAAGTATAAGCCGAGGCCCCTAATTTTGCAACGGAAAGCTTGCTAAGCTTAATGACTTGAGTATAAACCTGGTGTACATTGTCCCCTCATCCCTGTCCTGCTCTGTGTGGCTCTCCCTCCTCCCAGTACGCGTGGCTCGGCTCCCCGTTCTATGTGTGGCTCAGCTCCCTGTCCTCCCCCGTGCTCCTCCGTGCTTCTGGATCGCCCTCCCAGGGCCGTGGGGTACTCGGTACTGGGCCGGTATCAGCGGGATGTGTCACAGCAGTGGGGACCCGGCCCGTGGCCCTGGGCGCCCAAGTAATGGGGGAATGTAATGGTTTGAATGAATAGTTTGTGACGCCACCTGTGGTGTTCGGCAAGTAAGATGTTAGGCTGACGCTGCATGCAGATCCTCTGGGATTGGTGGTGTATTGCAGCCAAGATGGTGAAGCTCCCCACAGGTGGAGCTGTAGTCCCAGGGCAGTGTAGATGTAGGGGAAGCTGAGAGGCGCAGGCAGTGTAGAGGCTGGTACCCAGATGTAGCGGTACCAGGTGTGTTGGAGCAGGAATTAATGGAGAACACCAGGGCTTGTAGTTCCAAAGCTTTACTCACAGTCTGTAGTACACACAGGTGCCTGCCTCTATGCTGTGTCCTCCAGGTCAGGGACTCAGTCAACCTCCAGGCAAGATGGAATGCTCCCTTCCAACGCACCGCCAACAAGTGTGAAGATCTCCTAGTACTGAGTTACACTGGAGTTCCTCCTGACAGATGTTACCAAGAACTCTACTTGTAGGGCAGACAGCTGTAGCCTGCTTCGGGGACTCCCTACTCCTGAGTCCAGGCTCATTATCCAAGTTGCTGTTGTGCCCCCAAGTCTTAGATGGGAGTAGTGCATTTACAGCCTACTACTCCACCGGTGTCTGCTGCAGAACCATTAGTGTCCATACAACCTCGGGGACCGGGCCCCGGCCTTGCGCTTAGAACTTCTAGGCAGGGTTCTTCCTCTAACACACGTCCTCTCTGTTCCCTTTTACTCCTTCATTCCGTACTAATCTCTCTCTCTTATGGAAGATTCATGAGCTTAATGAGTGGTACCATGTGACCGCTGAAGGCAGGAAGAAGCTGTCAGTGCTGGGACAAGGAGCATGCAGGGGACGTTCAGGGAGGCACGGGAGGGGTGTTTGACTTCCCAGCCACCGGCTCCTGCCGCTGCTCCCCCTCCCCCCACTGGTTTCTGCTGAATGACTCGTGTATAAGCCGAGGGGGCATTTTCAGCACAAAAAAAGTGCTGAAAATCTCGGCTTATACACGAGTATATTCGGTATGTTAAGCATCTTAGACACATCAAACATGTCTATAATATACCCATAATTTAGGGAGATATTGTGTTTCTGTGGGTTGCCAGTTCCAAACCACATTGTACTTGCAATCACAGAAGCCAATAGGTTTTTCGAACCCAGTTATCTGCATGGATGGTTTTACAATCAGATTATTATAGATACAGTGCCTTGTGAAAGTATTCACCCCCTGGAACTTTTCAACCTTTTCCCACATATCATGCTTCAAACATAAAGATACCAAATGTAAATTTTTGGTGAAGAATCAATAACAAGTGGGACACAGTTGTGAAGTTGAATGAAATTTATTGGTTATTTTAAATTTTTGTGGAAATTCAAAAACTGAAAAGTGGGGCGTGCAATATTATTCGGCCCCTTTACTTTCAGTGCAGCAAACTCACTCCAGAAGTTCATTGTGGATCTCTGAATGATCCATTGTTGTCCTAAATGACTAATGATGATAAATATAATCCACTTGTGTGTAATTAATAATAATAATAATAAATTTTATTTTTATAGCGCCGACATATTCCGCAGCACTTTACATTTCAGAGGGGATTTGTACAGACAATAGACATTACAGCATAACAATAATCACATACAGTAGATTATAACAAATACCAAGAGGAGTGAGGGCCCTGCTCGCAAGCTTACAGTCTATGAGGAAAGAGGTAGACACGAAAGGTGGGTGGTAACAGTTGCCCTGATTGTATGGACCAGCCATAATGTTAAGTGTGTAACAGTACAGACACAGAGGGCTAATGGATGCATAAAGCATGTGGGAACATGATGCTGGGAACCTGGTTATGGTAAAACTTTTGGCTCTGCCACACAGGGATAGGTTAGGTTAATGTGTTGAGGCGATAGGCCAGTCTGAATAAATGCGTTTTCAGGACACGCTTAAAATTGTGGGGATTGGGGACTAATCGTATTGACCTGGGAAGTGCATTCCAAAGAATTGGCGCGGCACGTGTAAAGTCTTGGAGACGGGAGTGGGAGGTTCTGACTATTGAGGATACTAACCTCAGTTCATCAGCAGAACGGAGGGCGCGGGTAGGGTGGTATACTGAAACAAGGGAGGAGATGTAGGGTGGTGCTGAGCCATGGAGGGCTTTGTGGGTGAGGGTAATAAGTTTATACTGAATTCTGGAGTGGATGGGTAGCCAGTGTAATGACTGGCACAAGGTAGAGGCATCGGTGTAACGATTGGTGAGGAATATGATCCTGGCTGCAGCATTCAAGACAGATTGGAGAGGGGAGAGTTTTGTAAGAGGGAGACCGATTAGAAGAGAGTTACAATAGTCGAGACGAGAATGAATAAGAGAAACAGTAAGAGTTTTTGCAGAGTCAAAAGTAAGAAAAGGTCGAATTCTAGAAATGTTTTTGAGGTGCAGATGACAAGAGCGAGCCAGTGATCGAATGTGGGGGGCAAAGGAAAGCTCGGAATCAAGTATGACCCCAAGACAGCGGGCATGTTGCTGGGGAGTAATAGTGGAACCACAGACGGAAATGGCAATGTCGGGTGTAGGTACATTAGTAGCGGGAGGAAACACAAGGAGTTCAGTCTTTGACAGGTTCAGTTTCAGATATAGTGAGGACATGATATTAGACACAGCGTTTAGACAATCGCCAGTGTTTTCTAGAAAGGCTGGCGTGATGTCAGGAGAAGAAGCGTATAATTGGGTGTCATCAGCATAGAGATGGTAATGGAAACCAAATCTACTGATTGTTTGACCAATAGGGGCAGTGTACAAGGAGAAGAGGAGGGGGCCTAGAACCGATCCTTGAGGAACCCCAACAGTAAGGGGAAGGTGAGGAGGAGGAACCGGCAAAAGAAACAGTAAAGGAGCGGTCGGAGAGATAGGAGGAGAACCAGGAGAGAACGGTGTCCTTGAGGCCAATGGAATGGAGCATAGTGAGGAGGAGCTGATGATCCACAGTATCGAATGCTGCAGAGATCCAAGAGAATTAGCATGGAGTAATGACCATTTGATTTAGCTGTTAGCAGATCATTAGAGACTTTAGTGAGGGCAGTTTCAGTGGAGTGTAAAGAGCGGAAACCGGATTGGAGAGGGTCGAGAACAGAGTTTTCTGAGAGATAGCGGATAAGACGGGAGTGGACCAGGCGTTCCAGGAGTTTAGAGATGAAGGGAAGATTAGAGACAGGTCTATAGTTAGCGGCACAGTTTTGGTCGAGGGATGGTTTTTTAAGTAGTGGATGTATGATGGCATGCTTAAATGAGGAGGGAAAAATACCAGAAGAGAGAGAGAGGTTAAATATTTTAGTTAGGTGAGGGGTGACAGCAGGGGAAAGGGACTGGAGGAGATGTGACGGAAATGGGTCACTGGTGCAAGTAGTTGGGCAAGAAGATGCAAGGAGCCTGCTTACTTCTTCTTCTGTAACTGGTTCAAAATCAGAGAGTGAGTTAGATGCAGTGGGGGAGGGAGGACAGTGCATGGTATGAGGGGATTTGGAGATAATTTCCTGTCGGATCTGGTCAATTTTTTCTTTGAAGTAATTGGCCAGATCGTCAGCTCGGAGCTCCGTGGTTGGGGCCTGTACTCTTGGATTGAGTAGAGAATGAAAAGTGTCAAAGAGACGTTTCGGGTTATTGGACAGTGAGATGATGAGGGTGTTGAAATAGGTTTGTTTGGAGAGGTGAAGGGCAGTGTTGTATGTTCTAAGCATAAACTTAAAATGGATGAAATCTTCGTGTAGATTGGATTTTCTCCACAGACGTTCGGCGCACCTGGAGCACCGCTGCAGGAAATGTGTTTGCACCGTGTGCCAGGGTTGTCGCCGTCTGCGTTGTGGTGTTCTATTTATAGGGGGTGCAAATTCATCCAGGGCAGTTTGAAATGTTTCATTGTAATGCTTCAATGCAGAATCAGGACATGAGAGGGAGGAGATAGGGGCCAATGAAGACTGCAAGTTCTTCAGAAGTTTCTGGGTGTTAATGGCCTGTATGTTTCTATAAGTCTGGACAGTGGGGGTGACCTGAGCAGCCTGGCAATTCTTTATAGAGAATGAAAGAAGATTGTGGTCAGAGAGCGGGAGAGGGGAGTTTGCAAAATCATCCACTGCACAAAGCCGAGAGAAGACCAAGTCGAGGGAGTTTCCGTCTTCATGCGTTGGAGAATTAGTAAGCTGCGAAAGGCCAAATGAGGAGGTTAGAGATAAAAGGTGAGTAGCAGATGGGGAGATGGGAAGAGCAATGGGGATGTTGAAATCTCCCATGATGAGGGTAGGGATGTCACAGGAGAGAAAATGTGGAAGCCAAGTGGCAAAATGATCCAGGAACTGATGGGAGGGGCCGGGAGGACGATACACCACCGCCACTCGCATGGAGAAGGGGGTGTAGAGTCTGACGGCATGGACCTCAAAAGAAGGGAAGACAAGTGAGGGTACTTGAGGGATAACCTGAAAGGTACATTTTGGTGATAGGAGCAGACCAACGCCTCCACCAGCTCTATTGTCTGATCTTGGGGTATGAGAGAAGTGAAGCCCCCCATATGAAAGAGCAGCAGCAGCGGTAGTATCTGACTGCTGGATCCAGGTTTCAGTAAGAGCCAGAAGGTTAAGAGAATTAGAAAGGAAGAAGTCATGAATGAAGGAGAGTTTGTTACACACTGAGCGAGAATTCCAAAGTGCACAATTAAGAGAGACAGATGGCATGCAGGGAATATTAATAAGATTAGAGGGGTTTCTGAGTGTAGCAGTGGGGGGGTTTGACTTCCTATAACATGGGGGACCAGGGTTGGGAGCAATGTCTCCTGCAACTAGGAGAAGGAGGATATAAAGAGTGAGCAGATGGTTAAGTGATTTGTGAGAGCGTCTCTGGTGTTGAATGGTGGGACTGGCTGGATCTGTGCAATTTAACAACGTGAAAAGAGCATGAGTGCTATACATAGGAGAGGAAAGAAGCGAGGGGCCAATGTGGATGGAGTGTAGAGAGTTAATGCCAGGGCGGTGGATGTGTGTGAATGCAGCAGCCAGGATATAAATTACACAAATGCATATGGTATATATTTGTTGTACTCCAAATGTACAGGGAGTAGATGTATATAAATGTCTTACCTGTCTCCTGCCCTGTCTAACTGCCATGTTATAACTGCCAGTAGTACTTTGATACATGTACTTAGATTACATGTGCATAAATGCCACCCCTGCATAAATGCTCCCCCTAGCTAGGTCTGAATATATAGGAGGTTAAGGCTAAGTTTTTTTTTTTTTTTGTGGCTCTCTCTGCTCGTTAATCACACTAAATTGAGACACCAGGACCCAATAAAATGTTGTGGTCAAATAAACACATGTCCAGCACTACATGGATCATAAAGCACTTTGAAAAGTTTCTTGACCTCACAACATAAGGGGACAAGCAGAGTAAGTTGAAAAAACTATATACCAGATATAAGCTTGCAGAGTTGAAAACACATAGATAGCATTCAGGATTAACTGCTTGCTGACATTGAATGGAGACACAGGAGTGGATTCAGAGCAGAGATTGGAAAAGCTGGTTACCAGATATAAGCTTGCAGAGTTGAAAACACATAGATAGCATTCAGGATTAACTGCTTGCTGACATTGAATGGAGACACAGGAGTGGATTCAGAGCAGAGATTGGAAAAGCTGGTTACCAGATATAAGCTTGCAGAGTTGAAAACACATAGATAGCATTCAGGATTAACTGCTTGCTGACATTGAATGGAGACACAGGAGTGGATTCAGAGCAGAGATTGGAAAAGCTGGTTACCTGTATGAAGAGAATAGAGATGCGTGTCACATTCATCCATGTTATAACTGCCAGAAGTACTTTGATACATGTACTTAGATTACATGTGCATAAATGCCACCCCTGCATTAAGTCTCCGTATAAATGCACCTGCTCTGTGATAGTCTCAGGGTTCTGTCTGAAGCACAGAGAGCATTATGAAGACCAAGGAACACAACAGGAAGGTCTGTGATACTGTTGTGGAGAAGTTTAAAGCCGGATTTGGATACAAAATGATTTCCAAAACTTTAAACATCCCAAGGAGCACTGTGCAAGCGATCATATTGAAATGGAAGGAGTATCATACCACTGCAAATCTACCAAGACTCAGCAGTCCCTTTAAACTTTCATCTCAAACAAGGAGAAGACTGATCAGAGATGCAGCCAAGAGGCCCAGAATCACTCTGGATGAATTGCAGATATCTACAGCTGAGGTTTGACAGTCTGTCCATAGGACAACAATCAGTCATACACTGTACAAATCTGGCCTTTATGGAAAAGTGGCAAGAAAAAAGCCATTTCTCAAAGATATCCATAAAAAGTGTCGTTTAAAGTTTGCAACAAGCCACCTGGGAGAGACACCAATCATGTGGAAGAAGTTGCTCTGGTCAGATGAAACCAAAATCAAACTTTTTGCCAACAATGCAAAACGATATGTTAGGCGTAAAGGCAACACAGCTCATCACCCTGAACACACCATCCCCACTGTCAAACATGGTGGTGGCAGCATCATGGTTTGGGCCTGCTTTTCTTCAGCAAAGACAGAGAAGATGGTTAAAATTAAAGGGAAGATGGATGAAGCCAAATACAGGACCATTCTTGAAGAAAACCTGTTGGAGTCTGCAAAAGACCTGCGACTGGGACAGAGATTTGCCTTCCAACAAGACAATGATCCCAAAACATAAAGCAAAATCTACAATGGTATGGTTCACAAATAAATGTATCCAGGTGTTAGAATGGCCAAGTCAAAGTACAGACCTGAATCCAATCGAGAATCTGTGGAAAGAGCTGAAAACTGCTGTTCACAAAGGAACTCCATCAAACCTTACTGAGCTCGAGCTGTTTGCCAAGGAAGAAAGGGCAAGAATTTCAGTCTCTCGATGTACAAAACTGATAGAGACATACCCCAAGAGACTTGCAGCTGTAATCTCAGCAAAAAGTGGTGCAACAAAGTATTGTTAAAGGGGCCGAATAATATTGCACGCCCCACTTTTCAGTTTTTGAATTTCCACAAAAATTTAAAATGACCAATAAATTTCATTCAACTTCACAATTGTGTCCCACTTGTTGTTGATTCTTCACCAAAAATTTACATTTGGTATCTTTATGTTTGAAGCATGATGTGTGGGAAAAGGTTGAAAAGTTCCAGGGGGCCGAATACTTTCGCAACGCACTGTATATCTTAGAAACATTGCAACACGTTGTATCACATGAGGTCCTTGTAAGGACTGTAAGGATTTATAAAGACCAGTGATTTTCACCTGATTCATGAAGAGGTGCCCAAGATCTTACCCCGATCAAGGACTTGACTGAGATTTCTGGCATACGGAATGCCATAGCTTGTCATGAATCCGATAAGCTGTAGCATGACATTTTTGCAGGGGGCATTTATGCACATGTAATCGAAGTACATGTATCAAAGTACTACTGGCAGTTATAACATGGATGAATATGACATGCATCTCTATTCTCTTCATACAGGTAACCAGCTTTTTCAATCTCTGCTCTGAATCCACTCCTGTGTTTCTCCATTCAATGTCAGCAAGCAGTTAATCCTGAATGCTATCTATGTGTTTTCAACTATGCAAGCTTATATCTGGTATATAGTTATTTCAACTTACTCTGCTTGTCCCCTTATGTTGTGAGGTCACGAAACTTTTCAAAGTGCTTTATGATCCATGTAGTGCTGGACATCTGTTTATTTGACCACAACATTTTATTGGGTCCTGGTGTCTCAATTTAGTGTGATTGATTAACGAGAAGAGAGAGAACAAAAAAAAAAAATCTTAGCCTTAACCTCCTATATATTCAGACATAGCTAGGGGGAGCATTTATGCAGGGGGCATTTATGCACATGTAATCGAAGTACATGTATCAAAGTACTACTGGCAGTTATAACATGGCAGTTAGACAGGGCAGGAGACAGGTAAGTCATTTATATACATCTACTCCCTGTACATTTGAAGTACATCAAATATATACCATATGCATTTGTGTAATTTATATCCTGGCTGCTGCATTCACACACATCCACCGCCCTGGCATTAACTCTCTACACTCCGTCCATATTGGCCCCTCACTCCTTTCCTCTCCTATGTATAGCACTCATGCTCTTTTCACTTTGTTAAATTGCACAGATCCAGTCAGTCCTACCATTCAACATAAGAGATGCTCTCACAAACCACTTAACCATTTGCTCACTCTTTGTCTCCTCCTTCTCCTAGTCGCAGGAGACATTGCTCCCAACTCAGTTCCCCCATGTTATAGAAAGTCAAACCCCCCGACTGCTACACTCAGAAACCCCTCTAATCTTATTAATATTCCCTGCATGCCATCTGTCTCTCTTAATTGTGCACTTTGGAATTCTCGCTCAGTGTGTAGCAAACTCTCCTTCATCCATGACTTCTTCCTTTCTAATTCTCTTAACCTCCTGGCTCTTACTGAAACCTGGATCCAGCAGTCAGACACTACCGCTGCTGCTGCTCTTTCATACGGGGGACTACACTTCTCTCATACCCCATGATCAGACAATACAGCAGGTGGAGGTGTTGGTCTGCTCCTATCACCAAAATGTACCTTTCAGGTTATCCCTCAAGTACCCTCACTTGTCTTTCCTTCTTTTGAGGTCTATGCCGTCAGACTCTACACCCCCTTCTCCATGCGAGTGGCGGTGGTATATCGTCCTCCCGGCCTCTCCCATCAGTTCCTGGATCATTTTGCCACTTGGCTTCCACATTTTCTCTCCTGTGACATCCCTACCCTCATCATGGGAGACTTCAACATCCCCATTGCTCTTCCCCTCTCACCATCTGCTACTCACCTTTTATCTCTAACCTCCTCATTTTGCCTTTCGCAGCTTACTAATTCTCCAACGCATGAAGACGGAAACTCCCTCGACTTGGTCTTCTCTCGGCTTTGTGCAGTGGATGATTTTGCAAACTCCCCTCTCCCGCTCTCTGACCACAATCTTTTATCATTCTCTATCAAGAATTGCCAGGCTGCTCAGGTCACCCCCACTGTCCAGACTTATAGAAACATACAGGCCATTAACACCCAGAAACTTCTGAAGAACTTGCAGTCTTCATTGGCCCCTATCTCCTCCCTCTCATGTCCTGATTCTGCATTGAAGCATTACAATGAAACACTTCAAAGTGCCCTTGATGAATTTGCACCCCCTATAAATAGAACACCACAAAGCAGACGGCGACAACCCTGGCACACGGTGCAAACAAGTTTCCTGCAGCGGTGCTCCAGGTGCGTCGAACGTCTGTGGAGAAAATCCAATCTACACGAAGATTTCATCCATTTTAAGTTTATGCTTAGAACATACAACACTGCCCTTCACCTCTCCAAACAAGCCTATTTCAACACCCTCATCACCTCACTGTCCAATAACCCGAAACGTCTCTTTGACACTTTTCATTCTCTACTCAACCCAAGAGTACAGGCCCCAACCACGGATCTCCGAGCTGACAATCTGGCCATTTACTTCAAAGAAAAAATTGACCAGATTCGACAGGAAATTATCTCCCAATCACCTCATACCATGCACTGTCCTCACTCCCCCACTGCATATAGCTCACTCTCTGATTTTGAACCAGTCACAGAAGAAGAAGTAAACAGGCTCCTTGCATCTTCTCGCCCAACCACTTGCACCTGTCACCCATTTCCGTCACATCTCCTCCAGTCCCTTTCCCCTGCTGTCACCCCTCACCTAACTAAAAATTTAACCTCTCTCTCTCTTCTGGTATTTTTACCTCCTCATTTAAGCATGCCATCATACATCCACTACTTAAAAAACCATCCCTCGACCAAAACTGTGCCGCTAACTATAGACCGGTCTCTAATCTTCTCTTCATCTCTAAACTCCTGGAACGCCTGGTCCACTCCCGTCTTATCCGCTATCTCTTTAATAACTCTCTTCTCGACCCTCTCCAATCCGGTTTCCGCACCTTACCCTCTACTGAAACTGCCCTCATTAAAGTCTCTAATGATCTACTAACAGCTAAATCAAATGGTCATTACTCCATGCTAATTCTCTTGGATCTCTCTGCAGCATTCGACACTGTGGATCATCAGCTCCTCCTCACTATGCTCCGTTCCATTGGCTTCAAGGACACCGTTCTCTCCTGGTTCTCCTCCTATCTCTCCGACCGCTCCTTTACTGTATCTTTTGCCGGTTCCTCCTCCTCTCACCTTCCCCTTACTGTTGGAGTTCCTCAAGGATCGGTTCTAGGCCCCCTCCTCTTCTCCTTGTACACTGCCCCTATTGGTGAAGCAATCAGTAGATTTGGTTTCCAGTACCATCTCTATGCTGATGACACCCAATTATATGCTTCTTCTCCTGACATCACGCCAGCCTTTCTAGAAAACACCGGCGATTGTCTAAACACTGTGTCTAATATCATGTCCTCACTATATCTGAAACTGAACCTGTCAAAGACTGAACTCCTCGTGTTTCCTCCCTCTACTAATGTACCTATACCCGACATTGCCATTTCTGTGTGTGATTCCACTATTACTCCCCAGCAACAGGCCCGCTGCCTTGGGGTCATACTTGATTCCGAGCTTTCCTTTGCCCCCCACATTCGATCACTGGCTCGCTCTTGTCATCTGCACCTCAAAAACATTTCTAGAATTCGACCTTTTCCTACTTTTGACTCTGCAAAAACTCTTACTGTTTCTCTTATTCATTCTCGTCTCGACTATTGTAACTCTCTTCTAATCGGTCTCCCTCTTACCAAACTCTCCCCTCTCCAATCTGTCTTGAGTGCTGCAGCCAGGATCATATTCCTCACCAATCGTTACACCGATGCCTCTACCTTGTGCCAGTCATTACACTGGCTACCCATCCACTCCAGAATTCAGTATAAACTTATTACCCTCACCCACAAAGCCCTCCATAGCTCAGCACCACCCTACATCTCCTCCCTTGTTTCAGTATACCACCCTACCCACGCCCTCCATTCTGCTGATGACCTGAGGTTAGCATCCTCAATAGTCAGAACCTCCCACTCCCGTCTCCAAGACTTTACATGTGCTGCGTCAATTCTTTGGAATGCACTTCCCAGGTCAATACGATTAGTCCCCAATCCCCACAATTTTAAGCGTGCCATGAAAACGCATTTATTCAGACTGGCCTATCGCCTCAACACATTAACCTAATCTATCCCTGTGTGGCACAGCCAAAAGTTTTACCATAACCAGATTTCCCGCATCATGTTCCCACATGCTTTATGCATCCATTAGCCCTCTGTGTCTGTACTGTTACACACTTATTATGGCTTGTCCATACAATCAGGGCAACTGTTACCACCCACCTTTCGTGTCTACCTCTTTCCTCATAGACTGTAAGCTTGAGAGCAGGGCCCTCATTCCTCTTGGTATTTGCTATTATCTACTGTATGTGATTAATGTTATGCTGTAATGTCTATTGTCTGTACAAATCCCCTCTGAAATGTAAAGTGCTGCGGAATATGTCGGCGCTATAGAAATAAAATTTATTATTATTATTTGCCATACCCCATCATGTCCCTCTCCTGGCTCTGCTCAATTTGGTGAAACTGGCTTGAAAATGACAAAAGTTGCAAAATTTTAGCGCAGCTCCGAACTGCTCCAAAAATTTCCATCTTTTCAGAATTTTAATGCCAGAATTCTGGCATGGAAGCTTTGAAGAATCAGATCCATTCTGTCTACATTATCCTGCCCTGCCTACTTTGGCACTTCATTGCTAATGAGGAAATACACATAGAATATTTGATCTACCGGTAGACCATGGGCGGACATATTGATGCACCCTGTGTACAGTAGGTGCACTGGACAAAAGAGGTAAGGGAATCCATTTCCACTTCAAAAGCAGTTGGTATTGCACATCATAATAAGCTACTGGACTGCCAAGGGCCCATATACTGCTCTTACACAGGGGCCCTTTTCTGTCTGTATCCAGACCCAATGATTCCTTGCTAATTTTAATTGCAGGGGAGTGCATCTGGTGCCCAGAAACAGCCATCTTTCATCTATCTAATCCATACTCTATCTATTACACTTGCCTTGACCCATGATAGTGGTACCACTTGTACTGCCCTCAAGGTAGTCCGGCAGTATTGTAAACTTTGAAGTCTTGACTGGTAATGCACTTTCTGTACATTTTCATGTAGCTTCTCTGATATGTATATGAGCTTTTTTTTTACAATAGTAAAAAGAAGATCAGCTTCAATGAAAACTTAGTTCTACCATGTGGTGATGAAAGCTCTGAGAAGTGTCTTCATCAGTGGGTGGCCAAGAGGAGTTCATGCGAGGGAGGCTTACAAAGCATCTTGCTCATTTTAAAAAAAATTGCTTTCTATATAGACAAAAATGTATTTCAGTTCAATGCAGCCCAATTTTGCTGATTACTAATACTTCACAATAAAAGAGAAAATACATATAGCACGTACCTTTTATGACAATAAATCACTTTGTGTGTGGTGTTCTACCCTTTTGTATTAAACCCTGCGGTAAAGGTGGGACTGAAATATTTAATAAGTTTGACTATTCTGCCAAACCTACTGCTGTAAATTATTCCCATTCTTTCCACAAAATAGTCATATGTGTTGGTTCCTCATCTGGAAATTGTAAGTATGTAGAGAACAAACATTTCCAATCCTAATCCATAATCTGCTTTATGATTTATATTGCAGTCCCTTATTACACAGTGCCCCCTCTTGTTATGTACAGCATCGTCCCTTGCATATCAGATTATATAGACCATCCTGTCTTGAAAGATGTATAATGCAATGTGGCTGATAGAGCATGGGAAAGCTTCTTCTCTAATAAATGAGCTGATGGACTGGTAGCAGTCATTTTATATCTAACAAGAGAGGCGACTATGCAATAAGAGATGGCGCTGTCAATAACAAAAATAACAAGAATAAACTATGTAAGAGACAGCACTGTACATAACAGCAGAGGAAGCTATATAATGACTAAATAACTAGAGAGGATGGTACGTAATAAGGGACAGTGTGATGCATAATAAAAGAGGTAACTATGTAATTAAGGACAGTGTTATACATAATAAGTGAGTACATGGTATACTAAGGGGCTGTGTGAGTACATTATATACTAAGTGTTATATGTTATGTGTTATACATAATAAGTGAGTACTAGAGTTGAGCGATACCAGCCGATACTTGAAAATATCGGATCGGAATGGATCGGCCGATCTTAAAAAAAAGTATCGGTATCGCCGATTCCGATACCGGGAACCAATGCAAGTCAATGGGGCCAAAATATCGGAATTAAAAAAAAACCTTTCTTTCCTTGTAGGTTAATTCTACATGAAGAAAAACAACTAAGAATAATGTAGAATGTATTGTGGGAGGTGGAGGAGACATTAAAGCCATAGAGGTTTAGCCCAATCAAATGGAATAGCAGGAATTAAACTTTTTTTTTAAAGATGTTAGGAGTTACAAAGATATTGACTATGTTAGCCTCATTTATATTTTGCCAGACATGTATGTCTTCTTCTTCTTTCTTCTTCTTTCTTATTCTTCTTCCTTTTTTTTACCTTCTTCTTCTTCTTATTCCTTTTTTTACATTCTTCTTCTTCTTCTTCCTCCTTTTTTTACATTCTTCTACTTCCTTTTTTTACATTCTTCTTCTTATTCCTTTTTTTACATTCTTCTTCTTCTTCCTTTTTTAAATTCTTCTACTTCCTTTTTTTACATTCTTCTTCTTCTTCTTCCTTTTCTTACATTCTTCATATTCTTCTTATTCAACAATTATTATTCTACATATTCAACTTCTTCATCTTCTTCCTATTCTTCTTCATCATATTCTTGTTTGTGTCAGGCATTCCTGTAGTTGTTATCTGGAAAAGTTAGAAGTTTACACCTTCCGTTCTGCCTGTCACAAAAGATTTACAACAGGATTTGTCCGCGTTCAGTTTGGCCTGCAGCAGCAGGCCTTTTCCAGGGGCACCACGAGGAGGAACGGACTCACCCCCATACACTGCTTAGTCTTCTTCTGCTTATAAATAAGATAATATCATTTGCTCAGAGTATTAGTCTTATGCTTAATGTTCTTCTGCTTTGTTTTTTTTATGCTTCTTGGTCTTCTCTCTCTTGTTGTTCTGCATCTTGGTGGTTGTCTTCCTGTTCTTTGTCCTCTTGAACCAGCTGACGGTACTGGCACCGGGAGGGGCAGCAGAAGGAACAAGAGCCAATGGCACTACCGAGGACCAGCTGACGGTGCTGGAACCCGGTTACTAAGCAGGAGGTACCTGTGCTACAAAGCACTACCAAGGACCAGCAGACGTTGCCGGAACTCGGATACCGAGATGGAGGCACCTAGGCCAAAGGCTCTGACGAGAACCAGCTGACGGTGCTGGAACCCGGAGGGGTAGCATAAGCTGCAAGAGCAAATGGAAATAGCGAGGACCAGCTGACAGTGCTGGCACCCGGAGGGGCAGCAGAAGGAATAAGAGCCAATGGCACAACCAAGGACCAGCTGACGGTGCTGGAACCCGGTAACTAAGCAGGAGGTACCTGTGCTACAAAGCACTACCAAGGACCAGCAGACGTTGCCGGAACTCGGATACCGAGATGGAGGCACCTAGGCCAAAGGCTCTGCCGAGAACCAGCTGACAGTGCAGGAACCCGGAGGGGTAGCATAAGCTGCAAGAGCAAATGGAAATAGCGAGGACCAGCTGACAGTGCTGGCACCCGGAGGGGCAGCAGAAGGAATAAGAGCCAATGGCACAACCGAGGACCAGCTGACGGTGCTGGAACACGGTTACTAAGCAGGAGGTACCTGTGCTACAAAGCACTACCAAGGACCAGCAGACGTTGCCGGAACTCGGATACCGAGATGGAGGCACCTAGGCCAAAGGCTCTGACGAGAACCAGCTGACGGTGCTGGAACACGGAGGGGTATCAGAAGTTACCCCTGAAAAGCAAAGTTGGCATGCCGCAAGCTGGCCGCAGTTACCGAATCACACAGTCCTACAGGGGGTGCTTGTCCTACTGGCACTATGGAACAAGCCTTTCTTACCAGAACCCGCAGTCCACATAGGAAGCACCTAAACTGCTGGCACCCTAGCCTCGGCTAACCCAACCGCAACACGACATGGCAACTTGGGGTGGCAAACTGACATTGACACTTCCCGGAAACAGCAGGCAGGGCTGGAACCAAGCTGGGCAGGAGGGAGTACCCGTGCCAAAGTCAGTTATGAGCAGCAACTGGCGATGTTGGAGCCCAGGACAAGCACTTAGCAGGCTGAGGCCTGATGTGCTGTCAATTGGGAGGCAGCAGGACAGATTGCCATCAAAACAGCAGGGGAACAGCTGACGTTACTGAACCCCACAAACACAGGAGCTAGTGTTTTACTCTGTGAAGACGGCACTTCCGAGCAACAACTGGCTGTGTTGAAGCCCAGGGACAAGCACGGAGCAGGCTGAGGCTGCATTGAAGAAATTTTAAGATCGGTTGTAGACTACTAATTTGAACCAAGCTCCACTTAGGCCTGTGGCTTCACTGATTTTCGTATTTCCCCTGTCCTCCAACCCCGCCAGTTACAGCTCCGAAGTGGCATCTGCACAATCCACACTTGTTCCTGTGTTACAGGTGTTCAGTCCGGTCAGTTAATCCCCTGATGTGTGTCCGGCAATGTCGCCTGCTCTGTCCACATTCCCATAATGGGAATGTGGACAGAGCAGGCGACATTGCCGGACACACATCAGGGGATTAACTGACTGGACTGAACACCTGTAACACAGGAACAAGTGTGGATTGTGCAGACGCCACTTCGGAGCTGTAACTGGCGGGGTTGGAGGACAGGGGAAATACAAGAGACAGTGGAGCCACAGGCCTAATTGGAGCACGGTTAAAAATCAGTAGTGGTATGACTGTGTAGGCAGCAGGAGACTTTGCCATCTACACAGCAGGGGATCAGCTGACGTTACTGAACCCCACTGAGACACAGGAGCAAGTGTCTCTTTCCGTGTGGACGGCACTTCCGAACTACAACTGGCTGTGTTGAAGCCCAGGAAATAGGAGGGTGTAGGCAGAGGCCTACTGTATTTTGAAAGAGGTGACAGCAGGAGAGACTGCCATCCACAAAGCAGGGGATCAGCTGACGTTACTGAACCCCACTGAGACACGGGAGCAAGTGTCTCTTTCAGTGTGGACGGCACTTCCGAACTACAACTGGCTGTGTTGAAGCCCAGGAAATAGGAGGGTGTAGGCAGAGGCCTACTGTATTTTGAAAGAGGTGACAGCAGGAGAGACTGCCATCCACACAGCAGGGGATCAGCTGACGTTACTGAACCCCACTGAGACACGGGAGCAAGTGTCTCTTTCCGTGTGGACGGCACTTCCGAACTACAACTGGCTGTGTTGAAGCCCAGGAAATAGGAGGGTGTAGGCAGAGGCCTACTGTATTTTGAAAGAGGTGACAGCAGGAGAGACTGCCATCCACACAGCAGGGGATCAGCTGACGTTACTGAACCCCACTGAGACACGGGAGCAAGTGTCTCTTTCCGTGTGGACGGCACTTCCGAACTACAACTGGCTGTGTTGAAGCCCAGGAAATAGGAGGGTGTAGGCAGAGGCCTACTGTATTTTGAATAAGGTGACAGCAGGAGAGACTGCCATCCACACAGCAGGGGATCAGCTGACGTTACTGAACCCCACTGAGACACGGGAGCAAGTGTCTCTTTCCGTGTGGACGGCACTTCCGAACTACAACTGGCTGTGTTGAAGCCCAGGAAATAGGAGGGTGTAGGCAGAGGCCTACTGTATTTTGAATAAGGTGACAGCAGGAGAGACTGCCATCCACACAGCAGGGGATCAGCTGACGTTACTGAACCCCACTGAGACACGGGAGCAAGTGTCTCTTTCCGTGTGGACGGCACTTCCGAACTGCAACTGGCTGTGTTGAAGCCCAGGAAATAGGATGGTGTAGGCAGAGGCCTACTGTATTTTGAATGAGGTGACAGCAGGAGAGACTGCCATCCACACAGCAGGGGATCAGCTGACGTTACTGAACCCCACTGAGACACGGGAGCAAGTGTCTCTTTCCGTGTGGACGGCACTTCCGAACTACAACTGGCTGTGTTGAAGCCCAGGAAATAGGAGGGTGTAGGCAGAGGCCTACTGTATTTTGAAAGAGGTGACAGCAGGAGAGACTGCCATCCACACAGCAGGGGATCAGCTGACGTTACTGAACCCCACTGAGACACGGGAGCAAGTGTCTCTTTCCGTGTGGACGGCACTTCCGAACTACAACTGGCTGTGTTGAAGCCCAGGAAATAGGAGGGTGTAGGCAGAGGCCTACTGTATTTTGAAAGAGGTGACAGCAGGAGAGACTGCCATCCACACAGCAGGGGATCAGCTGACGTTACTGAACCCCACTGAGACACGGGAGCAAGTGTCTCTTTCCGTGTGGACGGCACTTCCGAAGTACAACTGGCTGTGTTGAAGCCCAGGAAATAGGAGGGTGTAGGCAGAGGCCTACTGTATTTTGAATAAGGTGACAGCAGGAGAGACTGCCATCCACAAAGCAGGGGATCAGCTGACGTTACTGAACCCCACTGAGACACGGGAGCAAGTGTCTCTTTCCGTGTGGACGGCACTTCCGAACTACAACTGGCTGTGTTGAAGCCCAGGAAATAGGAGGGTGTAGGCAGAGGCCTACTGTATTTTGAATAAGGTGACAGCAGGAGAGACTGCCATCCACACAGCAGGGGATCAGCTGACGTTACTGAACCCCACTGAGACACGGGAGCAAGTGTCTCTTTCCGTGTGGACGGCACTTCCGAACTGCAACTGGCTGTGTTGAAGCCCAGGAAATAGGATGGTGTAGGCAGAGGCCTACTGTATTTTGAATGAGGTGACAGCAGGAGAGACTGCCATCCACACAGCAGGGGATCAGCTGACGTTACTGAACCCCACTGAGACACGGGAGCAAGTATCTCTTTCCGTGTGGACGGCACTTCCGAACTACAACTGGCTGTGTTGAAGCCCAGGAAATAGGAGGGTGTAGGCAGAGGCCTACTGTATTTTGAAAGAGGTGACAGCAGGAGAGACTGCCATCCACAAAGCAGGGGATCAGCTGACGTTACTGAACCCCACTGAGACACGGGAGCAAGTGTCTCTTTCCGTGTGGACGGCACTTCCGAACTACAACTGGCTGTGTTGAAGCCCAGGAAATAGGATGGTGTAGGCAGAGGCCTACTGTATTTTGAATGAGGTGACAGCAGGAGAGACTGCCATCCACACAGCAGGGGATCAGCTGACGTTACTGAACCCCACTGAGACACGGGAGCAAGTGTCTCTTTCCGTGTGGACGGCACTTCCGAACTACAACTGGCTGTGTTGAAGCCCAGGAAATAGGAGGGTGTAGGCAGAGGCCTACTGTATTTTGAAAGAGGTGACAGCAGGAGAGACTGCCATCCACACAGCAGGGGATCAGCTGACGTTACTGAACCCCACTGAGACACGGGAGCAAGTGTCTCTTTCCGTGTGGACGGCACTTCCGAACTACAACTGGCTGTGTTGAAGCCCAGGAAATAGGATGGTGTAGGCAGAGGCCTACTGTATTTTGAATGAAGTGACAGCAGGAGAGACTGCCATCCACACAGCAGGGGATCAGCTGACGTTACTGAACCCCACTGAGACACGGGAGCAAGTGTCTCTTTCCGTGTGGACGGCACTTCCGAACTACAACTGGCTGTGTTGAAGCCCAGGAAATAGGAGGGTGTAGGCAGAGGCCTACTGTATTTTGAAAGAGGTGACAGCAGGAGAGACTGCCATCCACACAGCAGGGGATCAGCTGACGTTACTGAACCCCACTGAGACACGGGAGCAAGTGTCTCTTTCCGTGTGGACGGCACTTCCGAACTACAACTGGCTGTGTTGAAGCCCAGGAAATAGGAGGGTGTAGGCAGAGGCCTACTGTATCTTGAAAGAGGTGACAGCAGGAGAGACTGCCATCCACAAAGCAGGGGATCAGCTGACGTTACTGAACCCCACTGAGACACGGGAGCAAGTGTCTCTTTCCGTGTGGACGGCACTTCCGAACTACAACTGGCTGTGTTGAAGCCCAGGAAATAGGAGGGTGTAGGCAGAGGCCTACTGTATTTTGAAAGAGGTGACAGCAGGAGAGACTGCCATCCACAAAGCAGGGGATCAGCTGACGTTACTGAACCCCACTGAGACACGGGAGCAAGTGTCTCTTTCCGTGTGGACGGCACTTCCGAGCTACAACTGGCTGTGTTGAAGCCCAGGAAATAGGAGGGTGTAGGCAGAGGCCTACTGTCTTTGTAATGCGGAGACAGCAGGAGAGACTGCCATCTCCACAGCAGGGGAACAGCTGGCAGTGCTGAACCCCACTAACACTTGAACGAATGTGTTTGGCTCTGTGGAGACGACACTTCTGAACACCAACTGACGTTGTTGGAGCCCAGGATTAGGCGAGGAGCAGGCTGGGGCCTACTGGATTTTGGCAGGTGAATGCAGCAGGAGACTTGCCATCTCCACAGCAGGGGAACAGCTGACAGTGCTGAACCCCACTAACACTTGAACGAATGTGTTTGGCTCTGTGGAGACGACACTTCTGAACACCAACTGACGTTGTTGGAGCCCAGGATTAGGCGAGGAGCAGGCTGGGGCCTACTGGATTTTGGCAGGTGAATGCAGCAGGAGACTTGCCATCTCCACAGCAGGGGAACAGCTGACAGTGCTGAACCCCACTAACACTTGAACGAATGTGTTTGGCTCTGTGGAGACGACACTTCTGAACACCAACTGACGTTGTTGGAGCCCAGGATTAGGCGAGGAGCAGGCTGGGGCCTACTTGATTTTGGCAGGTGAATGCAGCAGGAGACTTGCCATCTCCACAGCAGGGGAACAGCTGACAGTGCTGAACCCCACTAACACTTGAACGAATGTGTTTGGCTCTGTGGAGACGACACTTCTGAACACCAACTGACGTTGTTGGAGCCCAGGATTAGGCGAGGAGCAGACTGGGGCCTACTTGATTTTGGCAGGTGAATGCAGCAGGAGACTTGCCATCTCCACAGCAGGGGAACAGCTGACAGTGCTGAACCCCACTAACACTTGAACGAATGTGTTTGGCTCTGTGGAGACGACACTTCTGAACACCAACTGACGTTGTTGGAGCCCAGGATTAGGCGAGGAGCAGGCTGGGGCCTACTTGATTTTGGCAGGTGAATGCAGCAGGAGACTTGCCATCTCCACAGCAGGGGAACAGCTGACAGTGCTGAACCCCACTAACACTTGAACGAATGTGTTTGGCTCTGTGGAGACGACACTTCTGAACACCAACTGACGTTGTTGGAGCCCAGGATTAGGCGAGGAGCAGGCTGGGGCCTACTGGATTTTGGCAGGTGAATGCAGCAGGAGACTTGCCATCTCCACAGCAGGGGAACAGCTGACAGTGCTGAACCCCACTAACACTTGAACGAATGTGTTTGGCTCTGTGGAGACGACACTTCTGAACACCAACTGACGTTGTTGGAGCCCAGGATTAGGCGAGGAGCAGGCTGGGGCCTACTTGATTTTGGCAGGTGAATGCAGCAGGAGACTTGCCATCTCCACAGCAGGGGAACAGCTGACAGTGCTGAACCCCACTAACACTTGAACGAATGTGTTTGGCTCTGTGGAGACGACACTTCTGAACACCAACTGACGCTGTTGGAGCCCAGGATTAGGCGAGGAGCAGGCTGGGGCCTACTGGATTTTGGCAGGTGAAGGCAGCAGGAGACTTGCCATCTCCACAGCAGGGGAACAGCTGACAGTGCTGAACCCCACTAACACTTGAACGAATGTGTTTGGCTCTGTGGAGACGACACTTCTGAACACCAACTGACGCTGTTGGAGCCCAGGATTACGCATGCCGCATGCAGAGGCCAATGGGCATCGGTTTTTATGGAGGTTGTGGACTACTACTGATTCTAACCATGCTCCACTTAGGCCTCTGGCTCCACTGTCTCTACTATTTACCCTGGCCTCCAACCCCGCCAGCTACATCTCTGAAGTGGCGTCAGCACAATCTACACTTGTTCCTGTGTTACTGGTGCTCAGTCCCATCAGTTGATCCCCTGATGTTTGTCCGGCAAGTTCGCCAGCTCTGTCCTCATTCCCACTACTGGTTATGGGAATGTGGACAGAGCAGGAGACCTTGCCGGACACACATCAGGGGATAAACTGATGGGACTGAGCCACAGGAACACAGGAACAAGTGTAGATTGTGCTGACGCCACTTCAGAGATGTAGATGGCGGGGTTGGAGGTCAGGGGAAATAGTAGAGACAGTGGAGCCAGAGACCTAAGTTGGGCACGGTTAAAAATCAGTAGTGGTTTGAATGTTGATGGAGCTGGTGACTCTGCCGTCCACACAGCAGGGGATCAGCTGGCATTACTGAACCCCAGTAACACAGGAGCTAGTGTGTTTCTCTGTGCAGACGACACATCTGAGCGACAACTGGCTGTGTTGAAGCACAGGGATTATAGTTCAGGTGGTAGAAAAATGAACACACCAGCAGACCTGGATACAGTTGCCAACCACTAATTTAGTCTGTAAGAGGAATGGCAAAGTCTTTGGAGATCCAGGCCTTGTTCATTTTCAGAAAAGTCAGCCGGTCAACATTATCGGAAGATAGTCGCGTGCGACGGTCTGTTAGTACACCACCTGCGGCACTAAAGACACGTTCCGATAATACACTGGCAGCAGGGCAAGCCAGCACCTCCAATGCATACTGGCTAAGCTCTGGCCATGTATCCAGCTTAGAGACCCAAAACTTGAAGGGGTAAGAGCCATCTGGGAGTACAGCGACAGGGCAAGACATGTAGTCTGACACCATCTGACGGAAGCGTTGCCTCCTGCTGACTCGAGGCGTCGCTGATGGTGTAGACAATTGTGGTGGACACACAAAACTTTGCCACATTTGGGCCATAGTGGTCTTGCCTTGTGCTGCGGCACTGCCTCTGCTCCCTCTTTGTGCAGAGTTTCCTCCACTGCCTCGACGCACAGAGCTGCTTTGTAAAGCACTAGCAACAATGCTGTCGGGTGGAATGGAAAACATTATGGACTGCACCAGTGACTCTTCGTACTCCCGCATTTTACGCTCCCGGTTCAACGTTGGTATGAGCCTTTGTACGCTGTCCGGGAGCGAGGATCTAGGAGGGTGTACACCCAATAATCAGCCGAGACGAGAATGTGGGCGATGCGGCGGTCGTTTCTCAGGCACTGCAGCATGAAATCAACCATGTGCTGCAGACTCCCAACTGCCAAAGAACCGCTGTCCCCTGTTTGAGGCGTGACCTCGACCTGCTCTGCATCACCCCACCCTCGCTGTACATACTGAGTAGAGGTTTGTGTACCTCCCTCCTCTGGAGAGATGTCTTCCTCCTCCATCGACTCCTCCTCATCCTCCTCACAAAGTGTCCCCTGCCTAGGCCTTTGTGAGGAAACACGTAGCGCAGACTGTCCAGAAGCAGATGGCATTTGGGACTCCTCATCCTCCACCTCTTCTGAAACCTCATCCCTTAGTGCTTGCAGTGTTTGTTGAAGCAGGCAGATAAGGGGGACAGTCATGCTGACTAGTGCATCATCTGCACTCGCCATCCGCGTGGATTCATCGAAGGCACGCAAAACGAGGCAGATGTCCTTCATAGAGGCCCACTCAATGGTGCTGAAGTGTGAACGGCGCACAGTGCGACTTGTTTGCGCCTGATGCAGCTGGTACTCCATGACTGCTGCCTGCTGCTCACACAACCGCTCCAACATATGTAACGTTGAATTCCACCGGGTGGGTAGGTCACATATGATGCGATGTTCCGGAAGGCCAAATCGTCGCTGCAGAGCAGCGAGGCGCGATCTTGCCGTGCTGGAACGTCGCAAGTGAGCGCACTCTATGCGGACCTTGTGCAACAGTGCATCAAGATCCGGATAGTCCCTCAGAAAGCTCTGCACGACCAAGTTAAGAACATGTGCCAGACATGGGATGTGTGTGAGGTTGCCTAGGCCAAGAGCTGCCACCAGATTTCGGCCATTGTCACACACTACTAAGCCCGGCTGGAGATTCGCTGGCCCAAACCACACATCGCTCTCCAGCTTGATAGCATTCCAGAGCTCCTGCGCTGTGTGGCTTCGATTCCCCAAAGAAATTAATTTGAGTACAGCCTGTTGACGTTTGGCCACGGCTGTGCTCATATCGGTCGTAACAGGCTCCTGCTCTGCTGTTTCTGAGGAACTTGAGTAGGAGGAGGAGTCTATGTGTACAGACTGGAGTCCTGCAATCCGTGGCGTTGGAAGAACACGTACAGCGCCACTCTCCAGATCCGTACCCGGCTCCACAACATTGACCCAGTGGGCAGTGAGGGAAAGGTATCGTCCCTGTCCATGGTTACTGGTCCACGCATCGGTGGTCAGGTGGACCTTGCTACTAACGGCGTTTAGTAGCGCATGTTTTATTTTGCCCTCAACATGTTTCTGCAGGGCAGGGACGGCTCGCCTGCTGAAATAAAAGCGGCTGGGCACGTTGTATTGGGGGACTGCCAATGCCATTAAGTCCCGGAAGGTGTCAGTGTCCACCAGCCTGAATGACAGCATTTCAACTGCCAGAAGTTTGGCAATGCCAGCATTCAGAGACTGTGCTCGGGGATGGTTTGCCGAGTAAGGGCGCCTTTTATCCCATGCCTGTGCTACCGATGGCTGTGATGGATGGGAACGTGCTGTTATGGGTGGAATCTGACAGGGTCTCCGGACAACAGTGGCAGAGGTTCTTCCTTGGCGATCCTGTGAGGAAGCCGAACCAGCAGTGTGTGAGCTGGAGGAAGAGGGCCCAACACGAACTGAAGAGGTGGTAGGTGGTGCTGTACGTTGGCCTACGTCTTCAGGGTGTCTCTGCAACTCCAACTCGTGCTTGGTGCGCACATGTTTCCACATATTTGTGGTATTGAGGTTGCTGACATTTCTCCCTCTTTTGACTCTCTGATGACACAGCTTGCATTTGACAAAGCAAATGTCATCTGCAACTGTGTCAAAAAAGGACCACGCACTGCAACTCTTGTGAGCGCCCGGTTTGCCTTTGGAAGGAGGAATGCTCCTAACGGGTGCCGAAGTGGAGGGTACAGGCAACCAAGTCTTCCCCCTCCCTCTGCCTCCTGTTTTGGCCGGTAGGGGAATCTCTTCCTCCGAGCTGCTCCCACCACCTTCCTGTTGCTCACGCCATGATGGGTCAAGGACCTCATCATCTTCCCTCCCCTCTTCAAACAGCTGCTTCTCCGGGGTTGTCTCGCCAGCATCGTACGCACCAGAAAGTGGCAACTGAGTCTCGTCATCATCTGATGCGTACTGAGGTGTGCTGACCATAGGCACTGGCCCACTCGCCTCTTCAGATTCAGAGGGACAAAGAAGTTGCGCATCACTGCATACTCCCTCTTCTTCACATTCAGGAATGCTGCTTGGCTGGCCCCCTCTTTCCAAGCCAACAGATTCCGAGAACAGAAGTAGAGACTGTGATGGCTCCTGTCCATGTCTCTCTGACTGCCTGGGCACTTTGGCAGGTGGTGAAGAGACAGATGGTTGCTCTTCGGTGCTCTGACCCTGAGAGGATGCGGAAGTAATTGAAGTCGATGCGTTAGCTGCCATCCATCCGACAACGGCTTCAATTTGTTCCTCCCGCAGCAGTGGGGTACGTTGAGGTCCTACAAAGCTGCGCATAAAGGACTGTTGCCTGCTAAAACTGGGGGATGCTGATCCACTGGTGCCCGCAGCAGGCCCAGAATCCCCACGTCCTCTACCTGTAGAATCCCCACGTCCTCTCCCTGCAGAATCCCCACGTCCTCTCCCTGCTGAAACTCCACGCCCACGCCCACGCCCCCGCGCCTTACTCCCTGCCTTCTTCATCTTGCAAGACTGCTTAAGATAGGCAAAAAAGTACAAAGGGGGGCCTTAGTGTGCTTATTCCTGAACAGCTGGTTACAGGTACAAGAAACACTAATTTTATGAAGTGTGTGTGTGTGGACTAGACTTTAAGAGGAGCTGATGTGGCCTACACAAGTTCAAAATGTAGTGTTTGGTGAACTTTTTATGTGGTTTCTTTGTTTGAAACAAACTCAAAGTATGAGAACAAAGAATTGAAACTGATAGTATCACCAACTTTTTGGAGCTATTACAATGCAGGCAGGTAACCTACAATGCAAAAGATGAGGCTCCCAAAAAATTGGGTAATACTAATCTGGCTGCGCCGGCAGGGCACAAGCCAGAAAAAAAGGCTCCTCTATCTACTCCTATATAGTGTTTGCAACCAACCAATGTTGATGGATACGGATGGATGCACACTAATAGGAGAAGAAAAAATGAGCTGCACTCAAAGACAAATATGTGTGAGGCAGTGACGCACGTTGAGCGTCCTACAACCAGACGTAGCTGCAGGACACTCTACTCAGCGTGAGCTGCACTCACACACAGTCAGAGACCTCTCAGACAGCCGTCAACAGTGCAGCTAAGTGGGCACTGGCACTGACAGGCTGCAGAAAGGCTCCGCTGTGTACTCCTATATAGTGTTTGCAACCACCGTAGATGGAGACGGATGGATGCACACTAATAGAAGAAAAAATGAGCTGCACTCAAATAAAAATATGTGTGAGGCAGTGACGCACGCTGAGCGTCCTACAGCCAGACGTAGCTGCAGGACACACTACTCAGCGTGAGCTGCACTCACACACAGTCAGAGACCTCTCAGACAGCCGTGAACAGTGCAGCAAAGTGGACACTAGCACTGAAAGGCTGCAGAAAGGCTCCACTGTCTACTACTAGTGTTTGCAACCAACGTATATGGATACGGATGGAAGCACACTAGATTGAAATTATTTAAAAAATGCAGCTCAAAAAATAAAAGATGTATGAGGCAGCAGTGATCACACTGGGTGGCCTACAGCCTGACGTGGCTGCAGGACCCACTCCACAGCGTGAGCTGCACTCACACAGCCCTTGCAGACAGCTGTGAACACTGCTGCTCGGGCAAAGAAGGCTACAGTGGTGGTTTATGTAGCCTGGGTAAAGCACTAGATGTTTGGTGGAATCGCTATTTCTAACTGTCCCTCACAGTCTTCTACAGCAGCCTGTCCCTAACTGAATTCACAGCAGAGTGACCAGAAATGGCGGCTGCGGTGGCTTTTATAGTGCATCATGACATCATTTCGGCAGCCAATCACAGCCATGCCAATAGTTAACATGCCTACATGCCTAACAGGATGTGCCCACACTTCGGAGGATTCCCATTGGCTTAATCAAAGCAAGCAGGCTCATAGCATGATGGGAACTTCCTATTCCGATTCCGATCCCGGAATCCGATATGAAAAAAGTATCGGAATTAAGTATCGGAATTCCGATACCGCTAATATCGGCCGATACCCGATACTTGCGGTATCGGAATGCTCAACACTAGTGAGTACACTATATACTAAGGGACTGTGCTATACATAATAAGGCTACATCCTTGTATCTGTGTGCAGTGTTGATGTGCTGCCCGCTTTTATACAGACATTGAGCATATGCTATTCTGATCCTCAAAATCGGATCAGATGAGGTGATTCTCTGACCTTCACAGATCTCATTCTCAGAACTGTGATTTTCATGTACTGTATGTATGAGTGGAACTATAAAACTGTACGAGTCCATGTGCCATCCAATAAAAGAACCTGGAAGCACACGGAAATTTCACACCAATTTGAGAATGTAGAATAAGGGATTTTACAGATATCATTATTATTATTATTATTATTATTATGCATTTATATAGCGCCATTTATTCCATGGCGCTTTACATGTGAAAAGGGGAAATATAGACAAGTATAATAAACATGTGTAAGACAAAGGACACACATGTACATAAGGAGAGGGGACCCTGCCCGCGAGGGCTCATTGTTTACAGGAATGGGTGAGGATACAGTAGAAGAGGGTAGAGCAGGTCGTGCGGTGGTTCAGTAGACCAAGGATCATTACAGGCTGTAGGCTTGTCGGAACAGGTGGGTCTTCAGGTTCTTCTTGAAAGTTTCCATTGATGGTGAGAGTCTGATGTGTTGTGACAGAGAGTTCCAGAGTACGGGGGAAGCACGGGAGAAGTCTTGTATGCGGTTGTGGGAAGAAGAGATAAGGGGGAGTAGAGAAGGAGATCTTGAGATGATCGAAGGTTGCGTGCGGGTAGGTACCTAGAGACCATGTCCAGATGTATGGAGGAGACAGGTTGTGGATGGCTTTGTATGCCATGGTTAGGGTTTTGAATTGGAGCCTCTGGGTAATAGGAAGCCAGTGAAGGGCCTGGCATAGGGGGGAGGCTGGGGAATAGCGGGGAGACAGGTGGATTAATCGGGCAGCAGAGTGTAGGATGGACTGGAGTGGAGCCAGAGTGCTAGAGGAGAGGCCAGAGAGTAGGAGGTTGCAGTAGTCGAAGTGGGAGATGATAAAAGCATGCACTAGTGTTTTATCTCTTCACATTATACAGAACAGATACAGAATAATATCTAGGCACTTACTGTTGATGTCACGTCTGATTACAGCCGCTTTCTCCTATTTCTCCTCCATCTGGTCAGTCCTTCATGTCGACCTCTCCCTACCATGACGTGTCTTGCCATGATGATCATCGCAGCCCTGAAAATAACATGGTCACATACATGGTATACATACATGTGTCTCCCCCAAATACAGATATGTACCTCACCAATAATATACTATTAGCCAAGCACCATTAAAAATACCCACATCATTGCCCTTTCCACCGCCTCCATCATTGCTTCCTCCCCCTCCACCACCATTGTCCTTTCCATCACCACCATCATTGCCTCCTCCACCACCAACCCCATCCTTGCCATCTTCATAACCCCCATCATTGCTCTCCACACACACACACACACACACACACACACACACACACACACACCACTCACCTATCTGCATGTTCCCTGGCAGTCGCAGAATCTTTGTTGCTGGCAGCGTTCTCTCTGGCACAGCCGCACGCTGAATTCTGAATTTCTCCAGTAGGCAGTTGAGCTCCAGGGATCGCTCCCTGCCCACCGCACATGAGGGCAATCTGGCCAGGGGACCCTCAGGCCAGATTGCCCTCAGTTTTAACCGCCCTTCAGGGGCCCCCCTTCACCTCCGGGCCCCGGTACAGCCACATCGGCTGCAAATGCGGTGTGTCCGCCCCTGTATTTTAGTATCAGAAACAAACTTAATGCCAAAGTTATTTTTTACCTTCCTGACAGAGTCATATTTTTCATTGCCCTTTTGAAAACTACACCCCCTTATGGAATTAATCAAAGAGTGTAGTGACATATTTCGACTCACAGGTGCTTGACAAAAGTTTATAACATTAGGATGTGAAAATGAAAAATTTCATTTTTTTTCACCAAATTGTAGTTTCAGCCACAATTTTTTTCCTTTTTTTTTTTTTTTTACAAGGGTAGTAGAATAAAGTGGATTTAAATAGCAGGATATGAAGTAGTTTTCCAGAATACGGCACAAATATTGGTAATAGAATTGTAGGTTTAAACCTACAATTCTATTACCAATATTTGTGTCATATTTTGAAGAGTCCAGAAATTGCTTCCTATCCTGCTATGTAAATCTACTGTTACTTGGAAGCTGCTGCATCTTGTATTCAGGTTTTATTGAGTGTTGTGTCTCAAACAACCAAGCAAGGTGATCGGTTCTACTTAAAAATACCAACCCTTTAACGCGGATAAGACCCTATTCCAAAGGGAAGAAGAGCTGGATTGTGGATGCTATGTCGCATTTACAGAGCCTCTAATGTCAAAACAGTGGAAACCCCCAACAAGCGATCCCAATTTGGAAACTACACCCCTCAAGGAATTCATCAGGGGATGTAGTGACATTTTTGGAGCTTGAAATTATATAACTTTGTAATGTGAGAATGAAAAATTGTTTTTTTCATGAAAATATTTTAGCCCAAAATTTTCCTTTTCACAATGGGTAACAGGATAAAATTTGTCAATTTGTTAAGCATTTTTCCTGAACATGGCAATAGCCAATATGTTATTGAAAACTAGAGTGTGTGCTCACAGTGGGGCTTGGAAGAGAAGAATAGCTATTTGGAGCACAAAATTTTACTAAATAATTGTGAGCGCCACTTGCCGAGCCCCCAAAGTGCCAGAGCTGCAAAAAAAAACCTAAAGTTACCCTATTTTGGAAACCATAAGGGTATGTGCAAACGTTGCAGATTTGCATACAGATCCGCAGCGTTCTTAGACAAGCGGAATTGCATCAAATCCTCAGTGTAGTGCACAACGAATGATAGTCAATGGGAAATTAAGAATTTGTGTGCACATGCTGCGGAAAAATCCGCACTGAATATTTATTACTGTTTCTGTTCTGTATCTATCTATCTAGCTCTCTATCTATCATCTATTATCTATCTATCTATCTGTCTATCCATCTATCTCTCTTTACCTATCTCTCTGCAAAGATATGTAAGCATATATACGGTATGTATATGCATATATCAAACATGTATAGCATATATTTCTATATATAGCATTTATATCTCTTTATATCCATATATATCATATATATCTATGGATATATATATATATATAGATTCAATATATATGTATCATTCATATATATATGAATAATATATGAATAAGATCCTCCACTGATTACTCATGATTCCGAAGGTGTATTCCACATATCTGCGTGCACGACTCAGCCAATAATTAAAAATCCTCTACCGGACATTGAGTCCCCTTCGTGGGTATGGGCGCAGCAGGTTGGTCTAAAGGGAAAAGCCTCATCCGTTACCATCACAAAGGGAACTGGATGTGTGGAACCCAGAAAAGGTTGTGGGGATGGAAGCTTTCCTCAATTTTGAAGAATTTGCTGATCAATCTGTGATGTTCGCAACACCCGAGAGTCCCCAGAACTGCCATAGGCACCAACATCAATGGCAACAAATTTATAATGTGCATCAGCCATTGCCATCAGGGCCACAGAAAAATACTTCTTATATTAAAGAAGAGTGATCCTGATTGTGGTGGCTGCGGAACCCTTAAAGTACATGTTTTCCATCAACTACACCTATGCAGTTTGGAAAATTTGTCACAGACTGAAAGCCTGCTGCAACCTGCGGCCAAGTCTCCTCGGTTGGGGAAGGCATAACAATGGGCTGCAACTTCTGCTAGATCACGTTACATGTGCACCTCACAATTTGAGAGATGGATTTACTAACTCTAAATTGGAAGTGTAGGGATGTGTAGCTCTCTCCTGTGGCCAAAAATCTGCAAAGAAAAAGAAAAGATTATTAGAAATGTCACACAAAAATGTAAGGGAATCTGTCAGCAGTTATGGCCGCTATAAGATGCGGCCACCGACTTTCAGGGCTTATCTGAAGCATTCTTTAATGCTGTCGATAAGCCACTGGTATGACAGGAAAGATAAAAAAAAAAATTTTTTATTATACTCACCTGCGTGGGGCGGTCACGTCAGATGGGAGTCGCAGGTCCGTGTCCGCGACTCCCATCTTCTTGCGACGCCACCCTCCTGCTTACTTCATCGCTCTACTGCTCAGCCATACTTATCTGGCCTGTTTAGGGCAGAGCAAATTCCTGCAGTGAGCAGACGCCAGGAAAGGTCTGAGAGGCCCAGCGCATGCACACCTCAGGACTTTGTTCTATCCTCATCAGGACACAAAAGCACGCCTGTGTGGGGAGGCTGAACTGACGGACAGGTCTGCCTGTGGAGAAAGGCAGAGGAATAGCGCAGTGTAGGCTGAGATACAAAGAAAGGGGTGACATGTGGCAGTTTGACCATTAGAGGGCAGTGGGGAGTATAGGAGAGTGTGACTGTGTAACTGCCATGGGTTGAGGTAACTGTCAGGTGATAGTGGGCAGAGCTACCAGGACTGGGAGTATAAAGGCTGAGGGAAGGTTCTGGAAGGTCCAGTCAGCAAGGGGAGCTCACTAGAGAGGAGGATCTGCCGTAGGGAGAAAGATGGTAAAAGCCTTCAGAGAGTAACTGGCAATGGAGACGGTCACGGGGGGTGACCCAAAAGGACAGTAGCCGCAGACGGAGACAGTCTGGGGGTACCAAGTGGACAGTGTACTTTGAAGGGTGAAATGCTGTGGTGGAAGTGCCTAGGGCAGCCACAGTGGGAAGAGCAACAAAGGACGCCACAACGGTGAAACTAAGAAGTGAAGGTACCCGGGTCTGTGAGCAAGAGAACAGTGAAATTCCTGTGATGAAGTGCGGTGGTCGTCAGAGAGACGGCCAATAAAAACGGACCTGTTGAATATAACTCCTGTCTCATGTCTGTCGGTGGCAAGAAGTGGGTCACCCCCCATTCCTGTTGGATCAGCACTCCCCTCGCCTATCCTACACCTGCACAGTAGAGTGATGAAGCAAGCAGGAGAGTGGCATCGCAAGAAGAAGGCAGGCGCCGGTCCTGGACCTGCGACACCTATCGAATCAGATCACACCATAGCACCCCATGGGTGAATATAATAAAAATTATTTTTCTTATCTTGCTCGTCTGACTGGGGGGGTTAATTATAGAATGCTGTAGATAAGCCCTGAAAGGCAATGGCCACATCTTATAGCAGCAAAAATGCTGACAGGTTCCCTTTAGGCTGGTTTTACATGTCATTTCCAGTACTGTAAAAAACAGTGCCAGAGATATACACTCACTGGCCACTTTATTAGGTACACCATGCTAGTAACGGGTTGGACCCCCTTTTGCCTTCAGAACTGCCTCAATTCTTCGTGGCAGAGATTCAACAAGGTGCTGGAAGCATTCCTCAGAGATTTTGGACCATATTGACATGATGGCATCACACAGTTGGCGCAGATTTGTCGGCTGCACATCCCTGATGCGAATCTCCCGTTCCACCACATCCCAAAGATGCTCTATTGGATTGAGATCTGGTGAGTGAGGAGGCCATTTGAGTACAGTGAACTCATTGTCATGTTCAAGAAACCAATCTGAGATGATTCGAGCTTTATGACATGGCGCATTATTCTGCTGAAAGTAGCCATCAGATGTTGGGTACATTGTGGTCATAAAGGGATGGACATGGTCAGCAACAATACTCAGGTAGGCTGTGGCGTTGCAACGATGCTCAATTGGTACCAAGGGGCCCAAAGAGTGCCAAGAAAATATTCCCCACACCATGACACCACCACCACCAGCCTGAACCGTTGATACAAGGCTGGATGGATCCATGCTTTCATGTTGTTTACGCCAAATTCTGACCCTACCATCCGAATGTCGCAGCAGAAATCGAGACTCATCAGACCAGGCAACGTTTTTCCAATCTTCTACTGTCCAATTTCGATGAGCTTGTGCAAATTGTAGCCTCAGTTTCCTGTTCTTAGCTGAGAGGAGTGGTACCCAGTGTGGTCTTCTGCTGCTGTAGCCCATCTGCCTCAAAGTTCGACGCACTGTGCGTTCAGAGATGCTCTTCTGCCTACCTTGGTTGTAACGGGTGGCAATTTGAGTCACTGTTGCCTTTCTATCAGCTCGAACCAGTATGCCCATTCTCCTCTGACCTCTGGCATCAACAAGGCATTTCCGGCCACAGAACTGCCGCTCACTGGATTTTTTTTCACTTTCGGACCATTCTCTGTAAACCCTAGAGATGGTTGTGCGTGAAAATCCCAGTAGAGCAGCAGTTTCTGAAATACTCAGACCAGCCCTTCAGGCACCAACAATCATGCCACGTTCAAAGGCACTCAAATCACCTTTCTTCCCCATACTGATGCTCGGTTTGAACTGCAGGAGATTGTCTTGACCATGTCTACATGCCTAAATGCACTGAGTTGCCGCCATGTGATTGGCTGATTAGAAATTAAGTCTTAACACACAGTTGGACAGGTGTACCTAATAAAGTGGCCAGTGAGTGTATATGTCCATGTGTCTGTGTGTGCGGCACATGTGTGGCAACCGCATGCCGCCCATTGGCGACATTATTAACACACGGATGGCTGCCAGGGAAAAAGCGCTACAGTAAGCACAGTTACACTGTGGCAGGCGCTGAAGACCACTCTCATTCTTCCCTGATTGTGCTAAAATCCAACAGAGCAGGGGAGAATGATGACAGCTCCTTCAGCACCTGCCGCCAGGGAACAGCGCTTCCTGTAGCGCTTCTTCACCAGTGCCAATGTCACACAGAGGACATCAATGTGTGTTCTCTGTGTGCATGTGTGCAGGACAGTTTGTGGACCGTGCAACTGGTAAAAATCTGACATGTCTGCGTGTTTTGCCCACGGACACACGGCCCACGAAAACACACTGACATGTGCATAGACCCATTCATTTGAATGGTTCTACGTGTGTCAGTGTCTCCGGGACATGTGAAAACTGTCACCTCACGTACCGGGCACACTAACGTGTGAAAGAGGCCTAATGACATACAAACAAAAAATAATTTACTTACCGCAAGGTGATGAGCAGCCTTTCCTCAGCAGAGATCACCTTCCTCATGACCGTATCGGACAAGGTTAGATCAGGTGACAAGATTCCGAGCAGTCGGTCAAATGCCGGGATCGGTATACGGCAAAACGATAAGAATTTGTCAGGAAATCTGTAAAAAAAATTTGACATGAAAAAAATGGTTAGTTAATATATGATTACTTTTTTAGGACACATTTTACTAAGGAAATTATCTTTAGATATAGTTAAGTTACCCCCTCAAATCTGTGTATAGCACATAAAAGTGCCCCTTCTCATGTTGTATTCTTTTTACAAAATGGAGAATGGAAGAAGAATGGAAGAAGGAGGGTTGGACAAGGAAATGACATCAAAAAAAATTTTTTTTGTTTGTCAAGATTGTCAAAGTAATGTATCTTTATTTAGCTTTCAAAAATACAGACAAATCTGCATGAAAAACCGCATCAAAATCCGCATCAAATCTGCGCAGATTTTTACGTGCGTTTTCTGGCAAGAGATGCAGATTCTGTGCAGAAAATTCTGCAAGTAAATCTGCAACTTGTGCACTTACCCTAATGGAATGTGCACACGTTGCAGATTTGCCAGCAGAATTTTCTGCACAGAATCTGCATCTCTTGCCAGAAAGCGCACGTAAAAATCAGTGTGTTTTTTGTGTGGATTTACCATATATACTCATGTATAAGCCGACCCGAGTAGAGATGAGCGACTTTGCCTTTTTTCGGGTCAAGTCGGGTTTCATGAAACCCGACTTTCTCAAAAGTCGGGTCGAACGTAATCGGCCGATTATCGTGAAAAGTCGAAGGCCAACTGAAACATGAAACCCAATGCAAGTCAATGGGGAAGAATAGTCGGCAGTGAGTGTAGGACAGGAAACACACCTACAGTGCCCATTTTAATGCCAAAAACATCAATTCTTATTACTTAAGCTTGTCAACCTTAATTTACTTTATAATAATAGTTAGGCATTGAAAACTGGGATTATTTGGATAAAGTTGTGTGGGGGGGTAGGGCTGGCTCCAGATTTTCGTGGGCCCAGGGCCAAAGAGTGTCAATGGGCTCCTTTAACACATGCCACAATTCATGATCCTCTGATACGGCAGAGAAATAGCAGTATAGTACAATGAAAAATACTTCACTTCTTACATCTCATGACTGATATCCATTTTAAATTCTCCAATAGCTCTAAAAACGGACAGTGTATTACTCCATACAGTATTAAGGCCCATATATTTCTCCATACAGAATCATTGGTCCCATATAATGTTTGAAACAGTATATGATGAGCTCCACATAATGCTACAGTATATGTTGGTCCCCATGGATGAAGCTCCACTGTGTTATGGGCCCAAATAATGCTCCATATATAATGGGCCCCATTTCTAATGCTCCAGTGCATAATGGGCCCTGTAAATGCTGCTCCAGTGTCTGATGTTCACCTTTAGAATGCTCCAGTGTATGGTGGGCCTCATATATCATTCTCCAGAGTATAGTGCTCCCCAAAAATAGCTGTCCCAACATTGAAAACAATTGAATAAGTCTCCTCACTAGGGAATCCCTGAACTAGTTTGGACTCCTCGTCATCCCCATCTTCCTTCTCACAGCACTTGGACTGTTTAGGTAGAGGGCGTACAGACGTGATGTCATCGTGCTCTCTGACCAGAATGTCACTGTCAGGAAACGCGGAAGACGTCACAGCGGTGGAGCAGGGAGAGGTAAGTATTTCAACTTTGCAAGTGCTGTGATCCTGAGCAAGCAGGGGGCGCCCACTCGTTGGCGACGGCACTGGCACAGGGCGCCTCATAGTATGCTGGTGTGTCTGACGGCGGGTGTGCACCCCCACCGTCAGAGACACATGATTCTACTAGGAGGGACCTTGTGCTAATACCGTTGCCAAAGAGTGTGCCCACCCACCTGTCCAGGGCAACGGCACTCGCACGGGTGCGTGCGCCAGGTGGTGACCCCGGCCCTGTGAGGGGAGGCAGCCCAGTTAGGGAGGTGGAAAAATTGGCATATGTTGATGTTGGACATTCAGCAGCTGCAAATGGAGTAATTAGAGAAGTCCGCGGAAGAGGAGGACAAAAGTAAGCCATTTTTCTGGCAAACTACGTGTCAGCAGGGGAGGGTGGGACAAAATCCTTTGAAACCCATGCATGTTTCATTTTAATGAAGGTTAGATCATCAACATTTTGGGTCGACAGACGGGTCCTTTTTTCTGTCAGGATTGATCCAGCAGCACTGAAGACTCGTTCAGATAACACACTAGCTGCAGGGCAAGTGAGCTCCTGTAAAGCATATTGTGCCAATTCAGGCCAGGTGTCAAGTTTACTGGCCCAATAGTCAAAGGGGAATGACCGGTGAGGGAGAACATCGATATGGGAGGAGAAGTAGTTTGTTACCATAGTTGACAACTGCTGTCTCCTGTCACTTTCGATCGATGCAGTATTACCAGTCATGTGAGCGGTACTTGAAAAATCAGTCCACAACATGGTCATGAAACCCCTGTGTCCAACGCCACTTTGGCTGTGTGTACCACGAACACCTCTTTCATGTTGCCCCCTATGGCTTGTTGGAAAAACATCACCGCCGCTGTGTGCTGGGAATGCCTCAAACGGTTTACCAGAGTTGCTTGTTTGTTAACCAATATTAGCTCTAGGTTCTCCTGTGGCATGATGTTTTGGAATTTGCCTTTATAGCGTGGATCCAGGAGGCTGGCCAACCAGTAGTCGTCATCGTTCATCATTTTGGCAATGCGGGGGTCCCTATTTAGGATCTGCAAGGCATAATCAGACATGTGGGCCAATGTTCCAGGTGTCAATGATGCACTGCGAGTGCTGGGTAGAGGAGCACTTTCTGGCAAATCCACATCCCTCCAGTCACGCACAAACCCTGTACCTGACCTTGCCATGCCAACATTTTTTCTTGCCCCCTGAGAAGCATCCTCCTCCCCAAAATAATCATCCCCCTCATCCTCCTCCTCCTCCTCTTCCTCTTATTCCTCCACCTCGTCCACAAGACTTCCCTGACCAGAAAATGGCTGACTGTCATCAAGGCTTCCCTCCTCCTCTTCCTCCTCGGCTGCAGACGCCTGCTCCTTAATGTGCGTCAAAGTTTGCATGAGCAGACGCATAAGTGGGATGCTCATGCTTATGATGGCGCCGTCTGCGCTTATCAGCCGCGTGCATTCCTCAAAACACTGAAGGACTTTACAGAGGTCTTTCAGCTTTGACCACTGCACACCAGACAACTACATGTCTGCCTGCAAACTGCCTGGCCGTGTATCCTCCCACAAATGAATTACAGCCTGCCTCTGTTCGCACAGCCTCTGAACCATGTGCAGGGTGGAGATCCACCTTGTTGCAACGTCGATAATTAGGCGGTGTTTGGGAAGGTGGAGCAATCGCTGCAGCTTCTGCATACGACTAGAGTGTACAGGCGACCGGCGGATGTGCGAGCACAGTCTTCGCACCTTATGGAGCAGGGGTGTTAACTCTGGATAATTATTGAGGAAGCATTGCACCACCAGGTTCAAGGTGTGAGCCAGGCAAGGTATGTGTCTGAGTTTTGAAAGGGCTATGGCTGACAGAAAATTCCGGCCGTTATCACTAACTACCTTGCCTGCCTCAAGATGTAGACTGCCCAGCCATGACTCAGCTTGTCGCTGCAACTAGTCGGGCAGTACCTCTGCGGTGTGTCTGTTGTCTCCCAAACACATCATCTTCAACACAGCCTGCTGACGCTTACCACTAGATGTTCGATAGTGTGACACCTCGTGTGCAACACTGGCAGCAGCGGATGGAGTGGTAGTGCAACTGCGCTCTGTGGACGAGCTTTCACTTCTGGAGGAGGAGGATGAGGGTCGAACACCTACAGCCAACTGTTTCCTATACCGTTGGCTAGGCAGCACTGTCCCATCGCCGCTGTCCCCTGTGGACCCTGCATCCATCACATTAACCCAGTGCGCAGTGATGGACATGTAACGGCCCTGGCCATGCCTACTGGACCATGCATCTGTTGTGAGGTGCACCTTTCCACTCACTGATAGCTTGAGTGTATGGACAATGCGGTCTTTCACATACACGTGGAGGGCTGGGATAGCTTTTCGCGAAAAAAAGTGCCGACTGGGTAGGTCATAGCATGGTACTGCATAGGCCATGAGCTCGCAGAAAGCTTTGCTTTCAACCAACCGGTAGGGCATCATCTCTAATGAGATTAGTTTGGCAATGTGGGCGTTCAAAGCTAGTGTACGCGGATGAGAGGATGAGTACTTTCTTGTCCTACTCAGAGTCTCTGGTAGGGTGAGCTGGACTTGAGAGCTGCATATGGTGGAACTAGCGGAGGACATGGCGGACTGAGAGAGGGTTGGTGATGTGTTGGTGGTGTTGCTGATGGCCTAGATTCAGTCTTTCGTAGCAATAACATTGTGATTCCATGACTGCTTTGCCCTTGCGATGACACCTCGACATTTGCTGCTGATGGTGTGCTAACCGGTGGGCTTACAGTGGGGGAAGCGATGTAGCGTTGCTGACTACCTTCATTCGGAGCAGGTGCACATGTGGTACGTGAGGTTTGGTAGTCCGTCCACGCTTGCAAGTGCATGGTGATTAAATGTCTAAGGCTGGAGTCACACTAACCTGCGCAAAATACGCTCCGTATTTTACATGCGTAATACGGATGAATGACCCCTAAACAGTGCTCCGTAGGTCATCCGTAAGCAAGGTGTGGTCGCGTATTTTGCGCATGTGTGCATCCGTATGTAATCCGTGTGGCATCCGTATGCAATCCGTATGGCGAGATTTTCTCGCAGCCTTGCAAAATGGACATTAAACGGTTTTCAGGCCTGCAAACAATTTAAATCATTAGCCTACACCCTATTTAGACACTCAGAAACAGGTGGATGCCTACATTCTGTACATTTGTCACCTTGCTTTCACGAGGTGTGTTGGTGTTCTTTGTGCAGCATGGCAGAGGGTCTGCGATTCAATACAACTGAGCAGGTTCTCTTTACCTGGCTTTTGTCACGGCGCTTTGGGCAACCATATCCTGTGATAGTGGATCCGCGGAGGAGGAGACGCATGTGGGTCCATCCACTTTTGAGGCAACGACTCACAAGAGGTCATTTTCACCACCTCTATTCGTCTCTGCGGGAGCATCCGGAGAAATTTTACCAGTACTGTCGAATGAGCATTGCCACATTTGATCGCCTCTTGGAGACAGTGCGCCCTGGGATAACCTTTCAGGACACAAGGATGCGCAAAGCGATATCTGCAGAGGAGCGACTTCTACTCACAATACGGTATGTACTACACAACCACATTCTCTATGTTCATAATGTGTGTGTTAATTTATGTTTTTTGGCCTTCTTGGACAAAGTTTAATACCCTCAACTTACTCAAAATATGTTTCACCTGACACAGCAGAATGTTACATATAATATGTCCTGCATATCACTTAGTCATTGTGCCACCAAATATGTGTGTGTTGTTCTCTCTCATTTCCTAACAAGTTTGGTCGGCATGTAACTGATTTTTTTTTACTTTAGCCATTCTAAAATGTACTATTTCTGTTGTTCTACAGCTTCCTGTCCACTGGCCTGTCTTATGCCGCCCTCCACCATGAGTTTCTCATTGGAAAGTCCACCATTTCAGGCATAGTGAGGTCTACATGTGCACAAATCTGGACAAGACTCCATCAGGTTGTCCTACCCGAGCCCAGGATGGAAGACTGGTTAAGGATTTCAAGGGACTTTGAGGAGGACTGCCAGTTTCCAAATTGTAATGGGGCCCTGGATGGCAAACATATCAGGGTTCGTAAGCCTCATATGGGGTATTGGGGGGGGTGCTTCCATCAAGCAGGATCTGAATACATCCCCTAATACGGAGCCTGACCTCACGGGTAAGGGCATGGAGATAAAGGGTGAGGCTACGTGCATAGGCCTCCTCACCATCATCTGTAGTGACTCTGGACAAGTAATTCAGCACCCCTGTGTCCACATTGGTCCTGCTCTCTTGAATGGTGACCTGGCGCCTTCTTCTTATTCGCCGTGATGCTAGAGCAGCCTGTGGGGAGGGCCTGATCTGGGCAGTTGGGCTGCTGCTCAAGTTACCCGGCTCTTCCAGGATGGGTGAGTTTGCAGCAGCAGACCGTCCTGGTGGTGTGTTGTGTAGGGCAGCCATTGTGTGTTCTGGTGATGCCTCCTCTTCAGCCATCCTTCTTGTAGAGGGAGAAGATGGGCCAGCCACCTCATCCCCTACAGGATCTATAATGGGCTCTGCCTCTGAGGCCGTTCCTCGATCCGTAAAGTTGGATTGAGTTCTGTTATGAAATAGAACAGAGGCAAAAATACATCAATATTTTTGTCCCTGTAAAGTATTTGTGTAATGTTTTTGTGTCATGTGGTGTGAGGTATGTACTTATGGTCTCAGAGCTAGAATTGGGGCGAGGAAGTTCAGTCGGTCATAGTAGATATATTTGCGCTTTACATGGCCAGCATCACCACTCCTGGACCGCTGCTGGCGTTCCCGGCGGTATTGGTCCCGGATGCTCCTCCACCGTTTCATCACATCTTCCACTGCAATGTGACAGGAAAGAATGTCAAAATCACATATTTGAGAGGTCACATTTTCTACCAGTAGTCTAGGCATGGGGCCTTCTGGGGTGTGCGTTCTAACCATGGTGGCATATGTAATTGGGCCGATACCCAGGGTCTCATTAGCTACACTGAAACTAATTTTAGTGGCTAGGAGGATGAGGAGCTTGTGGCCTAACCCCTAATTATGGCTGTGTGAAGCCACGTGTCACATACTAATGTAACGGCCTCATGAGGCTAATAAAAGTACATGCACAGGAAGGGGGGGTGCTGAATCTAGATTCCTTTTATAGCGTGCGCTAAGGTTAATGATATTTTTATGGTTGCACTTACGAATTTTCTGCTGCTCATCACGTGGTCTGTCACCAAAGTCATGGTACATCTGGCGACAGATGCGCCTCCATGACGCCTCCTTTCTTGTGCGGTTCGCATAGTTTGCGTCGCGTGGGTCCCATATTTCTGGCCGCTCCTGCACCAGCACAATGAGCATCTCTACATTTATATATGTGGACGCCATGCTGCTGCTGTACTCCGTGGAGGCTGACTTCCTGGATGTCTGGAGCGGTTTTTTAGCTCATTTGCATGTCTACGCTTCCTGATGATGGATTGGCCCATTTCCTGTTCACCAGCCAAAAGACCTGTGTATTGCTCGCAGGTCACACGTGTGTTCCGTGTGTAATGCGTATTTTTTGCACACCCATAGACTTGCATTGGCGTACTACGGGCGTAGTACGCTGACAATCGCAGCATGCTGCGAGTGGCACGGAGCGTAGGATACTGAGGAGAAATATACGCCTGGTGCAAGTGACCCCATAGAAAATCATTTGTCCGTGTGTAATGCGTGCTTTTTGCGCCTCTCACTCTCCCGTATTCCTCGCCAGTGTGACTCCGGCCTAAGCATGCAACTGGTATTCAAATTTCTCAGATTTTTCCCTCGGCTAAAGGTCTTTGCGCACTTCTTACAGATAAATTTTGCCTGATCATTAGGATTTTGTTCAAAAAAGTGCCACACTACACTCTTCCTACTATGGAAGACATTTTGAGACCTTGCACGCTCTGCTAATTTGACCGTCTGGCCAAGCTGTCCTGCAACTCTTTTGGTTTTTGTAACACGTTTTTGGACTGCTACGGTCCTGCCAGATAACAGCTGTTGCGATGTCATTGCCTGCTGCGGATCCTCCTCCTCCTCTTCTGAGCTATTGGCAGCAGCACCCTCTTCCCCAATGGATGCCAATCTGGGTCAGCAACTGGGTCATCCATCACCTCCTCTTCAATTTCATGTGCACCTTCCTCTGTGTCACCGTGTAAGGTGGTATAGTATGCGGGAAGGAGCACCTGAGTTTCATCAGGGTCTGATTCTGCCTCAGTACACAGCGAGCCCAATGTAGTGCTCTGAGTGAATGTACCAGCAGAAAAATCTAGCAATGGCTGTGCATCAGTGCACTCCATGTCAGATTCATCTTGGACTGGGAAATTCACGATTTGACTTGCTAACCCAGGCATGGTATGTGAAAAGAGCTCCATGGAGTAATCGGTAGGGTGGCCTGCCACATCCTTCACTTTTGGTAGGTGTGAAGGACACAAGGAAAGGTGTTGTTCCTGACCAGGAGCCTCCAATGACGACTCAGTGCTTTTATTTTTTGAAACTTCAGAAGAGGAGGCGAGAGAGCTGGAGGCTGTGTCAGCAATGTAAGCCAAAACTTGTTCCAGAAGCTCCAGCTTTAAAAGTGGTTTACCTACTCCCAGAAAAGAGAGCCTTCGAGGCCTTGTGGAGCCAGACGATGACGCAGGCTCAACACCTCCTGCCTTAGGTGCTATTGTGCTTTTGCCACTACCAACAGATGCAACACCACCACCACCACCATCGGGACCAGCTGGCAACCCCCGCCCACTTCCATGGCGCCTTCTACCATACTTCCTCATTTTTGTGAAAATGTACCCAAAATACCACCAGCTATATGGTACTGTAAACCAAGGTAGAAGGTGTATCTACTATTGGTGAGAATTTGAATCTCACTAGAGATTTGAGGACACTGAACTATTGTCTCAGGCCCAGTAGAGATTACACCTCAATGTAACAGGCTGAAATTGGATGGTGAATGACAAGGTGTAGAGTGTCTATAGGATTGGTGAGATTTTGAATCTCACTATAGATTTGAGGACGCAGAACTATTGTCTCTGGCCCAGTAGAGATTACACCTAAATGTAACAGACTGAAATTGGATGGTGTATGACAAGGTGTAGGGTGTCTATATGATTGGTGAGATTTTGAATCTCACTATAGATTTGAGGACGCTGAACTATTGTCTCAGGCTCAGTAGAGATTACACCTCAATGTAACAGGCTGAAATTGGATGGTGAATGACAAGGTGGAGGGTGTCTATAGGATTGGTGAGATTTTGGATCTCACTAGAGATTTGAGGATGCTGATAATAATGCTCTCAGTCCAAGTATGGATACAGGCAGCCTAATAAGCAGGACTGCTGCACAGTGCACACACAAAAGGGTGGAAAAATGAACTCTTGGTAACTGTGCAGAAAAGAGGAAGAAAAGTATTTTTGCTTTTAAAAAAGCAGTTTGCACAGCAGTGTGCTAACAGCAATGCAGCTATCAGGGAGCCTTATAAGGCAGCCTAATAACCAACAGAGCTGATGCACAAAAATAGAGCCTCCCCTGTCACTGCACACAAAGTGTTGTGTTGTAAGTGGAAATCGCTAACAGCAGAAGCAGTTTTTTTGTTCTTCTTCCCTGCCTAACGCTCTCCCTACAGAATCAGCAGCAGCTCTCCCTATGCTAAGATCGGCATAAGTAAGATGGCGGTCGGCGTTCACGCCCTTTTATAGCCCCTGTGACGCCACACAAAGCCAGCTGTCATGTTCCAAGGTGGATCTGACAAGTAAATGGACAAAGTGAACTTTTTTTCCTTTGGCTTGGTGCCAAAGTGGGTTGATTGCCCCCGGTGGCCATTAGAATTATTACACGTGGTGTCGTTTGTTCTAAGTTGCCCCGGTGGTGATGAGTGGTATTACACTTTAGTTTTAATGTGCACGTATTGCAAATCAAGTGTGAGGCTCTATAAAAGCGTTTCAGGTGTGTTTGATGATCGTTGGTGATATTGACAGTTCATCATTTGGGAAGCAAGCCTGGGTGATGAAGGAGCTGAATGAGAGTCCTGGGCAGCCCAGCCAGAGGGGTTGAGTCAGCTATGGAGTCTGCATGGAGTGCTGGCACGGATTGGTGGAGTCCAACGATGTGGTCTGCAAGAAGGGCTGGCATGGCATGGTGGAGTCACAGCTTATGGTGTCAGCAGGAAGTGCTTGCATGGCTTGGTGGAGTGGCGACTATGGTGAGAGTTGCACTCAGCATGCTGGACTTGGCTGCTGAAAACTGGACTCAAGCATGCTGGACTTATTGGCAGAAAAGTTGGACTCAAGCATGCTGGACTTTTTGGCAGAAGCTGGACTCATCTTTGGGACTCTGTTTACTGGGCAGCTGCAACTGGTGGTGGACTCTGCTCCAAGGCTGCACTATGGTGATGGATCCGGTTATGGTGATGGATCAGGATGGAGGAGAAGATGCACGCAGGTGGTGGACTCTGTTGCTAGGAGCGTACGCAACAGAGCAAAGCTAAGTGGTTTTCCCCCTGTATTGGCATTTTCCCTTATGTGTGTTTAGTGCAGTGGTGGGATTAGTTTCCGCACTGACCAATTCCCTAGTGACGGTTTAGGTGCAGGGCGAGTCAGCGTTTGAGGTATGCGTGTGTCGCCCAGTGCGGAACCGGCATAGGGAATGTTAGGAGTGCAGGGACACTGGCTCAGGGGAGTACAGGAGGTCACCACATCCCTATTCCCTATCGCAGGGCCCACCATTGTTATTGTTACCCAGGTTTCCCCTTTATTATTTAAATTCGCCTTACTGGAGGCGGGGTTTCCAGACTACTGTATATATAACGTGAATTACCTAAATTCGCCTGTTGGAGGCGGTGTATCCAGCTGCACGTTTTATTATTTAAATTCGCCCTACTGGAGGCAGTGTATCCGGGGTCACGCGTGTCATGGGTTGGCCTTGCGGTACTCGCTGCGTCCAGACACATGTGACCGTGACACCAGCAAATCACTTGCATGCCCTTCTCAAAGATGGTGGTGACCGATGCCTATGTCATCGCGTTGCCCACAGTGTGCGTCCTCCATCATTGGCTGAAGAAGGGCGCTGGAAGCATCTTTTGAAACGCAACTTTGGCGCTCTGGTCGCCGACCTCGTGGCCGACCTCATGCTATGGTCGGGGTTTCGTTTCATGAAACCCGACTTCAGCGAAAGTCGGCGACTTTTGAATATGACCGACCCGTTTCGCTCAACTCTAGACCCGAGTATAAGCTGACCCCCCTAATTTTGCCACAAAAAGCTGGGAAAACGTATTGACTTGCGTATAAGCCTGGAGTGGGAAATGCAGCAGCTACTGGTACATTTTGTAAATAAAAATAGATACCAATAAAAGTAAAATTAATTGAGACATTAGTAGGTTAAATGTTTTTGAATATCCATATTGACCCATAAGATGCTCCATACAAAATACACACCATACAATGCTGCACAAAGGTTAATAATGGCCCCATAAAATGCTCCATACAAAATACACCCAAAATAATGCTGCACAAAGGTTAATAATGGTCCCATAAGATGCTCCATAGAATAATATGCCCCATATGCTGCCCCATAAAATGCTCCATAGATTATGCCCCCATAAGATGCTCCATAGATTATGCCCCCATAAGATGCTCCATACATTATGCCCCCATAAGCTACTCCATACATTATGCCCCCATTTGATGCTCCATACATTATGCCCCCTTAAGATGCTCCATAGATTATTCCCTATAAAATGTTCCATACATTATGCCCCCATTTGATGCTCCATACATTATGCGCCCATAAGATGCTCCATACATTATGCCCCATAAGATGCTCCATACATTATGCCCCCATAAGATGCTCCATACATTATGCCCATAAGATGCCTCATAAGATGCTCCACACATTATGCCCCCATAAGATGCTCCATACATTATGCCCCCATAAGATGCTCCATACATTATGCCCCCATAAGATGCTCCATAGAATAGGCCCCATAGCCAGAGAGCGCAGAGGACAGAGCAGCCTCAGCGGTGGACCAGGGACAGGTGAATATTGAATATACTCACCCCCCTCCTGGTGCAGACTCTGCAGCCCCTCCTGGCGTGGTCTCCAGCAGCTATTCCTTCCTTCAGTATTCACGTGGTACTGCTCACTAAAGTCATAAATATGCGCATATTCATGACTTCAACAAGCTGTACCATGTGACCGCTGAAGGAGGGTGCCTGAGACCGTGGGAGAAGTGGGGGGCTGCAGAGACTGCACCAGGGAGGATCTGTAAGATCTGACAACCCTGCTCCCCCTCCCCCCGCCGACCCCCGGTATATGACTTGCGTATTAGCCAAGAGGGGGTCTTTCAGCCCAAAAAAATGGGCTGAAAATCTCGGCTTATACGCGAGTATATATGGTAATTCGTTTTTTTAAAGCAGATTTGTATGCGGTTTTGTAAGCTAAATAAAGATCTATTATTTAACAAAAAAGAGTTGTGATGTTATTTCTTTGTCCAACCTCTTATTTTACATACTCAATTGAAAAATAATGTTTATACACACAGATAGATAGATAGATCTATAGATAAGTGATAGATAGAACTATAGATCGATCAATAGATCTATAGATAACAATCTATCCATTGATATATGTATCTATCTGATTGAGGAAGCCTGTGAGGCGAAACAATGCTGTCGGGGTGGCTGTGGGCAGTTATACCAGGACCTATACACATGTAAGTGGAGGATCTTTTTACAATTAGGTGGCTAGCATGTTGTGTGCAGCACATCAATTCTAATGCCTTTTTGCATTAAGCAATTATCGCATTGTGATTCATATAAATAGGTACACGGTGTCTAAATTACTGCACTGAGCATCTTTATTATACATTGTTTACAAAGTACTGGTCCCTATTGTGAATTCATTTCTGCTTGTCTAATGTTCTAATCACCATTTGGTCCTTGGTTTATACGATACCCATGGCCACTTTTTTGTGTATAGTCCTTGTTTTATTTTTATGAAATTTATGTGTAATAAACTTTGTTGAAATTTTATATTTGACCTATTGATGCATCTTTGTCTGTCATCTAGTGGTGGTGGATATGGTTCATTGTTATCTTATTTGAGGTGATATATATCACTATTGTGGACATTTTGATATGTATAGATATATGTATCAGTAGATATATCTATCTATAGCTATATCTATCTATCTATATCTATCTATCCATAGATACATCTATAGATAGATCTAGGGATAGATATATAGATATAGATAGATATGTAATACCAAGGCCAATGTTTATTAATGAACAATATGATTAATTTTGAAAACAAAAGGCGTGGGCTCCCACACAATTTTCTGCACCAAAGAGGGAAAGCCAGTGACTGGGGGCAGATATTCATAGCCTAGGAATGGACCATGGTTATTGGCCCCCCGGCTATAAACATCTGCCCCCAGCCACCCCAGATATGGCACATCTGTAAGATGCGCCAATTCGGGCACTTAGCCTCTCTCTTTCAACTGCCCTGTAGTGGTGGCATATGGGGTAATAAGGGGTTAATGTCACTTTTGTATTGTAAGGTGACATCAAGCCCGGCTTAGTAATGGAGAGGTGTCAATAAGACACCTATCCATTACTAATCCTATAGTTATTAAGGGTAAAATAAACACACACACAGGAAAAAGTCTTTTAATTAAATAAAACAATACACAGTTTTCCCATTTTATTGTACGCCTAATCCATGCAACGCCCTCGATCTCCTGAAAAAAAAATACCTCCTGTTCTGACATAGCCCATTTAATAACGAGTGTCCCACAATGGTCTCCCCTATAGAGCTGTTACATCAGGAGATCTGACCTCTCTGCAGGACCTCCAGTGACATACTGACAGGAGACAATTGCTTCTGCAGTGCATCACCAAGGTTACCTGAGATCAGGCTCTCACTTTACAGCAAAGCTGCATGAGAATTAGGGTTAGGGTTAGGGGACCTCTTTACCGGCGGCGAAGTGAAACATCGCAGAGGATTACCTCCGCCTGTCATTTCATGGCGGGAGCCCCTGTACAGCCCTGACATCACCCGATGTCAGAGTTCTACACTGGAGATTGTCGTGAGACACTCATTATTATCTGGACTATGGTGGAAAAGTAAGTATAGGTTGGTTTATTATTTTTATTTTTATTACAGGAGATCGAGGGCTTCAGGGAATTAGGTGTATATGGTGAGTATGTATACACACAGGGACACATGCACACACACAGGGACACACAGACCCGCACACACACAGGGACACATGCACACACACAGACACACACACAGACACGTACACACCATATAAGAGGGTGTGACATAAAGGATGAGAATCCCCAGTGCTGTGCGGCATTTGTGCATGAGGAATTCCATCTACTGTCAAAACGGGACTCTGTCAAACCGACTGGAATGGAGAGAGTTTCAGAGGACTTGCAGCCTAGCAAGTAGACCTGGAGACCTCCACTAGGGTCTCTGTTAAAGAAAGAAACAGTACATGACTCTCATACTACCAGAATCATTACCCATTAGAAAGTTAGAAGAATACATAACAGAAGATTGTTGTAATAGAGTGAGCCTGAGGATTGATTGTATATTTATATTGTACATGTCACACTGTAATTATTCTGCTTTGAACTATTCACCGATGCTTTGCTTTATAAGGGGCTAAATACTTTGAATCACTGGCATCTGAGCCCTGACCTTTGTGAAGTTGTGCCAGCAGTATGATCAAGAGAAGTGGAGAATCAGGAAAGTTGGTATCTGTTCTTTTGCTCTGGTTAACCTAAATTTTAAAGGTAATTTTGGAAGCACCTTCCAGTTAAAACATTTAATCTACGTCTTGTATTTAGGTACACAACTTCCTGAGTATTTTCCTCTATTGCAAATAACCATTTTAACCTTCAGGGTTATTCCTTTTGTAATGAAATGCTCACAGAGAGCAAATTTCATTACGTTATTGTCGTATTTCGACATTCTTGTACTTTTCCATTACCTTCTTTAATGGCTGATGCTCGCTGAAATGGATTTCATTTGGAAACATTCTAAATATTTTATAAGCTTGTTTTAATTGATGTCATGTTCAATAGTTTCGTTAAGAGGTTTATGGAGAGCATCTGAATTTGTTTTTGTTTCAAGTCAAAAAGTCTCAGAACTTTGTACAGTATTTACATCACCTGGTTTCACTGCCGCTTCACTATTATTTGTGGTGCAAACCTTTCACTTACTTTAAACTTTCTATAATAGATGTAATTGATGTTGAAGCTCCTGGGCATAACATTGCATGGGTTAAAAAATAAATAGTACTATAGAAAGCTCATCCCTTGTCGACATACAGTATATCTACTGCTCAAAAAATAAACAACAGAATATAACTACAAGTAAATCAAACTTCTGTGAAATCGAACTGTCCACTTAGGAAGCTGTTGTGTAAATGGAATAGACAACAGAAGGAAATTATTGCCCTCCTACGGCCCCCCTCCACATCTCCTGGTGTACTGGCCTGTCTCCTGGTAGCGCCTCCAGCCTCTGGACGCTACGCTGACAGACACAGCAAACCTTCTTGCTACAGCTCGCATTGATGTGCCATCCGGGATGAGCTGCACTACCTGAGCCACTTGTGTGGGTTGTAGAGTCCGTCTCATGCTACCACGAGTGTGAAATCTCAACCAACATTCAAAAGTGACCAAATCATCAGCTAGAAAAGCATTGGTATTGAGATGTGGTCTGTGGTCCCCACCTGCAGAACCACTCCTTTATTGAGGGTGTCTTGATAATTGCCAATAATTTCCATCTCTTGTCTATTCCATTTGCACAACAGCATGTGAAATTGATTGTCAATCAGTGTTGCTTCCTAAGTGGACAGTTTGATTTCACAGAAGTTTGATCTACTTGGAGTTATATTCTGTTGCTTAAGTGTTCCCTTTATTTTTTCGAGCAGTGTACTATTCCTGCAGAAAACATGAAGTCCAAATCCATCAATATACTGTATAATAAAATCCCCAAAAGTTTATTGTATCAATTGAGGGTGTAAGTAAATACAACAAACGTCATAAAACTCAAAAAAGCAAAGGCTCACGTTATAGGACAGTTGATATGCTGAAAATGAGAATGAACAGCACCTCCAAAAGTCATACATTGATCTACTGCCTCTAGGCAAAAATATATATAACTGAACATGAGGTTCTTAGTTTAGCATTCCGATCAGACTGTATGAAGCCCACTGCCACGTCACGGCAAACCTCTCAGTGGGTCCCTATCACCCTAACGGAGTGAAGAAGCGCACTGGCAGGGCGGATGGTCTGGTGCCTCACAGCGCCCATGCTGCAAGACTTAGTCTCCATTACTCCAGACCGCAGCGCCCCACCAGCACAAAACCACAGCAACAATGGCCGCCACTCAGTACCAACTCCAAATGAAACGAGCATTTAAACTCAACTTCGTCATGCTCTCCAGTGAGAGCAGAAATGGGCTAGACCCCTTTCTTTGCAGTCTCCTGCTAATTTAAATCACCTGTGCAAAGTGGAAGAAGTAAACATCCAAAATAAAAAAAAAAAGGGCAGATCAAGCAATATGTTGAAAAAGAGAATGGACAGCACCACCAAAAATCATACGTTGATCTAATGCATTAGGCAAAAATATATATAACTGAACATGAGGTTCTTAGTTTAATATTCTGATCAGACTGTATGAAGCCCACTGCCAGGTGGTCATCGGTAATGTGACAGCGTGGGATAATAGTGGACTCTTAAATAAACATATAAGGTTTGATTGTTGCTATATACTGTAGATGCTTAAAGTCTCATGCACACACGTTGTTTTTTTTTGTCATCAGCATTTTGTGCTTTACATGGTTTTTTGCACATTGAACAATATCACTTCTTTCAGTGTTTATCACCTATGGAAATGAATGAGTGGTGAAAAAAATGCACCAAAATGCAGGTATGAGGTTTTGCTGCATTTTTTGTGCAAAAACCTGATACTATAGAACACGAATTTTTATCAACACTTAATTTTATCAGCATGCATAAGAAACAAATCTAGCATGCAAAAACCGTCACAAAAAGCGTAGCGAAAAACACTAGAAAAAACAAGGAAAAATGCTTAGTGTGAACTTACCCTAATACCATACAGTATATAGAATGTCACTGGTTCAATCGATATTGACTCTTTACAGTATATCCTGTAGGTAGCTGCAGCCAAAGAGTTCACTCATCTTACTGTGAATAGCACTCTACAGTAGAGCGAGGACTCTGTTGACCACAAGAGCTTACACTCTACAGTAGAGAGAGGACCCCGTTCACCATAACAGCTTAGACTCTACAGGAGAGAGAGGACCCCGCTGACCATAAGAGTTTACACTCTACAGATGAGAGAGAGGACCATGTTCACCATAAGAGCTTACACTCTAGAGGAGAGAGAGGACCCTGTGGACCATAAGAGCTCATACTCAACAGGACAGAGAGAGAGGACTCTGATGACCATAAGAGCTTACACTCTACAGGAGAGAGAAGATCCCACTGACTATAAGAGCTTACACTCTACAGGAGAGAGAGAGGACTTTGATGACCATAAGTGCTTTCACTCTACAGGAAAGAGAGGACGCCATTGACCACAAGAGCTAACACTCTAGAGGAGAGCAAAAGAGCGGACGCCGCTGACCATAAGAGCTCACACTCTACAGGAGAGAAAGACTTACCCAGTGATCCTTGAGATGGAAAATAACTGATGTACAAACTGTGCTCTGCTGGGAACTGCGGATCTGTGTTGGCCCAGGTACTGACCACCACTCTACAAGGTGTGATAATTTGCTAAAAAGGAAAAAAAGCCAGCTCACCTGAAGGCATGTGTAGTGGATAGCCCGGACCACGTGCAGTCTTCACGCAATGACCAAGGAAAAGGAAAAAGAAAGGTCCAGCTTTACAAATTCAAGTCCAATTTATTGTTAAAAACAAGTTCAAGACAGAGCAAAAAATGGTGTTTTCACATGAGTAACAAGTAGTAGATTACGCGTTTTGAACAATAGCTTGTTCTTTCTTTTTTGAGAAAGAATAAGCTATTGTTCGAAATGCGTAATCTACTACTTGTCATGTGAACACACCATTTTTTGCTCTGTCTTGGACTTGTTTTTAGCAATAAATTGGACTTGAATTTGTAAAGCTGGACCTTTCTTTTTCCTTTTCTGTGATAATTCGCTATATGTCACTGCCGCAGGGCATTATAGGGAATCCCACACCGCTTTGCAAAATGATGTCTGCTTACTCTCTCAAGGTCTCTCAACAATGGAGTAAATGGTGCTAGACAATTTTTTTTGTGTTTCTTGTGAATTGCAAGTCAAACATTAGGATTTTTAAATTCACGGGAAACCATAAGTTTCAGGAAATTCTATTTTAACTTTATCCACGGCTAATTGAACCATTCATCTCTGATTGGAGTGTGTTATAGAAGCATTTATCCTGCTTTCTTTCTTTCTTGAGCAAATTTATTAATGTGGAATTGAATCAAATATACAAAAAATCTGCAATTTTGAGAATATGGAATTTGCACAGTGTAACAATGCTCTTACTTGGGAGCAATCTGAGGCATTACAACTACAGGGTGGGCCATTTATATGGCTATACCTAAATAAAATGGGAATGGTTGGTGATATCAACTTCCTGTTTGTGGCACATTAGTACATGAGAGGGGGGAAACTTTTCAAGATGGGTGGTGACCATAGCGGCCATTTTTAAGTCGGCCATTTTGGATCCAACTTTGTTTTTAACAATGGAAAGAGGGTCATGTGACTCATCATCGTTATTGAGAATTTCACAAGAAAAACAATGGCGTGCTTGGTTTTAACGTAACTTTATTCTTTCATGAGTTATTTACAAGTTTATGACCACTTATAAAATGTGTTCAAAGTGCTGCCCATTGTGTGGGATTCTCAATGCAACCCTCTTCTCCCACTCTTCACACACTGATAGCATCCATATGCACCGTATCCATATAAATGGCCCACTCTGTATTTAAAGTACAGCTGGCTTATTGCAGTCCTCATAAACCATATTACAGGAAACTCAAATATAGCTCTTGTCTGGCTCAAAGTACAATATAAAGCATAAAGTCCATTCAATAGTGCTGGCTAGCCTGCCTGGCTTGGCGCCCAGCTTTTTAGTCCTTTAGCAAAGCCACAAAATTCAGGAGATCTGCACACCTTCATGCACATAAACATGTGTGAGACGAACAGCTCTCAATGTACAAAGTGAACCAAACCCAGGGCTGAAGATATGGTGAGCAGCCGTCTCTCCCAACTAATCAGCTGCTCACAATCAATCGGTCATAGCTGATTAACCCCTTTCAATCCAATACTAAAGCATTACTTCAAGTTTATCTACCATCCACTAGGTGTCTGACAGCCTCCTTACAGCACATCTGGAGCAGTATTGCTATTCATATTTCATATATTATACATTCACATGCTTTAGCACTTCAGAGTGCTACTTTTTATTTGTTTTATATAAAGATTAGGGATGGGCGAGTCTACTCGCTAGGACTCGTTACTCGGCGAATAGTAAGGGACTCGCTGGACTCGTTACTCGGCGAGTCTCCCAGTGATTACTCGCACAGTAACGAGTCCAATGCAAGTCAATGGCAATCCTATTTTTGTCAGAGTTTTTTTTTCTCACTCGCTAGACTCGCTATATCACATCGCTGTCAACAGCGAGTCTGAGCGAGTCTACGATTCCGAGTCCTGTATACTGGATTCGGGACTCGCTTATACAGAATCTGTTATGTTCCTACAAGTTTCCAAGACAGCCTATGTCAACACATAGCGATTGTGAGCGAGTCTGAGCGAGTCTACGAATCCCGAGTCCTGTATACTGGATTCGGGACTCGCAAATATAGAATCTGTTATGTTCCTTTGTAATTTGTAAATCGCACATTACTCGCTAAGACTCGCTTCCCCATTCATTAACATTGGACTCGCTAGACTCGCAACGAGTAGCGAGTCCCGCGATTCCGAGTAATTTAGGACTCGCCCATCACTAATAAAGATGGCTGCTCCTAGTTCTCACTTTTTTATTTGGAAGTACCAGTCAGCTTTTTGTTATTTAGAAATATATGTTGTCACGTTCAGGTGAGGAGAGCCGACTGTCAGTCCAAGGATTGTGATCCTCATGTGAGTAAGAAGGCCGTTTGACTGGGCCCTTTTATAAATTATCAACTCATCCGATGTATGGGTTTTGACACACATTCTCACAATTTGTAACATTTTTTTGATGAGGCTTTACTTTACATAAATAAAAAGTCTGAGGGTGGGCAATAGATTTCACGCTGTGTCCTGTTGCTCTTGAGAATGGGGTCATGTTTATTGAGGAGGAGATTTAGGAGGTGGATGTCCACAGCCTTGTGGTGAGACCAGACCCATCATCCAACAATGGAGGCTTCACCACCTGTTCTGGTTGTGGTGGTGCATTACTGCTTCTCCAAACATTCATAAGCCATGAATTATTTTTTCTTTTACACTACCCCCTCCATTGCCATTTTTTTCTTTTACTTTACATTTTATACAACGCTATAATTATCTTTTGACAACGTTTTGAACTCCAAATACTCAACCTTTGCCAAAAAAAACAAACAAGGTATACTGTTCAAATAAGTAGAGTTGAGCGACTTTTGCTTTTTTAGGGTCGCGTTTCGTTTCGTGAAACCCGACTTTTCCAAAAGTCGGGTCGAGCAAGATCGTCCGATTATAGGGAAAAGTCGGGGTCGTCCCGAAACACGAAACCCAATGTAAGTCAATGGGGAATAAAAGTCGGCAGTGAGAGGAGGACAGGAAACACACCTACAGTGCCCATTTGAATGCCAAAAGCATCAATTCTTCTTACTTAAGCTTGTCAACCTTAATTAACTTCATAATACAAGTTACGCACTGAAAAATGGGGGTTATTTGGCTAAATTTGTGGGGGGGAGGGCTGGCTGCAGGTTTTCATGTGCCCTGGGCGAAAGAGCGCCCCTTTAACACACACCACAACTCATCATGCTCCGATACGGCAGAGAAATAGCGGTATAGTACAATGAAAAATACCTCACTTTTTACATCTCATGACGAGGCCCATCTATTTCTCCATACAAAATCATTGGTCCCATATAATGTTTGAAACAGTATATGATGAGCTCCACATAATGCTACAGTATATGTTGGTCCCCATGGATGAAGCTCCACTGTGTTATGGGCCCAAATAATGCTCCATATATAATGGGCCCCATTTCTAATGCTCCAGTGCATAATGGGCCCTGTAAATGCTGCTCCAGTGTCTGATGTTCACCTTTAGAATGCTCCAGTGTATGGTGGGCCTCATATATCATTCTCCAGAGTATAGTGCTCCCCAAAAATAGCTGTCCCAACATTGAAAACAATTGAATAAGTCTCCTCACTAGGGAATCCCTGAACTAGTTTGGACTCCTCGTCATCCCCATCTTCCTTCTCACAGCACTTGGACTGTTTAGGTAGAGGGCGTACAGACGTGATGTCATCGTGCTCTCTGACCAGAATGTCACTGTCAGGAAATGCGGAAGACGTCACAGCGGTGGAGCAGGGAGAGGTAAGTATTTCAACTTTGCAAGTGCTGTGATCCTGAGCAAGCAGGGGGCGCCCACTCGTTGGCGACGGCACTGGCACAGGGCGCCTCATAGTATGCTGGTGTGTCTGACGGCGGGTGTGCACCCCCACCGTCAGAGACACATGATTCTACTAGGAGGGACCTTGTGCTAATACCGTTGCCAAAGAGTGTGCCCACCCACCTGTCCAGGGCAACGGCACTCGCACGGGTGCGTGCGCCAGGTGGTGACCCCGGCCCTGTGAGGGGAGGCAGCCCAGTTAGGGAGATGGAAAAATTGGCATATGTTGATGTTGGACATTCAGCAGCTGCAAATGGAGTAATTAGTGAAGTCCGCCCCTTTAACACATACCACAACTCATCATGCTCCGATACGGCAGAGAAATAGCGGTATAGTACAATGAAAAATACCTCACTTTTTACATCTCATGACGAGGCCCATCTATTTCTCCATACAGAATCATTGGTCCCATATAATGTTTGAAACAGTATATGATGAGCTCCACATAATGCTACAGTATATGTTGGTCCCCATGGATGAAGCTCCACTGTCTTATGGGCCCAAATAATGCTCCAAACATAATGGGCCCCATTTCTAATGCTCTAGTGTATAATGGGCCCTGTAAATGCTGCTCCAGTGTCTGATGTCCACCTTTGGAATGTTCCAGTGTATGGTGGGCCCCATCTATCATTCTCCAGAGTATAGTGCTCCCCAAAAATTGCTGTCCCAACATAGAAAACAATCAAATAAGTCTCCTCGCTAGGGAATCCCTGTACTTGTCTGGACAGGTGCTGTAGCTTGCTTAACAGCTCGCCAGCCGTTCTCACGCCCAGTATGGATTGCACGTGATTGCACAAAGGTTAGAAAGGGTACCGTATCCCTGGATAACATGTATGGATAGCGTACACATTCAAAATATATGTCTATACAGCATGAGGCAGGCTCAGACGGTGTTAGGCCCAGTATGGATTGCACGTCATTGCACAAAGGTTAGAAGGGGTACCGTATCCCCGGATAACATGTATGGATAGCGTACACATTCAAAATATATGTCTATACAGCATGAGGCAGGCTCAGACGGTGTTAGGCCCAGTATGGATTGCACGTCATTGCACAAAGGTTAGAAAGGGTACCGTATCCCTGGATAACATGTATGGATAGCGTACACATTCAAAATATATGTCTATACAGCATGAGGCTGGCTCAGACGGTGTTAGGCCCAGTATGGATTGCACGTCATTGCACAAAGGTTAGAAAGGGTACCGTATCCCTGGATAACATGTATGGATAGCGTACACATTCAAAATATATGTCTATACAGCATGAGGCAGGCTCAGACGGTGTTAGGCCCAGTATGGATTGCACGTCATTGCACAAAGGTTAGAAGGGGTACCGTATCCCCGGATAACATGTATGGATAGCGTACACATTCAAAATATATGTCTATATAGCATGAGGCAGGCTCAGACGGTGTTAGGCCCAGTATGGATTGCACGTCATTGCACAAAAGTTAGAAGGGGTACCGTATCCCCGGATAACATGTATGGATAGCGTACACATTCAAAATATATGTCTATACAGCATGAGGCAGGCTCAGACGGTGTTAGGCCCAGTATGGATTGCACGTCATTGCACAAAGGTTAGAAGGGGTACCGTATCCCTGGATAACATGTATGGATAGCGTACACATTCAAAATATATGTCTATACAGCATGAGGCTGGCTCAGACGGTGTTAGGCCCAGTATGGATTGCACGTCATTGCACAAAGTTTAGAAGGGGTAACGTATCCCCGGATAACATGTATGGATAGCGTACGCATTCAAAATATATGTCTATACATCAGGAGGCAGGCTCAGACGGTGTCAGGCACAGTATGGATTTGACGGCCCAGATTACACAGCGGAGGAGCAGGGAGAGGTAAAGATTGCAAATGCTGGGGCCCTGGCCAAGCAAGGAGGGCCCACTCGTGGGCGTCGGTACTGGCACTGGGCCCCTCATAGTACAGCGGTGTGTCTGACGGCGGGTGTGCACCACCACCGTCAGAGACACTTGATTGCACTATGAGGGACCCTGTGCCAGTGCCCGCACCCAAGAGTCGGCCTACCCACCTGTCCAGGGCAACGGCACTCGCACGGTGTCGTGCGCTAGGTGGTGACCCCGGCCATGGGGGGGGAGGCAGCACAGTTAGGGAGTTTTAGAAAGTGGCATATGTTGATGTTGGACATTCAACTGATGCAAAAGGCGAAATAGGTGAAGTACCAGGAAGAGGTGGACCAAAGCAAGCCATTTTTCTGTCACCCTATGTGTCATCAGGGGAAGGTGGGACAAAATCCTTGGAAACCCATGCGTGGTTCATTTTAATGAAGGTTAGATCATCCACATTTTGGGTTGACAGACGGGTCCTTTTTTCTGTCAGGATTGATCCAGCTGCACTGAAGACTCTTTCCGATAGCACACTTGCAGCTGGGCAAGCGAGCTCCTGTAAGGCATATTGGGACAATTCAGGCCAGGTGTCCAGTTTAGCGGCCCAATAGTCAAAGGGGAATGACCTGTGTGGGAGAACATCGATATGGGAGGAAAAGTAGTTTGTAACCATAGTTGACAACTGCTGTCTCCTGTCACTTTCCATCGATGCAGTATTACCAGTTGTGTGAGCGGTATTTGAAAAATCAGTCCACAACATTGTCATGAAACCCCTGTCTCCAACGCCACTTCTGCTGTGTGCACCACGAACACCTCTGCCAAGCTGCCCCCGGCCCGTACGGCTCGTGTGAGAACCATCACCGCTGCTGTGTGCTGGGAATGCCTCAAGCAACCGATTTACCAGAGTTGCTTGTTTATTAGCCAATATTAGGTCAAGGTTCTCCTGTGGCATGATGTTTTGTAATTTGCCTTTATAGCGTGGATCCAGGATGCTGGCCAACCAGTAGTCGTCATCGTTCATCATTTTGGCAATGCGGGGGTCCCTTTTTAGGATCCGCAAGGCATAATCTGACATGTGGGCCAATGTTCCCGGTGTCAATGATGCACTGCGAGTGCTGGGTGGAGGAGCACTTTCTGGCAAATCCACATCCCTCCAGTCACGCACAAACCCTGTACCAGACCTTGCCACGCCAACATTTTCACTTGCCCCACGAGATGCATCCTCCTCCCCTAAGTAATCATCCCCATCATCCTCCTCCTCCTCCTCCTCTTCTTCCTCCACCTCGTCCAGGAGAGGTCCCTGAGCAGACAATGGCTGAATGTCATCAAGGATTCCCTCCTCCTCTTCCTCCTCATCAACATTGGCTGCAGACGCCTGCTCCTTAAGGTGCGTCAAAGTTTGCATGAGCAGACGCATAAGTGGGATGCTCATGCTTAGGATGGCGTCGTCTGCGCTTACCAGCCGTGTGCATTCCTCAAAACACTGAAGGACTTTACAAAGGTCTTTCAGCTTCGACCACTGCACGCCTGTCAACTCCATGTCTGCTCTCAAAGTGCCTGGCCGTGTATCCTCCCACAAATGCATTATGGCCTGCCTCTGCTCGCACAGCCGCTCCACCATGTGCAGGGTGGAGTTCCACCTTGTTGCAATGTCGATAATGAGGCGGTGGTTGGGAAGGTGGAGCAATCGCTGCAGCTTCTGCATACGAACGGAGTGTACAGGCGACCGGCGGATGTGCGCGCACAGTCTTCGCACCTTCTGGAGCAGGGCTGTTAACTCCGGATAATTTTTGAGGAAGCACTGCACCACCAGGTTCAAGGTGTGAGCCAAGCAAGGTATGTGGCTGAGTTTTGAAAGGGCTATGGCTGCCACAAAATTACGGCCGTTATCACTAACTACCTTGCCTGCCTCAAGATGTACACTGCCCAGCCATGACTCAGTTTGTCGCTTCAAGTACTCGGCCAGCACCTCGGCGGTGTGTCTGTCGCCCAAACACATCATCTGCAACACAGCCTGCTGACGCTTTCCACTAGCTGCTCGATAGGGGGACACATCGTGTGCAACAGTGGCAGCTGCAGATGGAGTGCTCGTACGACTGCGCTCTGTGGACGAACTGTTGCTTCTGGAGGAGGAGGAGGAGGAGGAGGGTCAAACGCCTACAGCCAACTGTTTCCTAGACCGTGGGCTAGGCAGCACTGTCCCACCACCGCTGTCCCCTGTGGACCCTGCATCCACCACATTAACCCAGTGCGCAGTGATGGACACGTAACGGCCCTGGCCATGCCGACTGGACCATGCATCAGTTGTGAGGTGCACCTTTCCGCTCACTGACTGCTTGAGTGCATGGACAATGTGGTCTTTCACATGATGGTGGAGGGCTGCGATGGCTTTGCGAGAGAAGAAGTGGCGACTGGGTAGGTCATAGCGTGGTACTGCATAGGCCATGAGTTCGCGGAAAGCTGTGCTTTCCACCAACCGAAAGGGCATCATCTCAAACGAGATTAGTTTGGCAATGTGGGCGTTCAAACCCAGTGTACGCGGATGAGAGACTGAGTACTTTCTTGACCTACTCATAGTGTCTGGGAGGGTGAGCTGGACTTGAGAGCTGCATATGGTGGAAGTAGCGGTGGACAGGGCGGACTGAGAGAGGGTTGATGATGGTGATGTAGTTGGTGTTCTTTCTGATGGCCTAGAATCATTCTTTCGTTGATTTAACAGTGGGATTCCCTGACTGCTGTGGCCTTGCAACGACACCTCAACATTTGCTGCTGTGCTAACCGGTGTGCTTACAGTGGGGGAAACAATGTAGCGTTGCTGACTACCTTCGTTGTGATCAGTTGCACATGTGGCACTTGAGGTTTGGTGTTGTGTCCACGCTTGCAAGTGCATGCTGGTTAAATGTCTAAGCATGCAACTGGTATTCAAATTTTTCAGATTTTTCCCTCGGCTAAAGGTCTTTGCACACTTCTTACAGATAACCTTGGCCTGATCATGAGGATTTTGTTCAAAAAACTGCCACACTGCACTCTTCCTACTTTGGCAGACATTTTGCGGCCTAGCACGCTGTGATCTTTTGACCCTCTGGACAAGCTGTCCAGCAACTCTGTGGATGTTTGGAACCTGTCTTTGGAGTGCTCCGGGCCTGCCAGATAACAGCTGTTGCGATGTCGATGTCTGCTGTGGATGCTCCTCATCTGAGCTATTGGAAGCAGCACCCTCTTCCCCCAATGGATGCCAATCTGGGTCAACAACTGGGTCATCCATCACCTCCTCTTCTATGTCATGTGCACCTTTCTCTGTGTCACCGTGTATGGTGGTATAGTGTGCGGGAAGGGGCACCTGAGTCTCATCAGGGTCAAAATCTGGCTCTGTACACTGCGAGGACAATGTAGTGCTCTGAGTGAATGTACCAGCAGAATCATCCATCAGCGGCTGTGCATCAGTGCACTCCATGTCAGATTCATCTTGGCCTGGGTAATTCACCATTTGACTTGATAATCCAGGCATGGTATGTGAAAACAGCTCCATGGATTAATCAGTAGTATGGCCTGCGTCATCCTTCAATCTTGGTTGGGGTGAAGGACACAAGGAAAGGTGTGGTTCATGAACATGAGCCTCCAATGACGACTCAGTGCTTTTACTTTTTACAACTGAAGAAGAGGAGGCGATAGAGTCAGCAATGTAAGACAAAACTTTTTCCTGATGCTCTGCCTTTAAAAGCGGTTTGCCAACTCCTAGAAAACTAAGCGTTCGAGGCCTTATGTAGACAGACGATGACGCAGGGTCAGCACCTCCTGCATTTGGTCCTATTTTGCTCTTGCCACTACCATCAGATCCACCACCAACACCATCATTACCAGCTGCCAACCCCCGCCCAATTCCACGGCCTCTTCCACCAGCCTTCCTCATTTTTGGTAGAAATGTAGACAAAATCCAACAAACTATATAGTAATGTAAAACAAGGTACAAGGTGTCTATAGGACAGGGGAGTTTTAGAATTTCTGCACACACTTGTGGACAGTGGACACTTGTGGATTGTGTGCGGCCCACTGATATCTGAGCGCTATGTGACACGCTAGATGGCACAGCTGCCTGTGACCAAAGTGACGAGAGGATAATGGAGATTTTGAATCTCTGCGTACACTTGTGGACAGTGGACACTTGTGGATTGTGTGCGGCCCACTGATATCTGAGCGCTATGTGACACGCTCAATGGCACAGCTGCCTGTGACCAAAGTGACGAGAGGATAATGGAGATTTTGAATCTCTGCGTACACTTTTGGACACTGGACACTTGTGGATTGTGTGCGGCCCACTGATATCTGAGCGCTATGTGACACACTCGATGGCACAGCTGCCTGTGACCAAAGTGACGAGAGGATAATGGAGATTTTGAATCTCTGCGTACATTTTTGGACACTGGACACTTGTGGATTGTGTGCGGCCCACTGATATCTGAGCGCTATGTGACACGCTCGATGGCACAGCTGCCTGTGACCAAAGTGACGAGAGGATAATGGAGATTTTGAATCTCTGCGTACACTTGTGGACAGTGGACACTTGTGGATTGTGTGCGGCCCACTGATATCTGAGCGCTATGTGACACGCTCGATGGCACAGCTGCCTGTGACCAAAGTGACGAGAGGATAATGGAGATTTTGAATCTCTGCGTACACTTGTGGACAGTGGACACTTGTGGATTGTGTGCGGCCCACTGATATCTGAGCGCTATGTGACACGCTCGATGGCACAGCTGCCTGTGACCAAAGTGACGAGAGGATAATGGAGATTTTGAATCTCTGCGTACACTTTTGGACACTGGACACTTGTGGATTGTGTGCGGCCCACTGATATCTGAGCGCTATGTGACACGCTCGATGGCACAGCTGCCTGTGACCAAAGTGACGAGAGGATAATGGAGATTTTGAATCTCTGCGTACACTTGTGGACAGTGGACACTTGTGGATTGTGTGCGGCCCACTGATATCTGAGCGCTATGTGACACGCTCGATGGCACAGCTGCCTGTGACCAAAGTGACGAGAGGATAATGGAGATTTTGAATCTCTGCGTACACTTGTGGACAGTGGACACTTGTGGATTGTGTGCGGCCCACTGATATCTGAGCGCTATGTGACACGCTCGATGGCACAGCTGCCTGTGACCAATGTGACGAGAGGATAATGGAGATTTTGAATCTCTGCGTACACTTTTGGACACTGGACACTTGTGGATTGTGTGCGGCCCACTGATATCTGAGCGCTATGTGACACGCTCGATGGCACAGCTGCCTGTGACCAAAGTGACGAGAGGATAATGGAGATTTTGAATCTCTGCGTACACTTTTGGACACTGGACACTTGTGGATTGTGTGCGGCCCACTGATATCTGAGCGCTATGTGACACGCTCGATGGCACAGCTGCCTGTGACCAAAGTGACGAGAGGATAATGGAGATTTTGAATCTCTGTGTACACTTTTGGACACTGGACACTTGTGGATTGTGTGCGGCCCACTGATATCTGAGCGCTATGTGACACGCTCGATGGCACAGCTTCCTGTGACCAAAGTGACGAGAGGATAATGGAGATTTTGAATCTCTGCGTACACTTTTGGACACTGGACACTTGTGGATTGTGTGCGGCCCACTGATATCTGAGCGCTATGTGACACGCTCGATGGCACAGCTGCCTGTGACCAAAGTGACGAGAGGATAATGGAGATTTTGAATCTCTGCGTACACTTTTGGACACTGGACACTTGTGGATTGTGTGCGGCCCACTGATATCTGAGCGCTATGTGACACGCTCGATGGCACAGCTGCCTGTGACCGAAGTGACGAGAGGATAATGGAGATTTTGAATCTCTGCGTACACTTTTGGACACTGGACACTTGTGGATTGTGTGCGGCCCACTGATATCTGAGCGCTATGTGACACGCTCGATGGCACAGCTGCCTGTGACCAATGTGACGAGAGGATAATGGAGATTTTGAATCTCTGCGTACACTTGTGGACACTGGACACTTGTGGATTGTGTGCGGCCCACTGATATCTGAGCGCTATGTGACACGCTCGATGGCACAGCTGCCTGTGACCAAAGTGACGAGAGGATAATGGAGATTTTGAATCTCTGCGTACACTTTTGGACACTGGACACTTGTGGATTGTGTGCGGCCCACTGATATCTGAGCGCTATGTGACACGCTCGATGGCACAGCTTCCTGTGACCAAAGTGACGAGAGGATAATGGAGATTTTGAATCTTTGCGTACACTTTTGGACACTGGACACTTGTGGATTGTGTGCGGCCCACTGATATCTGAGCGCTATGTGACACGCTCGATGGCACAGCTGCCTGTGACCAAAGTGACGAGAGGATAATGGAGATTTTGAATCTCTGCGTACACTTTTGGACACTGGACACTTGTGGATTGTGTGCGGCCCACTGATATCTGAGCGCTATGTGACACGCTCGATGGCACAGCTTCCTGTGACCAAAGTGACGAGAGGATAATGGAGATTTTGAATCTCTGCGTACACTTTTGGACACTGGACACTTGTGGATTGTGTGCGGCCCACTGATATCTGAGCGCTATGTGACACGCTCGATGGCACAGCTGCCTGTGACCAAAGTGACGAGAGGATAATGGAGATTTTGAATCTTTGCGTACACTTTTGGACACTGGACACTTGTGGATTGTGTGCGGCCCACTGATATCTGAGCGCTATGTGACACGCTCGATGGCACAGCTGCCTGTGACCAAAGTGACGAGAGGATAATGGAGATTTTGAATCTCTGCGTACACTTTTGGACACTGGACACTTGTGGATTGTGTGCGGCCCACTGATATCTGAGCGCTATGTGACACGCTCGATGGCACAGCTGCCTGTGACCAAAGTGACGAGAGGATAAGGGAGATTGGATTACTTTTAAAAAAGCAGTTTGCGGAGCAGTGGGTAAACAGCAATGCCAGCGTGTCAGGAAGCCTTAGAAGGCAGCCCAACAACCAACACCACTGATACACCACAATATAGCCTCCCCTTGCACTGCACACACAGTGACTTGTGTGTTGTGCAGGCCAAATCGCTAGCAGCAGAAGCAGTTTTTTTGTCTTCTTCCCTGCCTAACGCTCTCCCTACAGAATCAGCAGCAACCTCTCCCTATACTAAGATCGGCAGAAGTAAGATGGCGGTCGGCGTGCACGCCCTTTTATACCCCCTGTGACGCCCACCAAAGCAAGCCAATCACTTGCATGCCCTTCTGAAAGATGGTGGTGACCCGTGCCTATGTCATCACGTTGCCCACAGTGTCCGTGGATCCTGATTGGCTGAAAAAGAGCGCAAAACAAACTTTTGAAACGCGACTTTGGCGCGTAAGTCGCCGACCCCGTGGCCGACCTCATCCTAGGGTCGGGTTTCGTTTCATGAAACCCGACTTTGCCAAAAGTCGGCGACTTTTGAATTTTTTCGACCCGTTTCGCTCAACTCTACAAATAAGGTATTCAAAAACAGACAAGCACAATTAAATGTATAGATATAATTTTTACTTTTTTTATACAAAATTCAACCCCCGTTCCAAAAAAGAACATAACAAGAAATGATAGATACTCAAATGCCGACATTAGCGAGCACCTGCAACACATATCGGTGTGGAATGTATAGATGAAAAATTGGAAGAGTAAGGTAAACAGCCACAGATCAATGTCTTGATTTTCATGGAATTTTCTTTTGTATTTTTATAAAATAATTATTCCCCCTTTCACATAAAGATTGCACTAGAGATACAAAAACTAGGACATCTTCTGTTACTGACCCTGATTTTAGTTTTTTTTACTGTAAAATATATTTCGCTGCCTTGCTTCTGCTTTCTAGTGCATTAAGAGTGAAAAAAGAGTAATTCAAATGCAGCAGGACAAATGCTTCCTTCCCCATATGAGTGATAAAACAAATTGAGTCTGGATCTCCTGATCTACAGCCAAATCAATTGGATGTCTGTTTTACTTGAATATTATTGCAATCATCTTCTTCAGTGTTGTAGAAGCACAAAGCTGGAGTATTTTTCCAATGTTTTAGAGCTTTTTCTCTCTAAATCTATAGCTGAACTGTGAGCTGTCATCCTCTCACTTTCCAGAATCATCGTAAAATGTCTGCTACTTTCGTTGCCTCCACTTTTATACAGACTATGATTGTCCCTCCTGATTGGCTGTGCTACACCATGATGTGATAGATTCAAGGCATTATGGGGTCATATGAGCCTTCTGTGACTGATGTAGTCTTCTGCAATGTGTAAAATGGTGGTAGTCATTTCTTTGGTGATTAGTTTGAACTGAATCACAAATTGTTTCTATTTGCTGACAACTATGAATCTCATAAAATTCTGTCTCAATACAATTTACATCAAATCAATTCAGTAATCTCTACTAATTTTTACACTCTGCATTCAGAACACATTCTCTGCACTTCTGTTATTTCGTAATTCCAATTTTACTAAAAGTCTAATTCTGATTTGTTCTGTTTCTCATTCGAGCAATGGATCATTGCTTTTACTGCTGCTATTGGCGTCCAATCCTAGTTTATGAAATGGACACATATACGGCATTATGTCTAATATTTGGCAGTATATTATCAATTAAGAAAACATTTGCAATATCTCCTTGTGCTGTATGTTGGCTCATAAATATAAAAATGAAAAATTCTTCCAGAAATTGCTGGAAATTTGCCGTGTTAAACAGTAAGTATTTATGCCACATTTAACCTCTTGTAGCTCAATTGACAGATGGATAGATAAATATGCAGTGTGTGTACAAACATCAAAAAAGTTGAATTCTGTTTTAGGTTTTTTACATTTGAAGAAAAAAGATTAATAGACACTAATGTGAGATGGATAATAGATAGATAGATATGTATAATCATGTATAATTTGTTAATCAAGTAATCAGCCTCTAAAGGATTGCTCCCACTGCTATTGTTTTATAGTAATAAAAGAGGTTAGGGTCCCATTATAAAAATTTACGCCTTGTTTTTTTGGGGTACACATAGATTGGCAATTTCTCAATTTTAGTAATATCTTCTACAGTATACTGTATATATCAGTAATGGTGTTGCAATTCATATATTCAATGTTTGCATATATTTTAGTGCTTACAGAGGCTGCTGCACTTTTGGGTTTGTACAGTCCTGCTCACTGTTATTGGCACCCCTTAATTTTTTTCATAGACTGTACAATATTTTCAGAAATAAATGTAAATGCAACAAAGTAATAACATCAGCATTTTTAATTAGTGGTCCAAAGTAATACAACAATAAAACCTAGTTTTTCAACTTACATTTTGCAATTTCAAAGAAGAAACAGAATAAACAGCATGTGCAGCACTAAAGGCACCCCTAATTAACATTTGGTCGCACACCCTTTGGCATTGATGATAGCCACCAAACATTTCTTGTAGCCATCTATAAGCTTCTTGTGCTTCTCAGCTGCTATTTTCTCTCACTCTTCCTTTGTAGTTTGTTCAAGCTCTTAAATGTTTGCAGGGTTCTTTTTCCCAATGGCAGATTTCGGCTCACCCCAAAGATTTTCAATGGGATTGAGGTGAGGACTCATTGCTGACAATTTTAAAACAGTCATTTTTTTATTTTTCAACCATTCCTGCGTACTTTTGGATATGTGCTTTGGGTCACTGTTTTTCCGGAGAATTCATGATCTTCAACTGCAAAGAAGTTTTTTTTTACACTGGGTAGGACTTTTCCTTCTAAAATCTCTTGATAATTCTCTGATTTCATGATTACTATGAAACGATCAAAACCTCCAGTACCAGATGCAGCAAAGCAACCCCACAGCATTATGGATCCTCCAACATGCTTATCTGTTGGTAGGGTGTTCTTTTCCTTATAAGCTTCATTGCGCCTTCTGTAAACAAACTGTTGCTTTGCATTGCTCAAAAGCTCTATTTTTGTCTCATCTGTCCACAGAACATTTTCCCAGAAGGATTGTGGTTTGTCAAGGTACTTTTTGACAAAGATCAGCAATTCCTTTTTATGTCTTTTCTTCAGCAATGGTTTCTTCTATGGCCTTCGTCAGTAAAGCTCTGCTTGGTTTAGTGTGCCATGTATGGTACTTGTGAAGCCATAACCTCAGACTGCTCCAGGTTTTCCTTCAGGTCTTTGGATGTGTGTCTTGGTGTTTTTTTTCCACCATTCGTACCAACCTTCAAAGACATTTCTTGTTGATTTTCCTCTTTCCCCCATGTCCAGGGAGGTGTTTGATGGTTCAATGATTGGCAAACTTCTTAGGCCTCTTTCACACTTCTGTTTTTGACCATCAGTCAAAATCCGCCAGAATTTGAAAAAAACGGATCCGCCATTTTTTTTTGCGGATCCGTTTTTTTGCCCATTGAGTTGCATTACTGGCGGATCTTGACGGATGGCCATCTGTTGGATCCGTTTTTTTGCGGATCCTCCAAATTTTTTTCGTCCGCTGCCAAGCCTGGACGGATCCCGGAAACGTTTTTTTGGTTGTAGGATCCGCATTTTCCAGTGCGCATGCCCAGAGAAAGGAAGTCAGGGAGAAAATTAACCCTGAAATCCTTTCTGGCGGACGAAAAAATTCTCTCTCTCCTTCCCGGGCAGCGCTTCCTTTACAATTCATCATTCTGCGGATCCGTCAAAAACCAGATCCTGTGCCATCCATTCACATCAGTTAGGAACGGATCCGCTTTTCCGCCTTTTTGGCGGATTTTAACTGGCACAAAAAGCTGAAGTGTGAAAGAGGCCTTAATAATGTTTCATAAATTACACACACTGACATTTCTTATTTTTTTAATAAAAAATAAATGTTGGTTTACTGAAGTTATATATTTTTTAATTTATTTTAGATTTTGCATTATATACAAGTCACTAAACAGGAAAAATTGGTTTATTTGCAATTTTTTTTTCCTGTAAACTCCAATTTCTTGTTGATTTGAAATGTTGTATTGTGACTCTTTAAAGTGAATTAAAAATGTGACACAATTGTTCTCAGCTGTGATCAGTGAGTCAGAGGTGCTTATAGGGGTCCTACCCATGCTGTTCTCCTTCCTTTCATCATTTTCATATCCATTTTAACATATTCACTGCCCCCCAGAAATATTTATAGGGTCTGCCAGAAAAATGCTAGGTTTTCCCATTGAATCCCACTATACTCGTTATTCGAACTGTGTATTGGAGTATTAGGAATTGCTTGGGTCGAGCAATGAGCACCTGAGCTTTTTAGTGCTTGCTCATCTCTATTACATATATAGAAAGAATAGACAGATAGAGAGATAGATAAAATAGAGATGAAACCGAAATTAACACATCTTTAAAAATTAAAATGTGTCAGCTGAAACAAATTTCTCAAAACAAATTGATCTACAGCTAATCAATTTGAGCCAAATTGCAATTACTTCAATTGCCCTGACTAAACTTGTATAACTGTATGAAGTCTCCTAAGACTTTAACCCAAAAAAATCAATCTCTTGGACAAAACCAAATGCAGCCTTAGTCATGTCAAAGCGACCTCAATATATATGGCTGGGGTAAGTTGGATCATAACTATTCTACACTGCTGTCCTGTCAGACACTGTCTGTACTTTCAGTTTTTGATGTCTTTCCTGATCTCCATTGCTAAGCTGTGAGCTATGGCTTGAAGCTGCTGCGTTTCCTGCTTCTGCTTTTATAGAGGATAAGATAGTGTCTTCTGATTGGCTGCGCCATACTATGTGATGTAAACCTGTGTGATGTGATAGCTGTAGCACATTATGGGGAAGCCCACATGGCCAAGCTTGGGGTCATATGAGCCTTCTTGGGCTGATCCAATCTTGTGTAAAATGTCGGTAGGAATTTTGGCAAATTAGGGTGAATTGAACATTTCCCAAAATCAACACAAATTTAATTTACATCCAATCAATTGGCTCATCTATAAAATGAACTAGCATATGGGTAAATAGATATACAAGATATAAAGCTCTGGCAAAAATTAAGAGACCACCACATCAAAATTATGTCATGGGCGGCCCAATCTCCAAACCTGAACCCCATTGTAAACCTCTGGAATGTAATCAAGAGGATGATGGATAGTCACAAGCCATCAAACAAAGAAGAACTGCTTACATTTTTGCGCCGGAAGCAGTGTGAAAGACTGGTGGAAAGCATGCCAAGACGCATATCATGGGTTTTTCACAAAATATATTCCAGAACTCTTCCCGAGTTAAAACATTGTTAGGCTAGTTTCACATTAGCGTTTTTTTGCGCAGCGCATCGGGCGCATAAAAAACGCAAAGAAAAACGCAAAACAAACGCGCGGTTTTTTAACGTCATGCGCACGCTGATGTGAAAAAAAAACGCAGCGTTGTTTGCGTTTTACATGCGTTTTTTGCATGCGTTGGCGTTTTTTATGCGCATGCGTTTTTAAGTGTGACGTTTTTTCCATTGTCTAGAGAACATTCTAGACTTGTTTCACTCAAAAACGCATGCGTAAAAAAACGCAACCGTGCGCAAGACCATGCGCACGCATGCGTTACCATAGACTTCAATGTGTTGTTTTTGCGCATTCCGTGCGCAAGCGTGCGCATGCGTTTTTTTGCCGAGACAGGGCGCACCAAAAAATCCAACATGTTGCGTCTGGCGCACCTGGCGCAAAAGACAAAAAAACGCATGCGCACGAAAACGCAAGTGTGCGCAAAAACATGCGCACGTCATGTTAAACATAGGTGCGCAGTGCGCATGCGCACGGGTGCGCACGATGCGCTGCGCACAAAAGCGCAAATGTGAAACCAGCCTTATTGTTGTTTCTAAATGATTATGAACTTGTTTTCTTTGCATTATTTTAGGTCTGAAAGCACTGAGTGTTTTTTTTTTTTAAATTTTGACCGTTTTACTTTGTCAGAAAAAAAATACAAAATGTATTGCTTGGAAATTCGGAGACATGTTGTCAGAAATTTATAGACTAAAAGAGCAATTTACATTTTACTCAAAAATATACCTATAAAGAGAAAAATCAGACACACTGAACATTTGAAAGTGGTCTCTTAATTTTTGCCAGAGCTGTATATATGACAGATAGATAGCTATGGCTATGAGATACATAGAATAAGTAGATAACATTGTTATTTGGTGACATTTTTGTAAATAAAAAAAAAACGAGCCCTAATCATTCTGAGAAGTGAAATGATTCAGTCTGAGAAGATCCAATTTGTAATGTAATGCCTGCTGTGAGTACATCTTAACAAATTAGTAAATGTATTGGCTCTAGTAGAAATAAATGCCGGGGATTATTTCAGAATGGCAGTAAATTATCAAGGCCTTCTATCGGTGGCAGTAAATTGTTGTCTACTTAGCTTTTATGAACACACAAAATTGCTCATGATGTGCCTTTACATGCTATAAAATGTATTTGTAGAGAAATTTTTAACAGTCAATTACATTTATTCTTGATAGAAATGTTCCGAGATCTTGGGCTTATAAATTATTATGCACTGTATAATGGAGTAGTTTTTATTCTATTATCTAAAGCTACAACTTTAATAGTGAGAATAAATAATGCAATTAAGATTATTTGCATTTTTGTATGTTTAATACATCAAAACAGTTTCTCTCTTAATGGACAATTTTGCTTTTACAAGATAAATTTTATAGAATTTTTTCTCTTGATTTTTTAACCCTTTCTGACATCGGGCATAACAGTACATCGATGTTGGACTCCTTCTGTTTGGTGCGGTCTCCGGCACTGAGCCCGCACCTTTCCGGGCACAAGAAAGCAGGTCTATATACAGTAGCTGACATGTGCGCGCAACAGCCGCGAGTGGATTGTGATTCCTCTCACGGCTGTTACTGTTTCTAGTTAAATGCCGCTGTCACATAGGCGATCTGATCATCGCCTGTGTGTAGCAGAGACGATCGAAGTGCTACAGCTTCCAGTCTCCCATGGAGACTACTGAAGCATGCAAAAAGTAAAAAAAAATGTATTAAAAAAATAAAAAAATTAAAAGTTCAAATCATACCCTTTCGCCCTATTCAAAATAAAACAATAAAAAAATCAAATATACACATATTTGGTATCACCACATTTAGAATTGTCCGATCGATATAAAAAAAATGATCCCGATTGCTAAATGGTGCAACAAGTAGCAAATTTGAAACATCAGAATTACGGTTTTTTGGTCGCCACTACATTTCAATAAAATGTAATAACGGGCGATCAAAAGAACATATCTGCACCAAAATGATATCAATAAAAAAGTCAGCTCGGCACACAAAAAATAAGCCCTCACCCAATCCGAGATCATGAAAAATGGAGACTTTACAACTTATAAGTCTCAGAAAATGGCTCCATTAATTTTTATCAGCATTTGGATTGTTTTTTCACCACCTAAATAAAAAAAGAACCTAGACATGTTTGGTGTCTATGAACTCGTAATGACCTGGAGAATCATAATGGCAGGTCAGTTTTCGCATTTAGTGAACATGGTAAAAAAAAACAAAAAAAAAAACAATTTTTGCAATTTCACTGTGCTTGGAATTTTTTCCCATTTCCCAGTACACAATGTGTTAAAACCAACGGTGTCTTTCAAAATTAAAACTTGTCCTTCAATAAACAAGCCCTCACATGGCCATATTGACCGAAAGATAAAAAAGTTTTGGCTCTGGGAAGAAGTGGAGCAAAAAGGAAAACGCAAAAATGAAAATACCTCTGGCCGTGAAGCAGTTACATGTACCGTTTTTATTTTAATTCAGATTATGCAAACAGTAAGTCCAGATTTGCTTTACAGCACACACCTGATCATAAAAAGCTAATAAAGAATATAACTGCATGACTTCTTTGAGACCGTGTACTGGGCATGGTCTATGACATGTACAGTGGTTTCTGTGCAGGGAGGGGAGGAGGGAGCTGGAGCTGAGGTGTATTCATTACCTACAGCTGTGTGAAAAAGTGTTTACCCCTTGCTGATATCTTATTCTTGCATGTTTGCCAAACTTAAATGTTTCAGATCACCCTGTGTGAACAACATAAAAAAAATAAAAAACAAGGCAAAAAACAATGCTTTATCATTATAGTGCCATACAAAATGTGGAATAAAGCGTCATCAAAAAGCTGAATGCAAATAAACATGGTTTCATTGAAAAGGTGATCTTGTCATCCAAAAGACAAGCTGTCACACAACTCCATCAGCTGAAAAATAAAAAGTTATTGCTCTCAGAATAAAGCGATGCAAAAATAATTATTTTTTCTAGAAAATAGATTTTATTGTGTAAAAGAGCCAAAACATAGAAAAGCTTTATAAATGTGGACTCACTGATATCATACTGACCTGAACAATAAAATGGAACAGCATAAAAAAAAATCCTGAATTGCTGGTTTTTGTTCATTCTGCCTCCCAAAAATCGAAATAGAAAGCGATAAAAAATGTCATGTGCCTATAAATGGTGCCAATAAAAACGTCAACTCGTTCTGCAAAAAATAAGCCCTCACATGACTTTGTCAGTAGACATATGGAAGTATTATATCTCTCAAAATATGGCGATGCACACTAAAAAGTGTGTTTTAATGTGTGACAGCAGCCAAACATAAAAAACAATATAAATCTGGTATCGCTGTAATCACACCGACCCAAAGAATAAAGTCTTCTAATCACTTATACCGCATGAGTAATGGTATAAAAAATAAATGAAACCAATTCTTCACCTGCTGTTGATTTTTTCATTCTGACTCCCAAAGATCGCAGTAAGGTTCTGTTCACATTTGTCCTGTGCTCTGCGCTGAGTGCTTACAACTGGGTTTCCATGTAAATCTCTGAAATATGTGTTTCAGACAGAACCTCAGTTGGAAGATGCCTTATAATGTGTCAGATGGAGGAACTGTGGACTCCATAGGACCTGTGATCTGGCGGTGTCTGTCTATTTAGGATTGAAAATGCCTTTGGCCACAGTTTTGTGCACTTCTGAAAAGAATGACACTGCTGATCAGAGGCCAGACCGAGTCCAGAGTAACTCTGCCACCTCATTATAGTGAATGGATCCCTCAAGGGTTTCATCTGAATCACATAACTTGGAGATTTAGATGGAAACCCCAATGTAAGTGCTCAGCGTAGAGCGCCGGATAAATGTGATTATAAATGTTATGTAAAATATTCTAACAAAAGTTTCAACTCAATCCACAAAAAAGCAAATCTCCACTCAGGTCCATCATCTGTTAAAAGAAATATATGGGCTTTCACATTACTGGTAGCACAAACATTCTGGAAAAGTGAAATGGCTTCTCGCCCCTCAAAAGAAATTCAGAAAATTGTGCACTCCCTAATGCAAATGCCCTCTTCCCTTCTGAGCCCCACAGTGTACCTAATCCACATATAGTGTCCACATCTTTAGCATTTCTGAAGTGATGGTAGCCAGCCAAATTTACTGGTGCATGAGAAGAGAAGAAAAAGAACCACTGCAAATAGCGCACACTGAACCAGTACAAAAACAATGTTTTATTGATGCAGCAATACAATTAAAAACATAATGAAAACATATGAAGCATCCCACAATATATAACAGTGAAGTATGGCATATCACACTTATAAATTATGCTGTAATAACCTGTATATCAACCATGTGGTCCAACCTCACTGCAATTAATCACAACAACCACCCCATAAACCTGCTCATGGAGACCAAGGGCCCTAATATTGCACAATCACTGCATGAAATAATTCCATGCATGTGTCCCTAAATATTCACTGGTTAGGGCACACAGGCCATGATAAGCCAACAGCAATATGGCCAATGCCCACAATCAAATATTCAATTGTACCACACAAAAATTACTCCAGAGCAACCAATAATAAGGTTGCAGTGAAAATACAGCTATAACCAAGTGGGTGCTACACCCAGGATCATACCCCACGCGTATCGCCGCAACCCATGCGACTTCCCCTGATGAAGCCGCATGGGTTGCGGCGATACGCGTGGGGTATGATCCTGGGTGTCGCACCCACTTGGTTATAGCTGTATTTTCACTGCGACCTTATTATTGGTTGCTCTGGAGTAATTTTTGTGTGGTACAATTGAATATTTGATTGTGGGCATTGGCCATATTGCTGTTGGCTTATCATGGCCTGTGTGCCCTAACCAGTGAATATTTAGGGACACATGCATGGAATTATTTCATGCAGTGATTGTGCAATATTAGGGCCCTTGGTCTCCATGAGCAGGTTTATGGGGTGGTTGTTGTGATTAATTGCAGTGAGGTTGGACCACATGGTTGATATACAGGTTATTACAGCATAATCTATAAGTGTGATATGCCATACTTCACTGTTATATATTGTGGGATGCTTCATATGTTTTCATTATGTTTTTAATTGTATTGCTGCATCAATAAAACATTGTTTTTGTACTGGTTCAGTGTGCGCTATTTGCAGTGGTTCTTTTTCTTCTCTTCTCATGTTCATTATTCCACTGTTGCTGCACCTAAACCTTCATTTATATATTTGTGATTGGTACAGTTGGTGCGCCCCATTTTTGTTATATAAAATTTACTGGTGCATGTCTCGAGGAGCATGAGCCAAGCATAAAATATTGGTCACTACAATGTACTGGTACTACAAAGCTGTTTGCCATTTTCACTCAGCAAAATTCATTGCTGCTTGTTTCTGGAAAAAACCCATGGAGTCTAAATTGTTAAAATTGTCGTATATACACCTGTATATGAATTCCCAAAGGGGTATAATTTCCAAAATGGTGTCACTTGAGGGAGTGCCATGATCCATGCTGGATTATGACAGATAAAAGCACTGGTAACCTTTTTTTTTCCTTAGGCTCTGAGCTTAAAGTTAGTTTTGCCCCCGGTGGCCATTAGGGTCATTGCACTGTGGGGGTTTCAGTTCTAGTTTTGCCCCCGGTGGCCGTTAGGGTCATTGCACTCTGGTTACTTTAGTTTAGTGCACGTGATTATGAAGCAGGTGTGATTGCTGGCTCTTACCTATAAAAGAGTGTCAGGTGGTTGCAATCACTGTTGGTGATATTGGTCATTTCAACCATCCTTGTTGGAGGAAGGAGCGAGAGAGAGTTCCTTGCAGCTCAGTCAGAGTCCTGGTCTGGAAGGAGCCACAGAGTGGATTTCCTTGCATCTCTGACAAAGCTTGGTAGCAGCTATTCAGGAGGAAAGCTGCATTCTGGTGCTGGACTCTGTTGCTGGGAGCAAGAGCAACAGAGAAAAGCTAAGTGGTGTTATCCCTGTTTGTACCTTTCCTTTTGTGTGTTTCAGTGCAGTGGTGGGATTAGTTTCTGCACCGTCCATTTCACTAGAAAGGGCTAGGTGCAGGGCGAGCTAGGGTTTCTAGGTATCCTGATCGTCGCCAGGTGCGGAACCTGCATAGGGACCGTTAGGAGTGTAGAGACACTGACTCAGGGGAGTGCAGGAGGTCTCCATGTCCCCGTTCCCTATTGCAGGGCCCTCCATTGTATATGTTTCCCTTTATTATTTAAAATCACCCTGCTGGAGGCGGTGTATCCAGATACACGTGTAATACTGAAATTCGGCTGCTGGAGGCGGTGTATCCGGCTGCACGTTACATTATTTAAATTTTCCCTACTGGAGGCGGTGTATCCAGGGTCAAATGTGTCAGAGAAATTCGCCCTGCTGGAGGCAGTGTGTCCAGTCACACATGACCATCACAGGGAGGCATTCTGCTCTTCCATCATTTAGGAGCTCTGTATATGGAGTCCGCAAACTATTCTAGGAAAATCTCCGCCCCAGGAGGCAAATAGTCCCTCCCGTGTCTCTCTATATAGTTAGCAGTACAGTACAGCCACATATGAGGGATTGCCACATTCAGCAGAAATTATGGGAAAAATTATGATGCAATTTTTACCCACTTCTTGTGTGAAAATGTAAAATCTTGGGCTAAAACAAAATTTTGGTGGTAAAAATGTACTGTAATTATTTTTTCTTCACTGTCAAATGGTATAAAATTCTGTGACACACCCGTTGAGTCAATATGATCAATGCACCACTAGATGAATTAGTTGAGAGGTGTAGTTTGTAAAATGGGATCACTTATGGGGGATTCTGCTGTTCTAACAACTCAGGGGCCCTCCCAGTGGGTCATGGCACCTGCAATCCATAACAGTAAAATCTGCACTATACTATAGCGCTCCTTCCCTTCTGACCCTTGCATTGTGCCTGAAAAATATTTTCCAATTACATGTTAGGGTATTGGCGCACCAGTTGGTGGACATCAGTTTGCTGTAAAAAGTTTTCCTATTAGCATTTGGAAAAAATAAAATCTTGGGGCTACAACAACATTTTAGTGGTAAAAATGCAATTTATTCTTTCTTCACCACTCAATGGTATAAAATTCTGTGAGGCACATGTGGTGTCAATATGATCACTGCACCTCTAGATGAATTCATTGGGGACTGTAGTTTGTAAAATGAGTTCACATATGAAGGGTTCCTGTTACTATGGTACCTCAGGGGCTCTGCCAATGTGACATGGCACCCTCAAACCATCAAAATCTGAACTCCAATACGGCAATTCTTCAATGCTGAGCTTTGCACTGTGCCTCAAAATTAGTATTCCCCCACTTATGGGGTATCACCATATTCAGGAGAAATTGCACAACAAATTGTACAGTGCAATTTCTCCTGTTACCTTCATGAAAATGCAAAATTTTAAGCTAAAATATATTTTTGAGGGCAACATGTGATTTTATTTTCATGGTTCAATGTTATAAACTTCTGTGAAGCACATGGAGGTTCAATGTGCTCAACATACATCTAGATAAAATCCCTGAGGGGTCTAGATTCCAAAATGGTGTAACTTGTGGGGTATTTTTTTTCTGTTTAAGCTCATCAGGGGTTCTTTGAATGTGATATGGTGTCTGCTAATTGTTCAAGCTAATTTTGGATTCTAAAAGTCAAATGGCGCTCGTTCCTTTACGAGCTCTGCAATGCATCCAGTGGTTTTCCCCCACATACGGGGTAATGGCATGCTCCGGAGAAATTGCACAACAAATTTTGGGTCAATTTTTTCTTGTTACCCTTGTAAAAATAAAAAAAATATTGAGTCTAAGTAAATTTTTTGGGAAAAAAGTTAAAACTTTTTTTTTTCCACATTCAAAAAATTCCTGTGAAGCACTTGAAGGATTAATAAATTTCTTGAATGCAGTTTTAAGCACCTTGAGGGGGTGCAGTTTTTAGAATGGTGTCACTTTGGGGTTTTTCCTATTTTTTATTGAAAAAATTCGAAATCACTGGCCAAACTGTATCCTAATAATAATAATAATAAATTTTATTTCTAAAGCGCCGACATATTCCGCAGCACTTTACATTTCAGAGGGGATTTGTACAGACAATAGACATTACAGCATAACAATAATCACATAGATTATAACAAATACCAAGAGGAATGAGGGCCCTGCTGGCAAGCTTACAGTCTATGAGGAAAGAAGTAGACACGAAAGGTGGGTGGTAACAGTTGCCCTGATTGTTTGTACCAGCCAAAATGTTAAGTGTGTAACAGTACAGACACAGAGGGCTAATGGATGCATAAAGCATGTGGGAACATGATGCGGGGAACCTGGTTATGGTAAAACTTTTGACTGTACCACCCAGGGATAGATTAGGTTAATGTGTTGAGGCGGTAGGCCAGTCTGAATAAATGCGTTTTCAGGGCACGCTTAAAATTGTGGGGATTGGGGACTAATCGTATTGACCTGGGAAGTGCATTCCAAAGAATTGGCGCAGCACGTGTAAAGTCTTGGAGATGGGAGTAGGAGGTTCTGATTATTGAGGATGCTAACCTCAGGTCATCAGCAGAATGGAGGGCACGGGTAGGGTGGAATACTGAAACAAGGGAGGAGATGTAAGGTGGTGCTGAGCCATGGAGGACTTTGTGGGTGTGGGTAGTAAGTTTATACTGAATCCTGGAGTGGGTGGGTAGTCAGTGTAATGACTGGCACAAGGTACAGGCACCGGTGTAACGATTGGCGAAAATATGATCCTGGCTGCTGCAATCAAGACAGATTAGAGAGGGGAGAGTTTGGTAAGAGAGAGACCGATTAGAAGAGAATTACAATAGTCGAGACGAGAATTAATAAGAGAAACAGTAAGAGTTTTTCCGGAGTCAAAAGTAAGAAAAAGTCGAATTCTAGAAATGTTTTTGAGGTGCAGATGACAAGAGCGAGCCAGTGATCGAATGTGGGGGGCAAAGGAAAGCTCGGAGTCAAGTATGGCCCCAAGACAGCGGGCATGTTGCGGGAGTAATAGTGGAACCACACACAGAAATGGCAATGTCGGGTTTAGGTACATTAGTAGAGGGAGGAAACACAAAGAGTTCAGTCTTTGACAGGTTCAGTTTCAGATATAGTGAGGACATGATGTTAGACACAGAGTTTAGACAATTGCCGGTGTTTTCTAGAAAGGCTGGTTGGATGTCAGGAAAAGAAGCGTATAATTGGGTGTCGACAGCATAGAGATGGTATTGGAAACCAAATCTACTGATTGTTTGACTAATAGGGGCAGTGTACAAGGAGAAGAGGAGGGGGCCTAGAACCGATCCTTGAGGAACTCCAACAGTAAGGGGAAGGTGAGAGGAGGAGGAACCGGCAAAAGATACAGTAAAGGAGTGATCAGAGAGATAGGAGGAGAACCAGGAGAGAACGGTGTCCTTGAGGCCAATGGAACGGAGCATAGTGAGGAGGAGCTGATGATCCACAGTGTCGAATGCTGCAGAGAGATCCAAGAGAATTAGCATGGAGTAATGACCATTTGATTTAGCTGTTAGTAGATCATTAGAGACTTTAGTGAGGGCAGTTTCAGTAGAGTGTAAAGAGCGGAAACCAGATTGGAGAGAGTCAAGAAGAGAGTTATCAAAGAGATAGCGGATAAGACAGGAGTGGACCAGGCGTTCCAGGAGTTTAGAGATGAAGGGAAGATTAGAGACAGGTCTATAGTTAGTGGCACAGTTTTGGTCGAGGGATGGTTTTTTAAGTAGTGGATGTATGATGGCATGCTTAAATGAGGAGGAAAAGATACCAGAAGAGAGAAAGAGGTTAAATATTTTAGTTAGGTGAGGGGTGACAGCAGGGGAAAGGGACTGGAGGAGATGTGCCAGAAGTGGGTCACTGGTGCAAGTGGTTGGGCGAGAAGATGCAAGGAGCCTGCTTACTTCTTCTTCTGTGACTGGTTCAAAATCAGAGAGTGAGCTAGATGTAGTGGGGGAGGGAGGACAGTGCATGGGATGAGGTGATTGGGAGATAATTTCCTGTCGGATCTGGTCAATTTTTTCTTTGAAGTAATTGGCCAGATCGTCATCCTTATAACTTCCTAACAAAAAAAAGTATCAAAAATTGTCCTGAGGTACAGTAGACATTTGGGAAATGTTATTAACTATTGTGTATGATATATCTCTCTAATTTAAGGGCATAAGAATTCATTGTTTGAAAATTGCAGAATTTTCCAAATTTTCACCAGATTTCCTTATTTTCACAAATAAACGCAAGTTATATCGAAAAAATGTTAACACTAGCATGAAGTGCTATATGACACAAAATCCTCAGAATCAGTGGGATCAATTGAAGCGTTCCAGAGATGTTTCCTTATAAAATGGCACTGGTCAGAATTGTAAAAATTGGCATGGACATTAACGTACAAACCACCTTGGGGGGTAAAGGGGATAAAAGTACAAGAAGCAGACACATAATTATATACAAAGAAACAAGCCTAGTATTTATGATAATAAGCCCAAATCTTAGGAAAAAATATATACACACACCAATGGACACTTGTGTGATCCAGCTACAAAGTGGAATCCAAGTACAAACACAATGTTCTCACTAACTTTTCCAAGAGTAAAATCAAAGAAACAGGCTGTGTAAATGCATTAGAAAGCTTAGTACATAGCCCAAAAGCTTACTAAAGTGCAATGCTCATACCAGTGTAGGGAGGAGGACCACCGCAGAGTGTCCAGGCCGGAACCAAGGGGACCGCCATCTGGGTTCCAAAGGAAACAGTACCCGGGGAGCAAAGGAGGAGAGTGGACTGCTGAGAGCGACAGGACAGCAAGGGGGGGGACGAGTATAAAAGGGACAGGGAGGGCGCAGGGGAGTCAGTTGGCGGAACGGCAGACAGGAGGCAAGAGACTGTGGGAGTCTGAGAGAGCCAGAGTGACAGACAGTGACGAGAAAGGAGACCAACGGCAGAGGAGAGACTTACTGCGGCCTGCAGAGAGTGGGTGCTGATCTTACCAACAAGAGACTGTCACTTCACTCTGATCCGGGGTCTCTTCCTGCCCACGGTGGTCCGCAGCTGTTACCGCTGTGCTTCAGCCTGTCGCGGCTGGTCCGCCGCCCCTCGCAGCTGCCGCCACCCCACTTCAGCCCGCAGCTGCGGCCTCTTCATCATCGGCCGCAGTGGACGTCACCCCGCTGCATTCGGCAGTTGGGGCCTACTCCTTCGCCTAGGCCCAGGCCGTGCACATGGCCTGCCAACCGCCATTCCTGGGAACTGTGACAGAACCCTGCTTGGAGACTGGAGTCTCATTGAACTCGCTTACGATCAGAACCCCACTGTTTCTACAGGAGGTCACCTCATCAAAGGACTTCCTCAGGGCCTGTTGTGCCCCATCTCCTCCTGGGTGCTGGGTGCCCGAAGACTACGACAGGTCCTCAGCAGCTGGGCCCAGCGGCTGCGACGCCAACGCAGCCTCATCAGAGATGCCGAGGGACGTCAGGATGGATAAGTTACACTATAAGAAATAAGGACCTGTAGTCGGCCATATCGTGGCCCTATAGCAACAGGCCCTTGCCGGATTAGTCGTGTTCACTTTAAAGTGTTGGTTTGTGCAGAGTCCGTGTGAGGACAATAGCTGTCATTAATTTTTGGTTGCTTAGTATAGCCCTAGCGGCTTAAAGTCATAAAAGTTCTATAGTCAAAGTTCAATTAAGTCTGGCGTCTCGTCACTGCATCCTGCGCACCTATTGTTTACCTACACCCATGTGAGAATAATAACCAGGTGTATGTCCGTCCATTCGCCCCCCTCCTACCACCAACAAATGTTTCGTGCTGGGGGCCCATGTGGGCTAATGTGTGCTTGGGTATACTATATGCCCTTTCCTACGATGTGTAAGATTGCCATCGCAATATAGTGAATGCATTGGGTGTCAGGACGCAAACTCAGCAGCTCTTCTGCACCAGACAACAGCTCTTCCTTCTGAGCTATTCAAATTGTTAGAAATTTTTCTTGCTAACCCAGATACTAGTACCTGAGTACCTATGTTGTTTCTGATTGTCTCCACCATAAATTCCTGGGAATAGCTAGTGCTATATTAGATATAGTTTGTAATCGGTAGTCACTACTTCCATCTATTGAAGCAAATGTGGTGGCACGTACGATGTTTCTGCATTCCAGGCACGAGCAACAGAGGTAACAATATCTTCTCTGCTGATCAGCACCACATGGGTTGGAAGGAATAGCCATATATTGGCTCCTTACCAATAGATCATACAGATTCTAACTCCTTCTCGAAGTGAACAAGGGGCGATCAGGTAAGATTTTATTTAAGGTTGGTTCTGTTCTGTTGTTCTTGCATAATCTGGTTGGTAGATATTTCTTAGGCTTTATCTGTGCATTACAGAGTAGTTGATCATGAGGGGTCTTCTGTGCACTCTGTATTCATGTATGCTGGTTTTAGAATCTATTCCGTTTTTACCATCCACCATCTTGTTGTGGTTTTCTGGTTGCTGATCTTTTTCCTCTGGTGCTGGGTTCGTCTTAGGTCAGGTGATTGTATCACCCTTTATTACCCAGCACCTGCCTCCCAGTCCTGCCTCCCAGTCCTTGCTGGACAACAGTGTTATTCTGCTAGTGTTCTGGCTTGGTGCTTTGATTGATTTTAGTGTGTGATATTGTGCAGTTCTGGGTTCTCTAGTTCTGCCTGTTTTAGTTTTTTGGTTTTCCGTTCGTTTCAGCAGCTTCTTCTCTATTTTCCTTCTAGGAGGTTACCTGTTTTTGTTCCCAGTCCCTAGATTGTTTAGGGATCCCCCTCCCCCTATCTATAGGTCTTTGTTGGAGTTTAGCCTAGGGAACGTCGGTGGGTCTATTCACAAGGATTAGGTCGCCCACTCCATCGTAGGGTTTCAGCCTAGTCCTAGCTCTTCCCCCTTCTACCTTAGTCCGGAGTTGCAGATCCATAACAGTTGGAGTGTCTTGTCTCTGCATTCATGTGCATGTCATTTGACTGCGATGATCTGACACCTGTTACTTTTGCGAATGCGCAAATAACATTCAATTTGGTCATCTCTAAGAGGCACTTACGCATACCTGTTTGTGAGTTTTTTCCCTGGAAAATTGATTTGAAAAGAATACATTTTTAATTTAATATATCTTATTATGTTGTGGGGTATTTACAAACTCCAAAGCATAACAAATACAATAGGCAAAAAATAGAAAAATCCTGATACATACCTTACCACTCACCTCTCTGGCCACTCCACTCTTCACCTTCACCCTTTAAATCCTCAATACATCATGTGATCCTCGTCCTTGACAGTGATGTCTGTTTTGGGGAAGGGCTGGTCTTTGGTAGCAGCATTCTCTCATAGTTTGCGCCGACAGTTCACTTTCTTGCTGGCTTGTCACTTCTCGACAGAGCAGGCGAGGTAGTGCACTGTCACTGTGCAGTGAAAAGAATATTGTGCAGTAACAAGGGAGCTCATACTGAGCATACATCGGAATTGACAACCGACACATAGTAGATCAGGGACAAGTCCAGTCCCTGAATTGAACATCATTGATGACGCTTCGTATCAGAGTGGGGAAAAAGGTTGCGCATCTGACCACAGCCTCTACTCCTTGATGACATCTTGTTCCAGAATCCTCACCTTGTTCCACTCCTCACCTTCACCCTTTAAATCCTCAACACATCATGTGATCCTCGTCCTTGACAGTGATGTCTGTTTTGGGGAAGGGCTGGTCTTTGGTAGCAGCATTTTCTCATAGTTTGCACCGACAGTTCACTCTCTTGCTGGCTTGTCACTTCTTGACAGAGCAGGCGAGGAAGTGCACTGTCACTGTGCAGTGAAAAGAATATTGTGCAGTAACAAGGGAGCTCATACTGAGCATACATCGGAATTGACAACCGACACATAGTAGATCAGGGACAAGTCCAGTCCCTGAATTGAACATCATTGATGACGCTTCATATCAGAGTGGGGATAAAGGCTGTGCATCTGACCACAGCCTCTGCTCCTTGATGACATCTTGTTCCCGAATCCCAGCATGCACTGGGGGTTATCTAATGAAATGTCATCAACCAGAAAGTTGGTAAAAAAAAATATATAAAGCAGTTAGAGAGCTTAGAGGGAATGGTTGGGGATTTTTAATTAAAGTGTATTAGAAAAGAGATTACCATAGATATTACAATAAACAGCTAAAGATTTAGGATTAAAATCAATATCAGTTTCAGACCATCCCTCTGGAACCTATTTAGGCTCTGCACATTCTCTAGGCACGAATGTAGGCATGATCTGAAGAAGCTGCACAGATTAGGTGGTCATGACCATATCTTTTCAGATTTAGGAATTCAAAGTCAATTTCCCAAAGGTGCATGTGCAATAGCTGACCCGACCGTCTAGACAGGTCGGCCACATTTTCCATGTCAGCAGAGTGACTGGTAATATGATCATTCTATACGCATACACTGTTAATATTCTCAGCAGAACCTGCTCATTTGTCAGGTGATTGGCAACTTGTTTACAGTGGGGGATTATCAGCAGCATACATTCCTAATAATTCTTCCCAATAATTGACCAAAAATAATATTATAATTTCAGAATTTATAATGGGGGCCAATCTGGTTTATTTGCTTATTTTGAAATCTTAATTTTTTTTTATTACAATTTTTGTCACTTCATAAAAAGCTAAATCAATGCTGTGTTAGTCCTTGATGGCCAGAGATAGGCTGCAGTGGTCACATGAAGCAACGTATACGGAGACTGGCCCCGGAACCAGTCTTCATTGAAACATGAGTACTTGTGATTTGTAAGGTGGGTATTAAATATTTTTTTCCACCTTTCTGGCCAGTATTTGAAACTTTAAAGTGGCTGGGCAGTATAAGCAAAGTCATTTCATTTTTATTAGCCTTTATGGCAAAGTTGACAAAAGAGCTACAGAAAACATTGAGCTTCAGATTATTGTGTTGACTCTGGCGGCCAACGTGAAAACTGGAATATTTCAAGAAATTTATGTTATAATGATGATCACATTTAAATATTTGCCTATATTTTTTGTGTATTTAATATTGAATGTAATTTTTGGATTTTCAAAAACTTCAAACTTAATACTGCAAAAGATAAAAATAAAAAATAACTTTGCGAATTTGATTTGGTTAACTCCTTCAAAATGTGGCCAATTTCCCTTTTGAAGTTTTGGTATTTTTGTCACCTCCTTCCCACAGTCATAACTCTTTTACTTTTGTATCCACAAAATTGTGGAGAAATTGTGAAAATAATGCAATTGTGAAATAGTTTTTTGAGAATTGTTTTTACAGTGTACATTTTCTGGTAAAAATGGCCTCTCAATATGATTCTGCTCATCAGTACAACAGTGATACCAAGCATGTGCAGCTTTTCATTATTTTAGTGGTGAAAAAAAAACTGAAGTTTTAGAAATACATTTTTTGGAGGTCATGTCGCCGGTTTTCAAGCCCAGTAGCATTTTCCTTTTTCAGTTGATGGAGCTGTGTGATGAGTTACTTATTGCAGGGAGAGACAATGTTATTATTGATTCCATTTTGGGGTAGATATGAAGTTTTGATTATTTATTAAAGCATTTTTTGTGGTGTAGTAGCAGTAAAAAAAACACAATTTTGATGTTGTTGAATTTTTTACGTTGTTTGCCCACTTGGTTAATTATTTTTTATATTTTGATTGATCAGACTTTTGTGATCACATATATACCATATACAGTTGTAGCCAAAAGTATTGACACCCCTGCAATTCTGTCAGATAATACTCAGTTTCTTCCTGAAAATGATTGCAAACACAAATTCTTTGGTATTATTATCTTCATTTAATTTGTCTTAAATGAAAAAACACAAAAAGAATTGTCCTAAAGCCAAATTGGATATAATTCCACACCAAACATAAAAAAGAGGGTGGACAAAAGTATTGGCACTGTTCGAAAAATCATGTGATGCTTCTCTAATTTGTGTAATTAACAGCACCTGTAACTTACCTGTGGCACCTAACAGGTGTTGGCAATAACTAAATCACACTTGCAGCCAGTTGACATGGATTAAAGTTGACTCAATCTCTGTCCTGTGTCCTTGTGTGTACCACATTGAGCGTGGAGAAAAGAAAGAAGACCAAAGATCTGTCTGAGGACTTGGGAAACCAAATTGTGAGGAAGCATGAGCAATCTCAAGGCTACCAGTCCATCTCCAAAGACCTGAATGTTCCTGTGTTTACCGTGTGCAGTGTCATCAAGAAGTTTAAAGCCCATGGCACTGTGGCTAACCTCCCTAGATGTGGACGGAAAAGAAAAATTGACAAGAGATTTCAACGTAAGATTGTGCGGATGTTTGATAAAGAACCTCGACTAACATCCAAACCAGTTCAAGCTGCCCTGCAGTCCGAGGGTACAACAGTGTCAACTCATTCTATCCGTCGGTGTCTGAATGAAAAGGGACTGTATGGTAGGACACCCAGGAAGACCCCACTTCTTACCCCGAGACATAAAAAAGCCAGGCTGGAGTTGGCCAAAACTTACCTGAAAAAGCCTAAAATGTTTTGGAAGAATGTTCTCTGGTCAGATGAGACAAAAGTAGAGCTTTTTGGGCAAAGGCATCAACATAGAGTTTACAGGAGAAAAAAGAGGCATTCAAAGAAAAGAACACGGTCCCTACAGTCAAACATGGCGGAGGTTCCCTGATGTCTTGGGGTTGCTTTGCTGCTTCTGGCACTGGACTGCTTGACCGTGTGCATGGCTTTATGAAGTCTGAAGACTACCAACAAATTTTGCAGCATAATGTAGGGCCCAGTGTGAGAAAGCTGGGTCTCCCTCAGAGGTCCTGGGTCTTCCAGCAGGACAATGACCCAAAACACACTTCAAAAAGCACTAGAAAATGGTTTGATAGAAAGCACTGGAGACTTCTAAGGTGGCCAGCAATGAGTCCAGACCTGAATCCCATAGAACACCTGTGGAGAGATCTAAAAATGGCAGTTCGGAGAAGGCACCCTTCAAATATCAGGGGCCTAGAGTAGTTTGCCAAAGAAGAATGGTCTAAAATTCCAGCAGAGCATTGTAAGAAGCTCATTGATGGTTACCGGAAGCGTTTGGTCACAGTTATTTTGGCTAAAGGTTGTGCAACCAAGTATTAGGCTGAGGGTGCCAATACTTTTGTCTGGCCCATTTTTGGAGTTTTGTGTGAAATGATCAATGTTTTGCTTTTTGCTTCATTCTCTTTTGTGTTTTTTCATTTAAGACAAATTAAATGAAGATAATAATACCAAAGGAAGAAACTAAGTATTATCTGACAGAATTGCAGGGGTGTCAATACTTTTGGCCACAACTGTACAACTGTATGTGTATTTTTTTAATTTTTTAAAATTATCCTTATTTTGGAGGAAAGGGGGGTGATTTGACCTTTTCTGTTTTTTTTCTTATATTTTACATAGTAACATAGTTATTAAGGTTGAAGGAAGACTTTAAGTCCATCTAGTTCAACCCATATCCTATCCTAACTTGCCCTAACATGTTGATCCAGAGGAAGGCAAAAAAAACCCATGTGACAAACAGTAAGCTTCACATTGGGGAAAAAAATTCCTTCCCGACTCCACATACGGCAATCAGACTAGCTCCCTGGATCAACATAATATTAAGGAAACTAGGGTATATACCCTGTAATATTATAGTTTTCAAGAAAGGCATCAATTCCCTTCTTAAATTTTAGTAGGGAATCACTGATTACAACATCATATGGCAGAGAGTTCCATAGTCTCACTGCTCTTACAGTAAAGAATCCGCGTCTGTGAGTATGCTTAAACCTTCTTTCCTCCAGACGTAGAGGATGCCCCCTTGTCCCCGTCACAGGTCTAAGAGTAAAAAGATCATTAGAAAGGTCTTGGTATTGTCCCCGCATATATTTATACATTGTAATAAGATCACCCCTAAGCCTTCGATTTTCCAAACTAAATAACCCCAAGTGTAATAACCTGTCTTGGTATTGCAGACCCCCCAGTTCCCTAATAACCTTGGTCGCTCTTCTCTGCACCCGCTCCAGTTCAGCTATGTCTTTCTTATACACCGGAGACCAGAACTGTACACAGTATTCTAAGTGTGGTCGCACTAGTGACTTATACAGAGGTAAAATTATGTTCTCCTCATGAGCATCTATGCCTCTATTAATGCATCCCATTATTTTATTTGCCTTTGCAGCAGCTGCCTGACACTGGCCACTAAATGTGAGTTTGTCATCCACCCATACACCCAGGTCTTTTTCATTGACAGTTTTGCCCGGTGTTTTACAATTAAGCACATAATTATACATCTTGTTCGTTCTACCCAAGTGCATGACCTTACATTTATCCCCATTAAAGCTCATTTGCCATTTATCAGCCCAAGCTTCTAGTTTACATAAATCCTCCTGTAATATAAAATTGTCTTCCTCTGTATTGATTACCCTGCAGAGTTTAGTGTCATCTGCAAATATTTGAAATTCTACTCTCAATGCCCCCTACAAGGTCATTAATAAATATGTTAAAAAGAAGCGGGCCCAAAACTGACCCCTGTGGTACCCCACTGCTAACCGTGACCCAGTCCGAGTGTGCTCCATTAATAACCACCCTTTGTTTCCTATCCCTGAGCCAGCTCTTAACCCACTTACACATATTTTCCCATGTTTTTTTTTTAAGCATTTTTGTTTACTTTTCACTGTATCTGTTAGTTTCCTTAGAAGACTTGAACTTGCGATCGTCTGATCACTTGTGCTATATACAGCAATACCAAAGTATTGTCACATATAGTAAAAATCTCTTTCTCCTTTGATTCCATGCAGACCTTCTAGGGCGCTCCATAACTGACCCCCGGCTACCATAACAACCCATTGGCGATCTGCAATCAAACCACCAGCATATAGATAGGGGCATAGAATGATGCACCACCATGCAGGCGAGCTGATTATGCCACTGTCAGAGTTTTATAGCGGCATTTAACAAGTTAATAATCGTGTGCGGCACTTTGCGAGGTGTGGTTATTAGAGGCGAGTCCTAGCTGTAACACACAGTCATTATCTGCCGGGTATGGGGCAAGCTCACCCCATGAGCCCGCTCTATACACCTGCTTCCAACTTGTGCCATACATGTAAAGTAAAGGGATTTATGTGTTTCTTAACCTTTTGTCCTGTTTAACAGATAGTGTCACGATCCAGGACGGGGCTTTGTCTTTGTCTTTGTCCCATCCTGGTCAGACAGGGGTTAATTGTTTCTGCCTCTCTCTAGCAGAGGGCAGCTACTTAGTTGCCAATTGACCTAGGTCTGGTGTCAGTTATACTGCTGCCCTCGGCTGAGTTAGTTGACCCCTTGCATGTCTGTGCCTTGTGCCTGATATCTCGTTGCTTGTTTGGTTTTGACCCAGTCCGTCACTTCGTTGTGAGTTTGTCTACTGTCTTGGTACTGTGTATTTGCCCGTTCTGGTTTGCTGATCTCTTGCTACATCCTGACTATCTGTTCTGTTTAATCCTTTGGTACTTTCGTGCTGTCTCGTGCCTTGACCCTGTCCTGATCTGATTTATGTCCCTATCTATAAACCTTGGTAACTTTGTCCCATAGTTACCCTTGCAGGAGTTTTCCTTCAGCTCCTAGCTCTCCAGAGATTAGGCCACGCCCCCAGCAGTCAGGTGCTTCAGGTCCTATCTGGCCTGAAGCAATCTCTCTCTGCTCCTGCTTCCTCTGGGAGACCTGTGGCCAGCTCCTCCCCTTGGCAGTCACGTGCTTCAGGTCCTGTTTGTCTGAAGCATGCATCTTCACTGCTGCTGCCCAGCTCCAGAGGTATCTTTGAGCACAGTTTGTCTTACTCAGGACACGTGCACTGGCTCAGTGAGCAAGTGTAGTGCGGTGTTCCTGACAGATAGTACATACAGTGGGGAAAAAAAGTATTTAGTCAGTCAGCAATAGTGCAAGTTCCACCACTTAAAAAGATGAGAGGCGTCTGTAATTTACATCATAGGTAGACCTCAACTATGGGAGACAAACTGAGAAAAAAAAATCCAGAAATTCACATTGTCTGTTTTTTTTTCATTTTATTTGCATATTATGGTGGAAAATAAGTATTTGGTCAGAAACAAGCAATCAAGATTTCTGGCTCTCACAGACCTGTAACTTCTTCTTTAAGAGTCTCCTCTTTCCTCCACTCATTACCTGTAGTAATGGCACCTGTTTAAACTTGTTATCAGTATAAAAAGACACCTGTGCACACCCTCAAACAGTCTGACTCCAAACTCCACTATGGTGAAGACCAAAGAGCTGTCAAAGGACACCAGAAACAAAATTGTAGCCCTGCACCAGGCTGGGAAGACTGAATCTGCAATAGCCAACCAGCTTGGAGTGAAGAAATCAACTGTGGGAGCAATAATTAGAAAATGGAAGACATACAAGACCACTGATAATCTCCCTCGATCTGGTGCTCCACGCAAAATCCCACCCCGTGGGGTCAGAATGATCACAAGAACGGTGAGCAAAAATCCCAGAACCACGCGGGGGGACCTAGTGAATGAACTGCAGAGAGCTGGGACCAATGTAACAAGGCCTACCATAAGTAACACACTACGCCACCATGGACTCCCACTGCTTAAGCCTGTACATGTCCGGGCCCATCTGAAGTTTGCTAGAGAGCATTTGGATGATCCAGAGGAGTTTTGGGAGAATGTCCTATGGTCTGATGAAACCAAACTGGAACTGTTTGGTAGAAACACAACTTGTCGTGTTTGGAGGAAAAAGAATACTGAGTTGCATCCATCAAACACCATACCTACTGTAAAGCATGGTGGTGGAAACATCATGCTTTGGGGCTGTTTCTCTGCAAAGGGGCCAGGACGACTGATCCAGGTACACGAAAGAATGAATGGGGCCATGTATCGTGAGATTTTGAGTGCAAACCTCCTTCCATCAGCAAGGGCATTGCAGATGAAACGTGGCTGGGTCTTTCAACATGACAATGATCCAAAGCACACCGCCAGGGCAACGAAGGAGTGGCTTCGTAAGAAGCATTTCAAGGTCCTGGAGTGGCCTAGCCAGTCTCCAGATCTCAACCCTATAGAAAACCTTTGGAGGGAGTTGAAAGTCCGTGTTGCCAAGCGAAAAGCCAAAAACATCACTGCTCTAGAGGAGATCTGCATGGAGGAATGGGCCAACATACCAACAACAGTGTGTGGCAACCTTGTGAAGACTTACAGAAAACGTTTGACCTCTGTCATTGCCAACAAAGGATATATCACAAAGTATTGAGATGAAATTTTGTTTCTGACCAAATACTTATTCTCCACCATAATATGCAAAAAAAATGAAAAAAAAACAGACAATGTGATTTTCTGGATTTTTTTTTCTCAGTTTGTCTCCCATAGTTGAGGTCTACCTATGATGTAAATTACAGACGCCTCTCATCTTTTTAAGTGGTCGAACTTGCAATATTGCTGACTGACTAAATACTTTTTTTCCCCACTGTAAAATACCATGTTCTCTTTCTAATAAAATGTTTTTTGAAACTATTAAGTCACATATACATACAGAAAACCAAAAATATAATATTATGTAATATTCTACTACTAACTACTACTACTAATACTACAGAAACACTATTTTTACAGATCTAATTATACGGTACCTACATAATTCTGGTGAGTAATGTCTGACTTTATCTTTTTATACTTTTATTTCCTTTCAATTACATACAGGATTTTCCAATACTTATCTTACAAACATCTTCCTTATTTAGACAGGGAATTTATTCTGAGGACTGAATACCCAGGACAGCTTTTTTAATCTTCCCTTAAGCTTCCCGGTAAGTAGAGCATTACTCCAAAGTGTCAGCCTTGAAGCCTATAATAAGAAGTGAACAACTTCTTCCAGTTATTTCCCAAGGAGAAGAAGACATTAACATTATACAGCTACTCAGGTATGATTTTATATTCCTGTCATCCCCACAGCTAATAAAGGTAACAATGGAAATAAGATAGCCAAATAAATTCAGCATCTCCCAAAATTTTGCGCAAATAGTGTACCTGAAATAGGATTTATCATGTGAGAAGCGTTTTACTTTATGCTGCATGCTCTGTTCTTTTATATCAGCCTTCAGGTGCCTTATGCTTGTAAATTGAAGGGATATTAAAAAGAATGTCAATCATTTCACACCAAGTTATTTTATCTAAATAAGTCCAAAATATAGACCTGACTTTTTTTTTAAATGTTCTCATAGTAGTCGGAAACCTGTTTTTATGATACAGAGCTTCAAAGCACCTTCAAAGAGTTTCTAGATAATATGTATGTAGCTACGACTAGAAGATTCGTTGGAACCTATGGGATACAACTTATATATTGAACTCTATCATTAAAGGGAATCTTTAATTATGCTCACCTGCCTGGCAGTTGGGTATGATGGGCATCGCTGTTTTGGTCTGACGTCTCCCTTCTTTACATGCCATCCTCCTTTTGTACTAAAGTGTGGATGGAGCAGCCTACATCATCCACACAGTGTTCCCCTGCTGCAGCCTGCAGCTGTCAGCATTATCTTGGCTGGTTATGAAAAATAGAAGGGTCCCCATTTTAAAATTATTTGATTAAATAGTTAAAAAAAAAATGTGTGGGGTCCCCCCCCATTTTTGACAACCAGCCAAGCTAACGCAGACAGCTGAGGCCTGATGTTCTCAGACTGAGAAGAGTCAATGGATATTTGCCACTGACATCAAGCCCACAGGTTAGTAATGGAGAGGCGTCTATCAGACACTGCCATAACTAACCCCGTAAGTGTAAGTTAAAAAACACACACACACACACAGATTAAAGAATCAGGAAGCAGCAATTTTAGATAAATCACACAAAGTGAATCACATGTTGTTTAAATGTATCTGATTCAGGCAATTCCTAAAAATTTGAAACAAATACGATTTGGATCAAGTTTACCTGAATATTATAAATCAGTGAAAAATAGGGGGGGGGAGGAATTCCACAAATGCTCAGTTGGAGACAATTCATCACTTTGAACTCTTTGTTCTGATTCGCAAAGCAGTCCTGAGCAATTTTTGCAGTGTAGCAGGGATCCGGCTTGGGATACAATTCTGCAGTCTTCACTGTTAGCAGTGCCTGGCGGATAAACCGGAGGCCCGCAAATTTCTTATTATCCAACGTCCTCTGTACAGCTTCATTTTCAAAACTGATGTGATGTCTTTCTAGAAAGAAGAAATATGATCATTTTAGAAACACATTGCTGTCTTTTAATAAATGTTAGTTGTTGTTCTTTTAGGATTGCATCTTTTAGTAGTTGGCTCAAAAAATTCTTGTCCTCTTTTTCTCTGAAGAGACAATGCAATTTACATACTTAAATTTCCAGGGGAGCATTGCATGGCTTATGAGTCTTCCTACACCAATTTGGTGCGGTCCATGGGATGGAACTTTACCCCTTTGACCTTCTTTGGTGAGAAATATGACATTTTTTAGACTACATTACACCTCTTGTAGGGTTTTGTACTGTTAACAACTTTTACAGGAATTTAATATCAGGTACATTACAATGGTTGTCCTCAAAAGTGGTCATATTAAGTGAAGGTGCAGCATGTAGAACAAAATAGGGAAAGAGAGAGAGAGAATTTTTTTGTCCGGCACCCAGACAGATTTTGGGGTTAATTCAGTGTCTGGAGGATCTGCCGGCCAAAAAAACGTTGCAAGCTCCATTTGGAAATCTTTGAGGATGTTGACGGACACTAACATTGTGGCAGATCCTCAAAAAAACGGATGCAACGGACGGCAATCAGTCAGGATCCGCCAATAATAAAAGTCAATGGGGGAAAAAACGGATCCGCTAAGAAAAATGGCGGATCCGTTTTTTTTCAAAATTGGCAGATCTTGACTGATTGTCAAAAACAGAAGTGTGAAAGAGGCCTAAGGCTATGCGCACACAGTGCGGAATCTGCTGAGGAATTTTCCGCGAACATTTTACTAAATCCGCAGGTAAAATGACCTGCATTTTTCCTGCGGATTTAGTGCATTTTTTTGTGCGGATTTCTAGAATGGAGCAGGTGGAAAACTGCAGCAAATCAGCACAAAAGAAGGGACATGCTGCATTTTTCAATCCGCAGCAAATCTGCGAGGAAAAAAACGCAGCATGTGCACTGAAAATTTTGATCAACATAGGCTATAATGGTACTGTACATCACATGCAGCTCTGCTGCGGATCCGCAGGGCCAAATCCATTGCGGATCCGCAGCAGAATCCGCACCGTGTGCACATAGCCTTATATATTTTTATTCTGAAAAAAACGAATTGAATGTGCTTGGCATTGTGCTATCAGTGTCATGTTTATGGGATTAATTAGTAAGTGATGTAACAAGGTGCTTCTGAGATGACAGCGAGCGCTAATTAGCACGCCAGCATCTAACACGTATGGATTTAATGTCTTAATAATGACAGCACATGTCTTACAGTAGTGATAGGTTCACCACTCTTTAAAGAGGATGATATTGCTGAATTCTTGGATATTTTGAAAATTCAAAAAAGATATTCATCAACTTTCCTTAATAACTAAAAAAGGCCAGTCTAGGAATTCACTGTGTTTTTTTTTCACATTAATTCATGCCACTTACAGTATGTTCATGGACTGTGTTTTGTATTGCTGCCCTGCCCTAATCAAAAGGAATAAGCAGGCAATGGACTTGGGGCAAAATGAAAAACAAAAAAACAAAAATCACATCCTGGAAACAACCGCTTTTATGGATGCCCCAGTTGCATTGGAAAAAAAGGAAGGGAAAAAGAAACCAAAAAATATGTTCCCCAGAAATCTTTAGGAGGAGAAATTATGTAAAAAAAAAGATACAAAAATGTTGCTTTGTTTGCACCATGTTCAGTAAATTTGTACCATTGGAACAGAACTGTGGCTTCTGGTGTTTCCTGAGATCTCATCCCCTGCAACCAAAGTGAACATCTGCTGAAGGTAACTGACTGTACCACAGGACTGGCACTTCACTTGTTTTTGCATGTGCAAGGTGCCGGGATGCTCACTGACTGTGGCTTAGTGGACTCGCCCATGACTACCACCCCGTGCAACCTTGTTACATTTGGCATAGTCAGAAGGATTGAATCCAGAAGCCCTGCAGCTACAGGACTCATGGAAAAGATTCCCGGGACTTGTGGTCTGATGACTGAGTTGTGGTCAAAGATGGAGCCAAACACTGTCGAGAAGGAGACAGTCAGTGGCGTGTAAATGGAGGGCGGTACTGCCTTTTGGGGGCATCATAGAAAGAAACTGGTGCCAAAAGGAAGCTGAGCCAAGACCACATCCCACTTTGATTAATGCCCTCCCGAAATGGGTGCGGCAGAAGAAGAAGCTTCAACCTTTCCAAAAGAGTGTGGGGAAACAGGTGGAGCAGCCAGAAGTCACTCCGCCCATGTATGGGAGGAGCTCAGAAGGACATGACAGCATGTCGGAAGAGGAGACTGTTATGAGCTCATTTTCTGCTCCACCAGTTGAGAGTTCTCCTTCCGTTCTCCCTCTGGTGGTGACAGGAGGTAGTGAGGTTGGTTTAAGTGGTAGTGATCTGCCACCTGATGAGGAGGATAACGATTGGATCTCTGGAGTATCAGACTGGATATAAGACAGCCGACGCCCTATCCTGGTGCTGGTGATTCAGTTTGCTTCTCAGGTCTTGGACTTCAGTTCCCTTCCAGTCTTCTCAAGTTAAGTTTGTTTTCTGCTATTGTTCACACTTGCGCTTGTTGGTCAATTCAGTTTCTTGTGTGGTCAGCTTGCCCCTGCTGGGGCTATGCTGAACTTCCACTCCTATTTATCTGTATTTGCCAAATTACCTTTTTGTCCCTTATTAGATTTTCCTCTTTTTGCTCTGTTTCAGAATATTTCAGAGTGCTGATATAGTGGGAGAAGTCTAGTGACTTCAGGGTTAATTTTGCTATCAGACATGTTGGACATTATTTTGGTAGGGTTTTTTGGCAGATTGCAGACAGTGGCTTTCCTTTCCTGTCCTTTCTAGTTAGTTGGGCCCCATCGTTTGCTCAGCCTATTTTCCTGCCTTTGTTTGTGTTTTCATCTTGCTTCACCGTCAATACATGTGGGGGGCTGTCTTTCCTTTGGGGTCTGCTCTGGGGCAGTTAGTTTTCCTCTTTTCCTGCTTTAGGCTTATGTAGCTCTCCGGTTGTGACAAGGCGTCTAGGACCATCGTAGGAACGCTCCACGACTGCTGCTAGTTGTGTGGTTAAGATCAGGGATCTGCAATCTGCATAGTTACCAACCTCTCTGGTTTTCTGAGACTTAGCTTGTTGCTTTTTTTTTCCTCCTCGGTGACCCGTTCATAACAGCATCACCAGCCATACCGCAGATTCTAGGGTACTCAAAAGCAGGAAGGAATTGTAGAAAGAAAAAAAAAGGAAAGAAAAAAGTGTCAGAATTTTTTTTTTATGTATATTTTTTCCTCTTTTTCTCTGAGGCCATAGGAGGATTTTTTTTTTCTTAATAGAGATTAAGCAACTGTCTGATCGTGTGGAGCAACTTGCTGCTGAAGTACAGGGAATTTCCACCTACCTTATTCAGTCACATGCTGCTGAACCCAAGATTCCTACTCCTGATGTGTTTTCTGGGGATCTGTCTAAATTTCTGAATTTTAAGAATAATTGTAAATTATTTCTTGCTTTGAAGCCTAACTCATCGGGGAGCTCTGTGCAGCAGGTTAAAATTGTCATCTCCTTGCTGCGCGGCGATCCCCAAGATTGGGCTTTATCTCTGACACCTGAAAATCCTATTCTGACTAATGTGGATGCATTTTTTCAGGCCTTGGGGTTGTTGTATGATGAACCTAATGCCGTTGATCAAGCTGAGAGAACCCTGTTGGCATTAGACCAGGATCAGGATCCTGCAGAGTTGTTCTGTCAAAAATTCCGAAAGTGGGCGGTCCTTACTACATGGAATGATAGTGCACTGGCAGCTCTCTTTCGGAAAGGTTTGTCAGAGACCGTAAAAGATGTTATGGTGGGATTTCCTGTTCCTTCTGGTCTGGATTGCTCTATGTCATTAGCCATTCAAGTTGATTGGCGTTTACGTGAACGTAAAACTACACGGGAGGCGCTGCCACCTTTTGAACAAATGTCTGAACCTATGCAATGTGATGGGGTTTTGTCTAGGGCACAACGTCAGGAGTTTAGAAGGCGTAATAACCTGTGTTTTTTATGTGGCGACGCCTCTCATACTATTTCTGTCTGCCCTAAATGAAAGAAACGTTTTGCACACACATTTGCTGTGGGCAGTATACAACCTAAGTTCCTTTTGGCAATTACTCTGATCTGCTCCTTGTCCACATTTTCCACTAAGGCTTTTGTGGATTCAGGAGCAGCTCTGAATCTGATGGATTTGGACTTTGCTAAACGTTGTGGTTTGTCCATGATGCCTCTGCAGACGCCTATTCCTTTGAGGGGTATTGATGCCACTCCTTTGGCGGAGAATAAACCTCAGTTTTGGACCCAGGTGATAATGCGAGTTGCCCCAGACCACCAAGAAGATTGTAAATTTTTGGTGCTGCATAATTTGCACGATACTATTGTTCTGGGGTTCTCCTGGTTGCAAACTCATAAACCAGTTTTGGATTGGAAATCTGTGTCTGTGGTGAGTTGGGGTTGTCAGTGTGTTCTTAGGGACGCTCCTGTTTTCTCCACCTCTCCTCAGTCTCATGATATTCCTGATTATCTGGCTGATTTCTCTGATGTATTTAGTGAAAGTAAGTCTGTGTCTTTGCCTCCTCATAGGAGTTATGACTGTGCAATTGACTTGATGCCTGGGTGTAAATTTCCCAAGGGTCGGCTTTTCAACTTATCTGTACCCGAACATGATGCTATGCGATCCTATATTAAGGAGTTGTTGGAGAAGGGTCATATTAGACCATCCTCGTCACCTTTAGGCGCTGTTTTTTTTGTGGCCAAGAAAGATGGTTCATTAAGACCGTGTATTGATTATCATTCCCTTAACAAGATGACGGTTAAATATCAGTACCCGTTACCTCTGATGTCTGATTTATGCTCCAGAGTTAAGAGTGCCTGCTGGTTTACTAAGCTTGACCTCAGGGGGCCGTATAACCTTATTCGCATCAAGCACGGGGATGAATGGAAGACGGCGTTTAATACTCCGGAGGGACATTTTGAGTACCTGGTGATGCCTTTTGGGCTCTCTAATGTCCCTTCTGTCTTCCAGTCCTTTATGAATGATATTTTCCGAGACTTAGTGGATACGTTTTTGATCATCTATCTGGATGATATTTTGATCTTTTCTAGTGATTGGGATTCCCATGTGGAACATGTCCGGACTGTGTTCTGGATTTTGAGGGAGAATTCCCTGTTTGTTAAGGGATCGATGTGCCTCTTTGGTGTACAGAGGATTTCATTTTTGGGATTTATCTTGTCTCCATCGACTATTGAAATGGACCAGGCCAAGGTACAGGCCATTTAGGATTGGGTTCAGCCTACTTCTTTGAAGGCTCTCCAGAAGTTTTTGGGTTTTTCTAATTTCTATCGTAAATTTATAGGTAATTTTTCTAGTATTGTCAAACCACTGACTGCTCTTACCAAAAAGGGAGCTGATGTGCTGAATTGGTCTCCTGAGGCTGTCTCAGCATTTCAGGAGCTTAAGCGGCGGTTTACTTCAGCTCCAGTTTTACGGCAACCTGATGTCTCACTTCTATTTCAAGTGGAGGTAGACGCTTCTGAGATTGGTGCAGGAGCTGTTTTGTCCCAAAAAGACCCTGTGACTTCTAAGATGAATCCCTGGGCCTTCTTTTCTCGAAAGTTTTCCCCATCTAATTGCAACTATGACATGGGGAATCGGGAATTGTTGGCTATGAAATGGACATTTGAGGAGTGGAGACATTGGATGGAGGGAGCTAGACATCAATTTGTGGTCCTCACCGATCACAAGAATCTGATTTATCTGGAGTCGGCCAAACTCTTGAATCCTAGACAGGCTAGATGGGACTTGTTTTTCACGCGTTTTAATTTTGTGGTCTCTTTTCTTCCGGGCACTAAGAATGTTAAGGCAGACGCACTTTCTAGGAGTTTCTTTGCTTATTCTCTTAATGTGACTGAGCCTACTACTATCCTAGGTGAGGGGGTAGTTCTTTCTGCCATTTCGCCCGATTTGAGACGCGTCCTGGAGGAATTTCAGGAGGATAAACCTGAGCGTTGCCCTATGGGAAGATTGTATGTTCCTGACCAGTGGAGAAAGAGAGTGATGTCTGAAGTCCATTGCTCCACATTGGCTGGTCATCCAGGTATTTTTGATACCAGAGATTTGGTGAGTCAGTCGTTTTGGTGGCCTGCCTTATCTCGTGATGTCAGGAATTTTGTACAGTCCTGTGGGACTTGTTCTCGGTCTAAACCCTGTTCTCGTTCTAGTGGGTTGCTAATGCCCCTGCCGGTGCCCAAGAGGCCATGGACCCATATCTCAATGGATTTTATTTCTGATCTTCCTGCCTCTCAGAGAGTGACTGTTATCTGGGTGATTTGTGATAGATTTTCGAAGATGGTCCATCTTGTACCACTCCCAAAGTTGCTATCTTCCGCTGAGTTGGTACCCTTGTTTTTACAACAGGTGGTTCGGTTACACGGGATTCCTGAGAACATTGTGTCCGATAGAGGGGTCCAGTTTGTTTCCAGATTCTGGAAAGCCTTTTGTTCCAATCTGGGAATTCAGTTATCCTTCTCCTCTGCGTTTCATCCCCAGACCAATGGGCAGACTGAGAGAACAAATCAGACCCTGGAGTCTTATTTAAGATGTTTTATATCTGCTGATCAAGATGATTGGGTCTCATTTTTGCCCTTGGCCGAATTTGCGCTGAACAATAGAGCTAGTTCTGCCACTTGATGTCACTCTTTTTCTGTAATTTTGGGTTTCAGCCTCGATTTTCTTCAGTGCAAGTGGAATCTTCGTCCTGCCCAGGTGTGGACACTGTGGTTGTGAGAATGCAGCAGATATGGGACCAAGTGGTGCATAAGTTGTCACTCTCTCTGGAAAAGGCCCAGCGTTTTTCCAACCGGCATAGGACAATTGGTCCCCAATTTATAGTGGGTGATATGGCTTGGTTGTCGTCTAAGAATATTCCTATGAAGGTTGCATCTCCAAAATTTAAGCCCAGATTTATTGGACCTTATAAGATTTTGGAGATTGTTAATCCTGTTTCTTTTCGATTGGCTCTTCCAGTTACGTTCAAAATCCATAACGTATTTCACAAGTCACTGTTGAAGAGGTTTGTTGAGCCCGCAGTTCCTGTGGCGGCACCCCCTGACCCTGTATTGGTTAAAGGCAATGTGGAATATGAGGTAGAGAAAATATTGGATTCTCGTTTGGTTAGACGGAGACTCCAGTATTTTGTCAAATGGAAGGGTTATGGCCAGGAGGATAATTCTTGGGTCTCTGCCTCTGATATTCATGCCAATAGATTGGTTCGTGCTTTTCACTGGGCCCATCCTGATCGGCCTGGTGGCATGGATGAGGGTTCGGTGACACCTCCTCAAGGGGGGTACTGTTATGAGCTCATTTTCTGCTCCACCAGTTGAGAGTTCTCCTTCCGTTCTCCCTCTGGTGGTGACAGGAGGTAGTGAGGTTGGTTTAAGTGGTAGTGATCAGCCGCCTGATGAGGAGGATAATGATTGGATCTCTGGAATATCAGACTGGATATGACAGCCGACGCCCTATCCTGGTGCTGGTGATTCAGTCTGCTTCTCTGGTCTTGGACTTCAGCTCCCTTCCAGTCTTCTCAAGTTAAGTTTGTCTTTTGCTAATGCTCACACTTGCGCTTGTTGGTCAATTCAGTTTCTTGTGTGGTCAGCTTGCCCCTGCTGGGGCTATGCTGAACTTCCACTCCTATTTATCTGTATTTGCCAATTTGCCTTTTTGTCCCTTATTAGATTGGCCTCTTTTTGCTCTGTTTCAGAATATTTCAGAGTGCTGATATAGTGGGAGAAGTCTAGTGACTTCAGGGTTAATTTTGCTATCAGACGTTTTGGACATTATTTTGGTAGGGTTTTTTGGCAGATTGCAGACAGTGGCTTTCCTTTCCTGTCCTTTCTAGTTAGTTGGGCCCCATCGTTTGCTCAGCCTATTTTCCTGCCTTTGTTTGTGTTTTCATCTTGCTTCACCGTCAATACATGTGGGGGGCTGTCTCTCCTTTGGGGTCTGCTCTGGGGCAGTTAGTTTTCCTCTTTTCCTGCTTTAGGCTTATGTAGCTCTCCGGTTGTGATGAGGCGTCTAGGATCATCGTAGGAGCGCTCCACGACTGCTGCTAGTTGTGTGGTTAAGATCAGGGATCTGCAATATGCATAGTTACCAACCTCTCTGGTTTTCTGAGACTTAGCTTGTTGGTTTTTTTTTCCTCCTCGGTGACCCGTTCATAACATGAGACGCCATTACCTGATAACATGCAAAGGCAAAGCATGTCCTTCCTCGGTGGCATCAGATGCCAGGACTGGGAGCGATCTGTGGCTTGGGTGGAGATGGGCCTGCGCTTTGGGACCTGGTGGATGGGCGAGAGGGAGGAGTGGCACCCTTTTTGACTGTCGGAGAAGCAGACTGTCGAGGTCAAGGATGAGGATCTCGTGAGATCAGTAGACCTGGAAATGGCCCGAAAGACCCTGGAGGCAGATCTGAGATGGGTAATCACTACCGTAGTTCCCAGCTCACGTGGTCGCTTGAAAATATCATCACCGAGCGCAGCGGCGGTGAGTAGGGAACCCGCGTCTGACCAGACTACCACATCAACTCCTACCCCCTCATCTCCCTCAGCCTCACTATCTTTGCTGACTCCTGCTGCCTCTCCTTGCGCATACCTGAAGGAGTCCAATGTATGCTATCCCTAGGAGATCCGGTGGCTACAAGGGGTGATCAGTGAAAAGAAGCATCAGGAGCACCGAATCTTGCAAGAATTACAATGCTAAGGCAAGGTAGCCATGTCAGACCGGGTAACCCATGCTTACATTAAGTACGTCCATCCCTCCCGGGGATATGGCTTCATCTATGAGCCTGAGACCCAAGAGAAGGTCTACATCAACGCTGGGTCTATTCGCAGTGATGGCTCCATACAGGAATTGTACCGGGTGTCATTTATCAAAGAGCAGGGACCTCGGGGGGGCATATGTGGTGGCCGTCAGGATGGTCTCCAGCCCAGATGAATGGCGGGTGCATGCAGCCCGATGTGATGTATGGCTGGTTGCAACAGTCGCAGCTCCTACAGCTAGCCAGGAAGAAGTGGTGCCTGGACAGAATGTGGTGGCCACAGTTGAGCCACCAGAGTAGGAAGTTCTGAGAGCCAAGGGAGAAATAGTGGAGACTCTTCCAGCAGATCCTTGACTCACACATACATTGTGGTGCAGGGCCCAAATGCGGCCCATTACTCTCATCAGCGGCCGTGCATAGACTGATGTGGACCTGTTTTGAAAAAAAAATGTTGTTTTGCTGCTGCATAAAAGAGACTGTTCCGCGTCTCTGAAAGGGCAGTGAGCCTTATATGGCACCAGGACTGGGTGTCAGTGGTGACCAGTAGGGTCACAGTTGCAGAACTTTTTGTCTGTTTCCCCCTCCTCCAAGTTTTAGTTGCGCACGTTGCGCACCCCCTGCTGGATTACGTACCTGAAACCCTACAAGGGTTAATCACTATGGACTGTGCGTGTGGGTGCTTTAAAAATAGAACTGTTTTTTTATCTTGAACTTTACCTTTCTTTTAACCCTGGACTGTCCCCTGTTAAAACCAGCCCACCGGTGTTTAAAGGCCCATGATCAGCTCAAAAGATGGAGGGGGAGAGATCTGTGCAGGAGGACCCGAGGAGCACAGACTGTGGCTTAGTGAACTCGTCCACAACTACTACCCGGTGCCACCTTGTTACATATGTTCAGTAAATGCACTCAATACTTTGTTGGGGCTCCTTTTGCATCAGTTACTGGATCAATTCAATGAGGCTTGGAGGCAATCAGCCTGTGGCACTGCTCAGGTGTTTTGGAAGCCCGGGTTGCTTTAATGACAGCCTTCGGCTCGTCTGCATTGTTGGGTCTGGTGTCTCTCATCTTCCTCTTGACAAGACCCCATAGATTCTCTATGGGGTTAAGGTCAGGCGAGTTTGCTGGACAATCAAGCACCGTGATACTGTTATTTTTAAACCAGTTATTGGTACTTTTGGCAGTGTGGACAGCTGCCATGTTCTGCTGGAGAATGAAATTTCCATCACCAAAAAGCTTGTCGGCAGAAGGAAGCATGAAGTGCTCTAAAATTTCCTGGTAGATGGCTGCGCTGACTTTGGTCTTGATAAAACCCAGTGAACCTATACGAGCAGATGACATGGCTCCCGAAGCCATCACTGAAAATTCACACTAGACCTCAAGCAGCTTGTATTGTGCCCTCTCCACTCTTCCTCCAGACTCTGGGACCTTGATTTACAAATGCAATTCAGAATTTACTTTCATCTGAAAACAACACATAGTCCAGTTCTTTTTCTCCTTGGCCAAGGTAAGATACTTCTGGCATTGTCTATTGGTCATGAATGGCTTGACACAAGGAATGGGATAAAACTAAAAAGGAAAGAGCGCAATAGGGTCTTATCTGGGTGGAAGATAGAACAAATTCAAATGGAATCTACTCACCTTTCCCAGAACGAATAAAAGCATGTAAATCAATGTCAGCCTGCTGCACGCCCGAGGTTCACAACCGTGACCGCCAATATAGTTCCTTTTGGATAAATATTTAGGCTTACTGTGCGCTGCTGAGACCAGGATAAAGTCACCACATGAGAATCTTTTTAACTCTTTATTCCCTTTATTATTAGGGAATAAAGAGTTAAAAAGATTCTCATGTGGTGACTTTATCCTGGTCTCAGCAGCGCACAGTAAGCCTAAATATTTATCCAAAAGGAACTATATTGACACAAGGAATGTGATACTTGTATCCCATGTCATGGATATGTCTGTGTATGGTACAGTTAGGTCCATATATATTTGGACAGAGACAACATTTTCTAATTTTGGTTCTAGACATTACCACAATGAATTTTAAACAAAACAATTCAGATGCAGTTGAAGTTCAGACTTTCAGCTTTCTTTTGAGGGTATCCACATTAAAATTGGATGAAGGGTTTAGAGTTTCAGCTCCTTAACATGTGCCACCCTGTTTTTAAAGGGACCAAAAGTAATTGGACAGATTAATTAATTGTAAATAACATGTTCATTTATAGTACTTGGTTGAAAACCCTTTGTTGCCAATGACTGCCTGAAGTCTTGAACTCATGGACATCACTAGACGCTGTATTTCCTCCTTTCTGATGATCTGCCAGGCCTTCACTGCGGTGGTTTTCAGTTGCTGTTTGTTTGTGGGCCTTTCTGTCTGAAGTTTACTCTTTAACAAGTGAAGTGCATGCTCAATTGGTTTGAGATCAGTTGACTGACTTGGCCATTTAAGAATATTCCACTTCTTTGCTTTAATAAACTCCTGGGTTGCTTTGGCTTTATGTTTTGGGTCATTGTCCATCTGTAGTATGAAACGACGACCAATCAGTTTGGCTGCATTTGGCTGGATCTGAGCACACAGTATGACTCTGAATACCTCAGAATTCATTCGGCTGCTTCTGTCCTGTGTCACATCATCAATAAACACTAGTGACCCAGTGTGACTGGCAGCCATGCATGCCCAAGCCATCACAATGCCTCCGCCGTGTTTTACAGATGATATGGTATGCTTTGGATCATGAGCTGTACAACGCCTACGCCATACTTTTCTCTTTCCATCATTCTGGTAGAGGTTGATCTTGGTTTCATCTGTCCAAAGAATGTTCTTCCAAAACTGTGCTGGCTTTTTTAGATGTTTTTTAGAAAAGTCCAGTCTAGCCTTTTTGTTCTTGATGCTTATGAGTGGCTTGCACCATGCAGTGAACCCTCTGTATTTACTTTCATGCAGTCTTCTCTTTATGGTAGATTTGGATATTGATACGCCTACCTCCTGGAGAGTGTTGTTCACTTGGTTGGCTGTTGTGAAGGGGTTTCTCTTCACCATGGAGATTATTCTGCAATCATCCACCACTGTTGTCTTCCGTGGGCGCCCAGGTCTTTTTGCATTGATGAGTTCACCAGTGCTTTCTTTCTTTCTCAGGATGTACCAAACTGTAGATTTTGCCACTCCTAATGTTGTAGCAATTTCTCGGATGGGTTTTTTCTGTTTTTGCAGCTTAAGGATGGCTTGTTTCACCTGCATGGAGAGCTCCTTTGACCACATGTTGCCTTCACAGCAAAACCTTTCAAATGCAAGCAACACACCTCAAATCAACTCCAGGCCTTTTATCTGCTTAATTGAGAAGGACATAACGAAGGGATTGCCCACACCTGTCCATGAAATAGCCTTGGAGTCAATTGTCCAATTACTTTTGGTCCCTTTAAAAATAGGGTGGCACATGTCTCCAGCAATGACTCCAGCAGCAGTCCACTCCTTGTGAATCTTCCTCAAATTTTTGAATGGCCTTTTCTTAACAATCCTTTCAAGGGTGCGGTTATCCCGGTTGCTTGGGCACCTTTTTCTACCACACTTTTCCTTCCACTCAACTTTCCATTAATATGCTTGGATACAGCACTCTGTAAACAGAAAGCTTCTTTAGAAATGACCTTTTGTGGCTTACCATCCTTGTGGAGCGTGTCAATGACTGCCTTATGGACATCTGTCTAGTCAGCAGTAGAGTTGAGCGAAACAGGTCGGTCATATTCCAAAGTCGGCGACTTTCGCTGAAGTCGAGTTCCATGAAACGAAACCCATCCACAGCGTGAGGTCGGCCACGAGGTCGGTGACCAGAGCGCCAAAGTTGCGCTTCAAAAGATGCTTCCAGCGCCCTTTTTCATCCAATGATGGAGGACGCACACTGTGGGCAAAGCGATGACATAGGCATCAGTCACCACCATCTTTGAGAGGGGCATGCAAGTGATTGGCTGGCTTTGTGTGGCATCACAGGGGCTATAAAAGGGCGTGAACGCCGACCGCCATCTTACTTATGCCGATCTTAGCATAGGGAAAGCTGCTGCTGCTGCTGATTCTGTAGGGAGAGCGTTAGGCAGGGAAGAAGAACAAAAAAACTGCTTCTGCTGTTAGCGATTTCCACTTACAACACAACACTTTGTGTGCAGTGACAGGGAAGGCTCTATTTTTGTGCATCAGCTCTGTTGGTTATTAGGCTGCCTTATAAAGCTCCCTGATAGCTGCATTGCTGTTTGCACACTGCTGTGCAAACTGCTTTTTTAAAATCAAAAATACTTTTCTTCCTCTTTTCTGCACAGTTACCAAGTGTTCATTTTTCCACCCTTTTATGTGTGCAGCAGTCCTGCTTATTAGGCAGGCATACTTGGACTGAGAGCATCATTGTCAGCGTCCTCAAATCTCTAGTGAGATCCAAATTCTCACCAATCCTATAGACACCCTCCACCTTGTCATTCACCATCCAATTTCAGCCTGTTACATTGACGTGTAATCTCTCCTGGGCCGGAGACAATAGTTCAGCGTCCTCAAATCTATAGTGAGATTCAAATTCTCACCAATCCTATAGACACCCTCCACCTTGTCATACACCATCCAATTTCAGCCTGCTACATTGAGGTGTAATCTCTACTGGGCCTGAGACAATAATTCAGCGTCCTCAAATCTCTAGTGAGATCCAAATTCTCACCAATCCTATAGACACCCACAACCTTGTCATACACCATCCAATTTCAGCCTGTTATTTTGAGGTGTAATCTATCCTGGGCCTGAGACAACAGTTCAGCGTCCTCAAATCTATAGAGATTCAAATTCTCACCAATCCTATAGACACACTCCACCTTGTCATACACTATCCAATTTCAGCCTGTTACATTGAGGTGTAATCTCTCCTGGGCTTGAGACAATAGTTCAGCGTCCTCAAATCTATAGTGAGATTCAAATTCTCACAATACTATAAACACCCTCCACCTTGTCATACACCATCCAATTTCAGCCTGTTACATCCAGGTGTAATCTCTCCTGGGCCTGAGACAATAGTTCAGCGTCCTCAAATCTATATTGAGATTCAAATTCTCACCAATCCTATAGACACCCTCCACCTTGTCATACACCATCCAATTTCAGCCTGTTACATTGAGGTGTAATCTCTACTGGGCCTGAGACAATAGTTCAGCGTCCTCAAATCTCTAGTGAGATCCAAATTCTCACCAATCCTATAGACACCCTCCACCTTGTCATACACCATCCAATTTCAGCCTGTTACTTTGAGGTGTAATCTCTCCTGGGCCTGAGACAATAGTTCAGCATCCTCAAATCTATAGTGAGATTCAAATTCTCACCAATCCTATAGACACCCTCCACCTTTTCATACACCATCCAATTTCAGCCTGTTACATTGAGGTGTAATCTCTACTGGGCCTGAGACAATAGTTCAGTGTCCTCAAATCTCTAGTGAGATTCAAATTCTCACCAATAGTAGATACACCTTGTACCTCGTTTTACAGTACCATATAGCTGGTGTTATTTTGGGTACATTTTCACAAAAATTAGGAAGTATGGTGGAAGACGCCATGGAAGTGGGCGGTGGTTGCCAGCTTGTCCCAATGGTGGTGGTGGTGGTGCTGCATCTGTTGGTAGTGGCAAAAGCACAATAGCACCTAAGGCAGGAAGTGTTGAGCCTGCGTCATCATCTGGCTCCACAAGGCCTCGAAGGCTCTCTTTTCTGGGAGTAGGTAAACCACTTTTAAAGCCGGAGCTTCAGGAGCAAGTTTTGGCTTACATTGCTGACACAGCCTCCAGCTCTCTCGCCTCCTCTTCTGAAGTTTCAAAAAATAAAAGCACTGAGTCGTTAGTGGAGGCTCCTGGTCAGGAACAACACCTTTCCTTGTGTCCTTCACCCCTACCAAAAGTGAAGGATGTGGCAGGCCACACTACCGATTACTCCATGGAGCTCTTTTCACATACCATGCCTGGGTTAGCATGTCAAATCGTGAATTCCCCAGTCCAAGATGAATCTGACATGGAGTGCACTGATGCATAGCCACTGCTAGATTTTTCTGCTGGTACATTCACTCAGAGCACTACATTGTCCTCGCAGTGTACTGAGGCAGAATCAAACCCTGATGAAACTCAGGTGCCCCTTCCCACATACTATACCACCTTACGCGGTGACACAGAGGAAGGTGCACATGAAATTGAAGAGGAGGTGATGGATGACCCAGTTGTTGACCAAGATTGGCATCCATTGGGGGAAGAGGGTGCTGCTGCCAATAGCTCAGAAGAGGAGGAGGAGGATCCGCAGCAGGCAACGACATCGCAACAGCTGTTATCTGGCATGACCATAGCAGTCCAAAAACATGTTACAAAAACCAAAAGAGTTGCAGGACAGCTTGGCCAGATGGTCAAATTAGCACAGCGTGCAAGGTCTCAAAACGTCTCCCATAGTAGGAAGAGTGCAGTGTGGCACTTTTTTGAACAAAATCCTAATGATCAGGCGAAAGTTATCTGTAAGAAGTGTGCAAAGACCTTTAGCCGAGGGAAAAATCTGAGAAATTTGAATACCAGTTGCATGCTTAGACATTTAACCACCATGCACTTGCAAGCGTGGACGGACTACCAAACCTCACGTACCACATGTGCACCTGCTCCGAATGAAGGTAGTCAGCAACGCTACATCGCTTCCCAAACTGTAAGCCCACCGGTTAGCACACCACCAGCAGCAAATGTCGAGGTGTCGTCGCAAGGGCACAGCAGTCATGGAATCACAATGTTATTGCTACGAAAGACTGAATCTAGGCCATCAGCAACACCACCAACACATCACCAACCCTCTCTCAGTCCGCCATGTCCACCGCTAGTTCCACCATATGCAGCTCTTAAGTCCAGCTCACCCTACCAGAGACTCTGAGTAGGACAAGAAAGTACTCATCCTCTCATCCGCGTACACTGGCTTTGAACGCCCACATTGCCAAACTAATCTCATTAGAGATGATGCCCTACCGGTTGGTTGAAAGCAAAGCTTTCTGCGAGCTCATGGCCTACGCAGTACCACGCTATGACCTTCCCAGTCGGCACTTCTTTTCACGAAAAGCCATCCCAGCCCTCCACGTGCATGTGAAAGACCGCATTGTCCATGCACTCAAGCAATCACTGAGTGGAAAGGTGCACCTCACAACAGATGCATGGTCCAGTAGGCTTCGCCAGGGCCCTTATGTGTCCATCACTGCGCACTGGGTTAATGTGGTGGATGCAGGGTCCACAGGGGACAGCGGCGGTGGGACAGTGCTGCCTAGCCCACGGTATAGGAAATAGTTGGCAGTAGGCATTAGACCCTCCTCCTCCTCCAGAAGCAAAAGCTCGTCCACAGAGCGCAGTCGCACAAGCACTCCATCCGCAGCTGCCAGTGTTGCACACGAGTTGTCCCACTATCGAACAGCTAGTGGTAGGCGTCAGCAGGCTGTGTTGAAGATGATGTGTTTGGGCGACAACAGACACACCGCGGAGGTACTGGCCGACTACTTGCAGCAACAAACTGAGTCATGGCTGGGCAGTCTACATCTTGAGGCAGGCAAGGTAGTTAGTGATAACGGCTGGAATTTTGTGGCAGCCATAGCCCTTTCAAAACCCATACACATACCTTGCCTGGCTCACACCTTGAACCTGGTGGTGCAGTGCTTCCTCAATAATTATCCGGAGTTAAGACCCCTGCTCCATAAGGTGCGAAGACTGTGCTTGCACATCTGATGGTCGCCCGTACACTCCAGTCGTATGCAGAAGCTGCAGCGATTGCTCCAACTTCCCAAGCACCGCCTAATTATTGACATTGCAACAAGGTGGAACTCCACCCTGCACATGGTTCAGAGGCTGTGCGAACAGAGGCAAGCTGTAATTCATTTGTGGGAGGATACACGGGCAGGCAGTTTGCAGGCAGACATGTAGTTGTCTGGTGTGCAGTGGTCGAAGCTGAAAGACCTCTGTAAAGTCCTTCAGTGTTTTGAGGAATGCACACGGTTGGTAAGCGCAGGCGACACCATCATAAGCAAATGTTGTTCCTATCTTCAAAAAGGGGAAGAAGGTGGACCCAGGTAACTATAGGCCGGTGAGTCTGACTTCTATACCAGGAAAGATCTTTGAACAAATTATTAAACAACATGTATGTCAATACCTGGATAAGAATGAAGTGATTAAACAGAGTCAGCATGGGTTTGTAACTAATAAGTCATGTCAGACTAACTTAATTTCCTTCTATGACGGTATCACTGATTGGGTGGATCAAGGAAATGCTGTAGATATAGTATATCTTGACTTCAGCAAAGCATTTGACAAAGTCTCTCATACAATCCTTATTGAAAAAATGATTAAGTATGGAATGGACAAGGCAACTGTTAGGTGGATTCATAACTGGCTTAGTGATCGGACCCAAAGAGTGGTCGTAAATGGCTGCACATCCAGTTGGAAGAATGTCTCAAGTGGGGTACCACAGGGCTCTGTCCTGGGCCCTGTATTGTTCAACATCTTTATCAACGATTTAGATGAAGGAATTGAGGGTAAACTGATTAAATTTGCTGATGACACAAAGCTAGGAGGGATAGCTAATACTAGAGAGAGAGAGAGGATTCAAAAAGATTTAAATAAACTGGAGAAGTGGGCAGCAACTAACAGAATGGTTTTTAACAGGGAGAAATGCAAAGTACTACATCTGGGCAATAAAAATGGAAAAAGCATATATAGAATGGGAGGAATAGGGCTAAGTGACAGCACATGTGAAAAAGACTTGGGTATACTAATAGATCACAGACTGAATATGAGTCAACAGTGTGATGCAGCAGCAAAAAAGGCAAATGCAATTCTAGGATGTATTAACAGAAGCATACAGTCTAGATCACGTGAAGTCATTATTTCCCTCTACTCCTCTTTGGTCAGACCTCATCTGGAATATTGTGACCAGTTTTGGGCACCACATTTTAAAAAAGACATCAACAAACTGGAGCAAGTTCAGAAAAGAGCGACCAGAATGGTGACCGGTCTGCAAACCCTGTCTTATGAGGAAAGGTTGCAGGATTTGGGAATGTTTAGTTTGCAAAAGAGAAGACTGAGAGGAGACTTAATAGCTGTCTACAAATATCTAAAGGGCTGTCACATTGTAGAAGGATCAACTTTATTCTCATTTGCACAAGGAAAGACTAGAAGCAATGGGATGAAACTGAATGGGAGGAGACACAGATTAGATATTAGAAAAAACTTTTTGACAGTTAGAGTGATCAATGAGTGGAACAGGCTGCCACGAGAAGTGGTGAGTTCTCCTTCAATGGAAGTCTTCAAACAGAGGCTGGACAGACATCTGACTGGGATGATTTAGCGAATCCTGCTTTGAGCAGGGGGTTGGACCAGATGGCCCAGGAGGTCCCTTCCAACTCTACGATTCTATGATTCTATGATTCTAAGCATGAGCATCCCACTTATGCGTCTGCTCATGCAAACTTTGACGCACATTAAGGAGCAGGCGTCTGCAAGAGGAAGATGAGGAGGGAAGCCTTGATGACAGTCAGCCATTGTCTACTCAGGGAAGCCTCATGGACGAGGTGGAGGAAGAAGAGGAAGAGGAGGAGGAGGATGATGGGGATGATTATTTTGTGGAGGAGGATGCTTCTCAGGGCAAGAAAAAATGTTGGCGTGGCAAGGTCAGGTACAGGGTTTGTGCGTGACTGGAGGGATGTTGATTTGCCAGAAAGTGCTCCTCCACCCAGCACTCGCAGAGCATCATTGACACCTGGAACATTTGCTCACATGTCTGATTATGCCTTGCAGATCCTAAAAAGGGACCCCCGCATTGCCAAAATGGTGAACGATGACGACTACTGGTTGGCCAGCATCCTGGATCCACGCTATAAAGGCAAATTCCAAAACATCATGCCACAGGAGAACCTTGACCTAATATTGGCTAGCAAACAAGCAACTCTGGTAAACCGTTTGTTTGAGGCATTCCCAGCACACAGCGGCGGTGATGTTTTTTCAACGAGCCGTAGGGGGCAACATGGAAGAGGTGTTCGTGGTGCACACAACCGAAGTGGCATTGGACACAGGGGTTTCATGACCATGTTTTGGACTGATTTTTCAAGTACCGCTCACACGACTGGTAATACTGCATCGATCGAAAGTGACAGGAGACAGCAGTTGTCAACTATGGTAACAAACTACTTCTCGTCCCATATCAATGTTCTCCCTCACCGGTCATTCCCCTTTGACTATTGGGCCAGTAAACTTGACACCTGGCCTGAATGAGCACAATATGCCTTACAGGAGCTTGCTTGCCTTGCTGCTAGTGTGTTATCTGAACGAGTCTTCAGTGCTGCTGGATCAATCCTGACAGAAAAAAGGATCCGTCTGTCGACCCAAAATGTTGATGATCTAACCTTCATTAAAATGAACCATGCATGGGATTCAAAGGATTTTGTCCCACCCTCCCCTGCTGACATGTAGGTTGCCAGAAAAATGGCTTGCTTTTGTCCTCCTCTTCCGCGGACTTCTCCAATTACTCCATTTGCAGCTGCTGAATGTCCAACTTCAACATATGCCATTTTTTCCACCTCCCTAACTGGGCTACCTCACCCCACAGGGCCGGGGTCACCACCTGGCGCACACACCCGTGCGAGTGCCGTTGCCCTGGACAGGTGGGTGGGCACACTCTTTGGCAACGGCAGTGACACAAGGTCCCTCATAGTAGAATCAAGTGTCTCTGATGGTGGAGGTGCACACCCGCGGTCAGACACACCGGCGTACTATGAGGGGCCCTGTGCCAGTACTGCCGCCCACCAGTGGGCCCCCCCTGCTTGCTCAGGGCACCAGCACTTGCAATACTTACCTCTCCCTGCTCCACCACTGTGCAGCCTGGCCTGTTAAATACTTCACTGGGACTGCCAATACAAATTTGGTGAAATGATAGATGATGGTTAAGACGTACCTATGCCCTGTCCTGCTGGGCTCTATCTTCAGATGATCAATGGCTTCCATTTGCTATGGACGTCAACTCACAATGAGAGCAGTGGTGGTTTATCATCAGCTTTCACGGTTTCCGACTCACAGACTTTTGGAAGTGCATTGAGCAGCAGGGTGGTGTGCTGGTAAAAGGGAAAAAAAAATCTTTTAAATCTTCTGCCTGAGCGAGTGTGAACGAGCCGAGTGTGACCTGAGCGTAAGTGCGAACTGAAGGGAGGAATTAGCTCCAGGAATACAATGACGGAAGGTAGGTATCCTTCCGCACTGTATTCCTCCACCACTTTAAAAAAAAAAGTCCCTAGTCTCACTTTATGCCATTGCTGCGTGGGAAATTCCCACGCAGCAATGGCATAAAGTGAGACTAGGGACTTTTTTTTTACAGTGGTGGAGGAATACAGTGTTGAAGGATACCTACCTTCCGTCATTGTATTCCTGGAGCTGGTAGAGAACGGTAGCATCAGCTGATGCTGCTGTTCTCCACGCAAGATCGACTTGGGACCCTCGTGGACTTCTGCGGATCGGGGTAAGTATATTGGTGTTTTTTTATTTTGATATTTATTCCTCAAGGGGACAATGGCTTCGTGGATCAAAGTGACAAGTGACGGTGAGTATGTTCTCTATGTTATATGTACTGTATGTCTATATGTATGTATTGTATGTAGTATATATGTATGTTGCATGCATGTAGTATATATGCAGTATATATGTAATATGCATGTTGCATGCATGTGGTATGTAGCATGTATGTAGTATGTATGTAGCATATAGTATATATGTAGTATGTATGTTACATGTAGTATATATAGTATATATGTAGTATGCATGTAGTATATACAGTATGTTGTATGTATGTTGCATGCATGTAGTATATATGTATTATGTATGTAGTATGTAGCATGTATGTAGCATGTATGTAGCATGTAGTATATATGTAGTACGTATGTTACATGTAGTATATATAGTATATATGTAGCATGCATGTAGTATATATGTTGTATGTATGTTGCATGCATGTAGTATATATGTATTATGTATGTAGTATGTAGCATGTATGTAGTATGTATGTTGCATGTATGTAGCATGTAGAATATATGTAGTATGTATGTTACATGTAGTATATATAGTATATATGTAGTATGCATGTAGTATATATGTTGTATGTATGTTGCATGCATGTAGTATATATGTATTATGTATGTAGTATGTAGCATGTATGTAGTATGTATGTAGCATGTATGTAGCATGTATTATATATGTAGTATGTATGTTACATGTAGTATATATAGTATATATGTAGTATGCATGTTGCATGCATGTAGTATATATGTTGTATGTATGTTGCATGCATGTAGTATATATGTATTATGTATGTAGTATGCATGTAGTATGTAGCATGTATGTAGTATGCATGTTGCATGTAGTATGTATGTTACATGTATGTATATATGTAGTATGTATGTAGCATGTATGTAGCATGTATGTAGCATGTATGTAGCATGTAAATTTTTTTTTTTTTTTACATTCAACACATTAGCCGGATGATGGGACTACTACTGTCCCATCATTGGCTAATGTGTCAATCACTGTCATGGTAGCAGGCATCGCCCGATGGGACTTGTAGTCCCATCGGACGATGCCTGCACAGACCCCCGGAGCCTGCACAGCCCACCGGCAGGCCGGCACAGCCCCCCGGCAGGCCGGCACAGACCACCGGAGCCTGCACAGACCACCGGCAAGCCGGCACAGCCCACCGGCAGGCCGGCACAGACCACCGGAGCCTGCACAGCCCCCCGGCAGGCCGGCACAGACCCCTGGAGCCTGAACAGACCACCGGCAGGCCGGCACAGCCCCCCGGCAGGCCGGCACAGACCACCGGAGCCTGCACAGGCCCCCCCGGCAGGCCGGCACAGCCCCCCGAAAGGCCCGTACAGACCCCAGAGAGGCTGTACAAGGCAAAAATAGGGTTTTTCTTATTCCGATACCGGAAGTCCCATAGACTTGAATGGGACTTCCGGTATCGGAATCGGCGATACCCGATATTTTTTTTAGATCGGCCGATACCATCCGATACGATACTTTTAAGTATCGGACGGTATCGCTCAACACTAGTTATCACCTTTGCTTTATGGCAAGGTGCTCCATCATGTTGAAAAAGGCATTGTTGATCGCCAAACTGCTCTTGGACGGTTGGGAGAAGTTGCTCTCGGAGGACATTCTGGTACCATTCTTTATTCATGGCTGTGTTTTTAGGCAAGACTGAGAGAGAGCCCATTCCCTTGGCTGAGAAGCAACCCCACACATGAATGGTTTCAGGATGCTTGACAGTTGGCATGAGACAAGACTGGTGGTAGCACTCACCTTGTCTTCTCCGAATAAGCCGTTTTCCAGATGTCCCAAACAATCGAAAAGGGGATTCATCAGAGAAAATGACTTTACCCCAGTCCTCAGCAGTCCACTCCCTGTACCTCTTGCAGACTATCAGTCTGTCCATGATGTTTTTTCTGGAGAGAAGTGGCTTCTTTGCTGCCCTCCTTGAGACCAGGCCTTGCTCCAAGAGTCTCCGCCTCACAGTGCGTGCAGATGCACTCACACCTGCCTGCTGCCATTCCTGACCAAGCTCTGCACTGCTGGTAGCCCGATCCCGCAGCTGAAACACTTTTAAGAGACGTCCTGGCGCTTGCTGGTCTTTCTTGGGCGCCCTGGAGCCTTTTTGGCAACAAGGGAACCTCTGTCCTTGAAGTTCTTGATGATGCGATAGATTGTTGACTGAGGTGCAATCTTTCTAGCTGCGATACTCTTCCCTGTTAGGCCATTTTTGTGCAGTGCAATGATGACTGCACGTGTTTCTTTAGAGATAACCATGGTTAACAGAAGAGAAACAATGATGCCAAGCACCAGCCTCCTTTTAAAGTGTCCAGTGGTGTCATTCTTACTTAATCATGACAGATTGATCTCCAGCCCTGTCCTCATCAACACCCACACCTTTGTTAATGGAGCAATCACTGAAACAATGTTAGCTGGTCCTTTTAAGGCAGGGCTGCAATGATGTTGAAATGTGTTTTGGGGGATAAAGTTCATTTTCTAGGCAAATATTGACTTTGCAAGTAATTGCTGTTAAGCTGATCACTCTTTATAACATTCTGGAGTATATGCAAATTGCCATTAGAAAAAATGAAGCAGTAGACTTTGTAAAAATTAATATTTGTGTCATTCTCAAAACTCTTGGCCATAACTGTAGAGGTACAGAGAGATACATAAAGTGCATGTATACTAATGCCAGAAGCCTCGCCAACAAAGTGGAGGAATTGGAGTTAATGTTGTTGGAACATAATTATGACATGGTGGGGATATCTGAGACATGGCTGGATGAGAGCCATGACTGGGCGGTTAATTTACAGGGCTATAGTCTGTTCAGAAATGACCGAACAAATAAGCGAGGGGGAGGTGTGTGTTTATATGTAAAATCATCCTTAAAACCCATCCTTCGTGATAAAATATATGAATCTAATGAAAATGTAGAGCCCCTGTGGGTGGAGATAAGGGGAGGGGGGAAAAATAATAAATTACTGATAGGGGTTTGTTATGTCTCCAAAAATAATGGCAGCAACAGAGAACATCCTCATAAAGCAAATAGATGAAGCTGCCACTCAAGGAGACATCATTATTATTGGGGACTTCAACTACCCTGAAATACATTGGGGAACCGAAACCTGCAGTTCCAGTAAAGGTAATAGGTTTTTGACAACTATGAGAGACAATTACCTTTCACAACTGGTTCAGGACCCAACAAGAGGGGGGGCACTGCTAGACCTAATATTAACCAACAGGCCAGACTGCATATCAAATGTAAGGGTTGGGGGTCAATTGGGTTATAGTGATCACAAATTAATAAGTTTTCATGTATCCTTTAATAAGATGTGTAGTAGAGGGGTTACAAGGACACTAAACTTCAGGAAGGCAAATTTCCAACGGATGAGAGATGATCTTGGTGCAATTAACTGGGATGATATCCTGAGACATAAAAATACACAAAGAAAATGGGAGACGTTTATTAGCATCCTGAATAGGACCTGTGCACAATATATACCATATGGGAATAAACGTGCTAGAAATAGGAGGAAAACACTATGGCTAAATGGAACTGTAAGGGGTGCAATAAGTGACAAAAATAAAGCATTTAGAGAATTAAAGCAAGTAGGTAGTGATGAGACATTAAATAAATACAGAAAATTAAATAAATTCTGTAAAAAGCAAATCAAGACAGCAAAGATTGAGACAGAGAGACTCATTGCCAGAGAAAGTAAAAATAATCCCAAAATATTCTTTAACTACATAAATAGTAAGAAGCTAAAAAATGATAGTGTTGGCCCTCTTAAAAATAGTCTGGGTGAAATGATGGATGAGGAAAAAGCCAATATGCTAAATGACTTTTTTTCAACAGTATTTACACAAGAAAATCCCATGACGGATAACATGATCAGGGATGAAAATTCTCCATTAAATGTCACCTGCTAAACCCAGCAGGAAGTACAGAGGCGTCTAAAAATCAGTAAAATTGACAAATCCCTGGGCCCGGATGGGATACACCCCCGAGTACTGCAGGAATTAAGCACAGTCATAGATAGACCATTATTTTTAACGTTTAAAGATTCCATAATAACAGGGTCTGTACCACAGGACTGGCGTATAGCAAATGTGGTGCCAGTATTCAAAAAGGGGACAAAAACTGAACTTGGAAATTCTAGGCCACTAAGTTTAACCTCAACTGTGGGTAAAATCCTGGAGGGTTTTCTAAGAGATACTATACTTGAGTATCTGGAGAAGAATAACCTCATGACCCAATATCAACATGGGTTTACAAGGGACCGTTCCTGTCAGACTAATCTGATAAGCTTTTATGAAGAGGTAAGTTCAGGACTGGACCAAGGGAATGCAGTGAACGTGGTGTGCATGGACTTTTCAAAAGCTTTTGATACGGTGCCACACAAAAGGTTGATACATAAAATGAGAACAATGGGGATAGGGGAAAATATGTGTTGGTGGGTTAAGAGCTGCCTTAGGGATAGGAAACAAAGGGTGGTTATTAATGGAGCACACTCGGACTGGGTCACGGTTAGCAGTGGGGTACCACAGGGGTCAGTTTTGGGCCCGCTTCTTTTTAACATATTTATTAATGACCTAGTAGGGGGCATAGAGAGTAGAATTTCAATATTTGCAGATGACACTAAACTCTGCAGGGTAATCAATACAGAGGAAGACAATTTTATATTACAGGAGGATTTATGTAAACTAGAAGCTTGGGCTGATAAATGGCAAATGAGCTTTAATGGGGATAAATGTAAGGTCATGCACTTGGTTAGAACGAACAAGATGTATAATTATGTGCTTAATGGTAAAACACTGGGCAAAACTGTCACTGAAAAAGACCTGGGTGTATGAGTGGGCGACGAACTCACATTTAGTGGCCAGTGTCAGGCAGCTGCTGCAAAGGCAAATAAAATAATGGGATGCATTAAAAGAGGCCTAGATGCTCATGAGGAGAACATAATTTTACCTCTATATAAGTCACTAGTGCGACCACACTTAGAATACTGTGTACAGTTCTGGTCTCCAGTGTATAAGAAAGACATAGCTGAACTGGAGCGGGTGCAGAGAAGAGCGACCAAGGTTATTAGGGAACTAGGGGGTCTGCAATACCAAGACAGGTTATTACACTTGGGGTTATTTAGTTTGGAAAATCGAAGGCTTAGGGATGATCTTATTACAATGTATAAATATATGCGGGGACAATACAAAGACCTTTCTAATGATCTTTTTACTCTTAGACCTGTGTCAGGGACAAGGGGGCATCCTCTAAGTCTGGAGGAAAGAAGGTTTATGCATACTCACAGACGCGGATACTTTATTGTAAGAGCAGTGAGACTATGGAACTCTCTGCCATATGATGTTGTAATGAGTGATTCCCTACTAACATTTAAGAAGGGAATTGATGCCTTTCTTGAAAAGTATAATCTTACAGGGTATATACACTAGTTTCCTTAATATTGCGTTGATCCAGGGAGCTAATCTGATTGCCGTATGTGGAGTCGGGAAGGAATTCTTTTCCCCAATGTGAAGCTTACTGTTTGCCACATGGGTTTTTTTTTGCCTTCCTCTGCATCAACATGTTAGGGCAAGTTAGGACAGGATATGGGTTGAACTAGATGGACATAAAGTCTTCCTTCAACCTTAATAACTATGTTACTATGTTACTATGTTACAGACGTGTGACATTCCTGCCCACATTTTTAAATGTGTCCTCTCATGCCAATCCAATAGAATTGCCTATGGCCTGTGGCTTGTGTCTTTTGCACTCCAAAGGTACCTGACAGGTCATGATAGGCAGTGAGGACAATGTCTACATCTGTCCCTGTGATCACAATTTGATGGAGATGAGTAATGGTGATGGGTTCCACGGTACTGCGATACAGCAAACCTTTCTTCACAAGAACTGTTTTCGCTGTCTCCACAGACAAAGTAATTGAGGGTCAGCATCGCCTCTGAGAATTCTCCCGGGAATTTTTACCGTGATTAGTAATTCTAAAATTTCTGCAATCAGTCGACTTTCCGTCTGTACTTGTATCCATCTCGTTTGCTCTTGCGGAGAGTCTGGACTGTCTTACTGAGACTGAAATATATAGGAAGATTGAAAAATACCCCAACAGTGTATACTGGTGTACGCTTCGAATACATAACCCTTTTTCTACTTTTTAGATTCTTGTCTAATCCATACTGAGGCTGTGAGTGTATTTGTCGGAATCCGGAAATATACACGCAGATTTTTAATGTTTAAACTATGCTATATATACCTGCTATCCAGTGATAGTGTACCCTTTCTCAACTTTCTACAATCACTTCGAATCCATACTGGGCCTGAGACCGTCTGAGTCTGCCTCCTGATATATAGACATAGGTTTTTAATGTTTAACCCTCCATCAGGAACAATGGATCTGGCAGGCGCAGATCTTCTACTTTCATTTCTCCCTTCTCACCAGATTTTCAGGAAACCCCCTCCCTCTAGATAGTCTCCTGGGTCTAGCTGCTCTGTGAAACCTGATACCACAGTTGGTCTGCAGAGCTTCAGGAAGGAAGATATAGCTAGAGTTGAGCGAAATGGGTCGAAAAAATTCAAAAGTCGCCGACTTTTGGCAAAGTCGGGTTTCATGAAACGAAACCCAACCCTAGGATGAGGTCGGCCACGAGGTCGGCGATTTACGCGCCAAAGTCGCGTTTCAAAAGTTTGTTTTGCGCTCTTTTTCAGCCAATCAGGATCCACGGACACTGTGGGCAACGTGATGACCTAGGCACGGGTCACCACCATCTTTCAGAAGGGCATGCAAGTGATTGGCTTGCTTTGGTGGGCGTCACAGGGGGTATAAAAGGGCGTGCACGCCGACCGCCATCTTACTTCTGCCGATCTTAGTATAGGGAGAGGTTGCTGCTGATTCTGTAGGGAGAGCGTTAGGCAGGGAAGAAGACAAAAAAACTGCTTCTGCTGCTAGCGATTTGGCCTGCACAACACACAAGTCACTGTGTGTGCAGTGCAAGGGGAGGCTATATTGTGGTGTATCAGTGGTGTTGGTTGTTGGGCTGCCTTTTAAGGCTTCCTGACACGCTGGCATTGCTGTTTACCCACTGCTCCGCAAACTGCTTTTTTAAAAGCAATCCAATCTCCCTTATCCTCTAGTCACTTTTGTCACAGCTGTGCCATCGAGCGTGTCACATAGCGCTCAGATATCAGTGGGCCTCACACAATCCACAAGTGTCCTGTGTCCAAAAGTGTGCGCAGAGATTCTAAATCTCCATTATCCTCTCGTCACTTTTGTCACAGGCAGCTGTGCCATCGAGCCTGTCACATAGCGCTCAGATATCAGTGGGCCTCACACAATCCACAAGTGTCCAGTGTCCAAAAGTGTGCGCAGAGATTCAAAATCTCCATTATCCTCTCGTCACTTTGGTCACAGGCAGCTGTGCCATCGAGCGTGTCACATAGCGCTCAGATATCAGTGGGCCTCACACAATCCACAAGTGTCCAGTGTCCAAAAGTGTGCGCAGAGATTCAAAATCTCCATTATCCTCTCGTCACTTTGGTCACAGGCAGCTGTGCCATCGAGCATGTCACATAGCGCTCAGATATCAGTGGGCCTCACACAATCCACAAGTGTCCAGTGTCCAAAAGTGTGCGCAGAGATTCAAAATCTCCATTATCCTCTCGTCACTTTGGTCACAGGCAGCTGTGCCATCGAGCGTGTCACATAGCGCTCAGATATCAGTGGGCCTCACACAATCCACAAGTGTCCAGTGTCCAAAAGTGTGCGCAGAGATTCTAAATCTCCATTATCCTCTCGTCACTTTTGTCACAGGCAGCTGTGCCATCGAGCCTGTCACATAGCGCTCAGATATCAGTGGGCCTCACACAATCCACAAGTGTCCAGTGTCCAAAAGTGTGCGCAGAGATTCAAAATCTCCATTATCCTCTCGTCACTTTGGTCTCAGGCAGCTGTGCCATCGAGCGTGTCACATAGCGCTCAGATATCAGTGGGCCTCACACAATCCACAAGTGTCCAGTGTCCAAAAGTGTGCGCAGAGATTCAAAATCTCCATTATCCTCTCGTCACTTTGGTCACAGGCAGCTGTGCCATCGAGCATGTCACATAGCGCTCAGATATCAGTGGGCCTCACACAATCCACAAGTGTCCAGTGTCCAAAAGTGTGCGCAGAGATTCAAAATCTCCATTATCCTCTCGTCACTTTGGTCACAGGCAGCTGTGCCATCGAGCGTGTCACATAAAGCTCAGATATCAGTGGGCCTCACACAATCCACAAGTGTCCAGTGTCCAAAAGTGTGCGCAGAGATTCAAAATCTCCATTATCCTCTCGTCACTTTGGTCAAAGGCAGCTGTGCCATCGAGCGTGTCACATAGCGCTCAGATATCAGTGGGCCTCACACAATCCACAAGTGTCCAGTGTCCAAAAGTGTGCGCAGAGATTCAAAATCTCCATTATCCTCTCGTCACTTTGGTCACAGGCAGCTGTGCCATCGAGCGTGTCACATAGCGCTCAGATATCAGTGGGCCTCACACAATCCACAAGTGTCCAGTGTCCAAAAGTGTGCGCAGAGATTCTAAATCTCCATTATCCTCTCGTCACTTTTGTCACAGGCAGCTGTGCCATCGAGCCTGTCACATAGCGCTCAGATATCAGTGGGTCTCACACAATCCACAAGTGTCCAGTGTCCAAAAGTGTGCGCAGAGATTCTAAATCTCCATTATCCTCTCGTCACTTTGGTCACAGGCAGCTGTGCCATCGAGCGTGTCACATAGCGCTCAGATATCAGTGGGCCTCACACAATCCACAAGTGTCCAGTGTCCAAAAGTGTGCGCAGAGATTCAAAATCTCCATTATCCTCTCGTCACTTTGGTCACAGGCAGCTGTGCCATCGAGCGTGTCACATAGCGCTCAGATATCAGTGGGCCTCACACAATCCACAAGTGTCCAGTGTCCAAAAGTGTGCGCAGAGATTCAAAATCTCCATTATCCTCTCGTCACTTTGGTCACAGGCAGCTGTGCCATCGAGCGTGTCACATAGAGCTCAGATATCAGTGGGCCTCACACAATCCACAAGTGTCCAGTGTCCAAAAGTGTGCGCAGAGATTCAAAATCTCCATTATCCTCTCGTCACTTTGGTCACAGGCAGCTGTGCCATCGAGCGTGTCACATAGCGCTCAGATATCAGTGGGCCTCACACAATCCAAAAGTGTCCAGTGTCCAAAAGTGTGCGCAGAGATTCAAAATCTCCATTATCCTCTCGTCACTTTGGTCACAGGCAGCTGTGCCATCGAGCGTGTCACATAGCGCTCAGATATCAGTGGGCCTCACACAATCCACAAGTGTCCAGTGTCCAAAAGTGTGCGCAGAGATTCTAAATCTCCATTATCCTCTCGTCACTTTGGTCACAGGCAGCAGTGCCATCGAGCCTGTCACATAGCGCTCAGATATCAGTGGGCCTCACACAATCCACAAGTGTCCAGTGTCCAAAAGTGTGCGCAGAGATTCTAAATCTCCATTATCCTCTCGTCACTTTGGTCACAGGCAGCTGTGCCATCGAGCGTGTCACATAGCGCTCAGATATCAGTGGGCCTCACACAATCCACAAGTGTCCAGTGTCCAAAAGTGTGCGCAGAGATTCAAAATCTCCATTATCCTCTCGTCACTTTGGTCACAGGCAGCTGTGCCATCGAGCGTGTCACATAGCGCTCAGATATCAGTGGGCCTCACACAATCCACAAGTGTCCAGTGTCCAAAAGTGTGCGCAGAGATTCAAAATCTCCATTATCCTCTCGTCACTTTGGTCACAGGCAGCTGTGCCATCGAGCGTGTCACATAGCGCTCAGATATCAGTGGGCCTCACACAATCCACAAGTGTCCAGTGTCCAAAAGTGTGCGCAGAGATTCAAAATCTCCATTATCCTCTCGTCACTTTGGTCACAGGCAGCTGTGCCATCGAGCGTGTCACATAGCGCTCAGATATCAGTGGGCCTCACACAATCCACAAGTGTCCAGTGTCCAAAAGTGTGCGCAGAGATTCTAAATCTCCATTATCCTCTCGTCACTTTTGTCACAGGCAGCTGTGCCATCGAGCCTGTCACATAGCGCTCAGATATCAGTGGGCCTCACACAATCCACAAGTGTCCAGTGTCCAAAAGTGTGCGCAGAGATTCAAAATCTCCATTATCCTCTCGTCACTTTGGTCACAGGCAGCTGTGCCATCGAGCGTGTCACATAGCGCTCAGATATCAGTGGGCCTCACACAATCCACAAGTGTCCAGTGTCCAAAAGTGTGCGCAGAGATTCTAAATCTCCATTATCCTCTCGTCACTTTTGTCACAGGCAGCTGTGCCATCGAGCCTGTCACATAGCGCTCAGATATCAGTGGGCCTCACACAATCCACAAGTGTCCAGTGTCCAAAAGTGTGCGCAGAGATTCTAAATCTCCATTATCCTCTCGTCACTTTGGTCACAGGCAGCTGTGCCATCGAGCGTGTCACATAGCGTTCAGATATCAGTGGGCCTCACACAATCCACAAGTGTCCAGTGTCCAGAAGTGTGCGCAGAGATTCAAAATCTCCATTATCCTCTCGTCACTTTGGTCACAGGCAGCTGTGCCATCGAGCGTGTCACATAGCGCTCAGATATCAGTGGGCCTCACACAATCCACAAGTGTCCAGTGTCCAAAAGTGTGCGCAGAGATTCAAAATCTCCATTATCCTCTCGTCACTTTGGTCACAGGCAGCTGTGCCATCGAGCGTGTCACATAGAGCTCAGATATCAGTGGGCCTCACACAATCCACAAGTGTCCAGTGTCCAAAAGTGTGCGCAAAGATTCAAAATCTCCATTATCCTCTCGTCACTTTGGTCACAGGCAGCTGTGCCATCGAGCGTGTCACATAGTGCTCAGATATCAGTGGGCCTCACACAATCCACAAGTGTCCAGTGTCCAAAAGTGTGCGCAGAGATTCAAAATCTCCATTATCCTCTCGTCACTTTGGTCACAGGCAGCTGTGCCATCGAGCGTGTAACATAGCGCTCAGATATCAGTGGGCCTCACACAATCCACAAGTGTCCAGTGTCCAAAAGTGTGCGCAGAGATTCTAAATCTCCATTATCCTCTCGTCACTTTGGTCACAGGCAGCTGTGCCATCGAGCCTGTCACATAGCGCTCAGATATCAGTGGGCCTCACACAATCCACAAGTGTCCAGTGTCCAAAAGTGTGCGCAGAGATTCTAAATCTCCATTATCCTCTCGTCACTTTGGTCACAGGCAGCTGTGCCATCGAGCGTGTCACATAGCGCTCAGATATCAGTGGGCCTCACACAATCCACAAGTGTCCAGTGTCCAAAAGTGTGCGCAGAGATTCAAAATCTCCATTATCCTCTCATCACTTTGGTCACAGGCAGCTGTGCAATCGAGCGTGTCACATAGCGCTCAGATATCAGTGGGCCTCACACAATCCACAAGTGTCCAGTGTCCAAAAGTGTGCGCAGAGATTCAAAATCTCCATTATCCTCTCGTCACTTTGGTCACAGGCAGCTGTGCCATCGAGCGTGTCACATAGCGCTCAGATATCAGTGGGCCTCACACAATCCACAAGTGTCCAGTGTCCAAAAGTGTGCGCAGAGATTCAAAATCTCCATTATCCTCTCGTCACTTTGGTCACAGGCAGCTGTGCCATCGAGCGTGTCACATAGCGCTCAGATATCAGTGGGCCTCACACAATCCACAAGTGTCCAGTGTCCAAAAGTGTGCGCAGAGATTCAAAATCTCCATTATCCTCTCGTCACTTTGGTCACAGGCAGCTGTGCCATCGAGCGTGTCACATAGCGCTCAGATATCAGTGGGCCTCACACAATCCACAAGTGTCCAGTGTCCAAAAGTGTGCGCAGAGATTCAAAATCTCCATTATCCTCTCGTCACTTTGGTCACAGGCAGCTGTGCCATCGAGCGTGTCACATAGCGCTCAGATATCAGTGGGCCTCACACAATCCACAAGTGTCCAGTGTCCAAAAGTGTGCGCAGAGATTCAAAATCTCCATTATCCTCTCGTCACTTTGGTCACAGGCAGCTGTGCCATCGAGCCTGTCACATAGCGCTCAGATATCAGTGGGCCTCACACAATCCAAAAGTGTCCACTGTCCACAAGTGTGTGCAGAAATTCTAAATCTCCCCTGTGCTATAGACACCTTGTACCTTGTTTTACATTACTATATAGTTTGTTGGATTTTGTCTACATTTCTACCAAAAATGAGGAAGGCTGGTGGAAGAGGCCGTGGAATTGGGCGGGGGTTGGCAGCTGGTAATGATGGTGTTGGTGGTGGATCTGATGGTAGTGGCAAGAGCAAAATAGGACCGAATGCAGGAGGTGCTGACCCTGCGTCATCTTCTGGCTACATAAGGCCTCGAACGCTTAGTTTTCTAGGAGTTGGCAAACCGCTTTTAAAGGCAGAGCATCAGGAAAAAGTTTTGTCTTACATTGCTGACTCAGCCTCCAGCTCTATCGCCTCCTCTTCTTCAGTTGTAAAAAGTAAAAGCACTGAGTCGTCATTGGAGGCTCATGTTCATGAACCACACCTTTCCTTGTGTCCTTCACCCCAACCAAGATTGAAGGATGACGCAGGCCATACTACTGATTACTCCATGGAGCTGTTTTCACATACCATGCCTGGATTATCAAGTGAAATGGTGAATTACCCAGGCCAAGATGAATCTGACATGGAGTGCACTGATGCACAGCCGCTGATGGATGATTCTGCTGGTACATTCACTCAGAGCACTACATTGTCCTCGCAGTGTACAGAGCCAGATTTTGACCCTGATGAGACTCAGGTGCCCCTTCCCGCACACTATACCACCATACACGGTGACACAGAGAAAGGTGCACATGACATAGAAGAGGAGGTGATGGATGACCCAGTTGTTGACCCAGATTGGCATCCATTGGGGGAAGAGGGTGCTGCTTCCAATAGCTCAGATGAGGAGCATCCACAGCAGACATCGACATCGCAACAGCTGTTATCTGGCAGGCCCGGAGCACTCCAAAGACAGATTCCAAACATCAAAAGAGTTGCTGGACAGCTTGTCCAGAGGGTCAAAAGATCACAGAGTGCTAGGCCGCAAAATGTCTGCCAAAGTAGGAATAGTGCAGTGTGGCACTTTTTTGAACAAAATCCTCATGATCAGGCCAAGGTTATCTGTAAGAAGTGCGCAAAGACCTTTAGCCGAGGGAAAAATCTGAAAAATTTGAATACCAGTTGCATGCTTAGACATTTAACCAGCATGCACTTGCAAGCGTGGACACAACACCAAACCTCAAGTGCCACATGTGCAACTGATCACAACGAAGGTAGTCAGCAACGCTACATTGTTTCCCCCACTGTAAGCCCACCGGTTAGCACAGCAGCAAATGTTGAGGTGTCGTTGCAAGGCCACAGCAGTCAGGGAATCCCACTGTTATATCAACGAAAGACTGATTCTAGGCCATCAGAAAGAACACCAACTCCATCACCATCATCAACCCTCTCTCAGTCCGCCCTGTCCACCGCTACTTCCACCATATGCAGCTCTCAAGTCCAGCTCACCCTCCCAGACACTATGAGTAGGTCAAGAAAGTACTCAGTCTCTCATCCGCGTACACTGGGTTTGAACGCCCACATTGCCAAACTAATCTCGTTTGAGATGATGCCCTTTCGGTTGGTGGAAAGCACAGCTTTCCGCGAACTCATGGCCTATGCAGTACCACGCTATGACCTACCCAGTCGCCACTTCTTCTCTCGCAAAGCCATCCCAGCCCTCCACCATCATGTGAAAGACCGCATTGTCCATGCACTCAAGCAGTCAGTGAGCGGAAAGGTGCACCTCACAACTGATGCATGGTCCAGTCGGCATGGCCAGGGCCGTTACGTGTCCATCACTGCGCACTGGGTTAATGTGGTGGATGCAGGGTCCACAGGGGACAGCGGTGGTGGGACAGTGCTGCCTAGCCCACGGTATAGGAAACAGTTGGCTGTATGCGTTCGACCCTCCTCCTCCTGCTCCAGAAGCGAAAGCTCGTCCACAGAGCGCAGTCGTACGAGCACTCCATCTGCAGCTGCCACTGTTGCACACGATGTGTCCCCCTATCGAGCAGCTAGTGGAAAGCGTCAGCAGGCTGTGTTGCAGATGATGTGTTTGGGCGACAGACACACCGCCGAGGTGCTGGCCGAGTACTTGAAGCGACAAACTGAGTCATGGCTGGGCAGTGTACATCTTGAGGCAGGCAAGGTAGTTAGTGATAACGGCCGTAATTTTGTGGCAGCCATAGCCCTTTCAAAACTCAGCCACATACCTTGCTTGGCTCACACCTTGAACCTGGTGGTGCAGTGCTTCCTCAAAAATTATCCGGAGTTAACAGCCCTGCTCCAGAAGGTGCGAAGACTGTGCGCGCACATCCGCCGGTCGCCTGTACACTCCATTCGTATGCAGAAGCTGCAGCGATTGCTCCACCTTCCCAACCACCGCCTCATTATCGACATTGCAACAAGGTGGAACTCCACCCTGCACATGGTGGAGCGGCTGTGCGAGCAGAGGCAGGCCATAATGCATTTGTGGGAGGATACAAGGCCAGGCACTTTGAGAGCAGACATGGAGTTGACAGGCGTGCAGTGGTCGAAGCTGAAAGACCTTTGTAAAGTCCTTCAGTGTTTTGAGGAATGCACACGGTTGGTAAGCGCAGACGACGCCATCCTAAGCATGAGCATCCCACTTATGCGTCTGCTCATGCAAACTTTGACGCACCTTAAGGAGCAGGTGTCTGCAGCCAATGTTGATGAGGAGGAAGAGGAGGAGGGAATCCTTGATGACATTCAGCCATTGTCTGCTCAGGGACCTCTCCTGGATGAGGTGGAGGAAGAAGAGGAGGAGGAGGAGGATGATGGGGATGATTACTGAGGGGAGGAGGATGCATCTCGTGGGGCAAGTGAAAATGTTGGCGTGGCAAGGTCTGGTACAGGGTTTGTGCGTGACTGGAGGGATGTGGATTTGCCAGAAAGTGCTCCTCCACCCAGCACTCGCAGTGCATCATTGACACCGGGAACATTGGCCCACATGTCAGATTATGCCTTGCGGATCCTAAAAAGGGACCCCCGCATTGCCAAAATGATGAACGATGACGACTACTGGTTGGCCAGCATCCTGGATCCACGCTATAAAGGCAAATTACAAAACATCATGCCACAGGAGAACCTTGACCTAATATTGGCTAATAAACAAGCAACTCTGGTAAATCGGTTTCTTGAGGCATTCCCAGCACACAGCAGCGGTGATGGTTCTCACACGAGCCGTACGGGCCGGGGGCAGCTTGGCAGAGGTGTTCGTGGTGCACACAGCAGAAGTGGCGTTGGAGACAGGGGTTTCATGACAATGTTGTGGACTGATTTTTCAAATACCGCTCACACAACTGGTAATACTGCATCGATGGAAAGTGACAGGAGACAGCAGTTGTCAACTATGGTTACAAACTACTTTTCCTCCCATATCGATGTTCTCCCACACAGGTCATTCCCCTTTGACCATTGGGCCGCTAAACTGGACACCTGGCCTGAATTGGCCCAATATGCCTTACAGGAGCTCGCTTGCCCAGCTGCAAGTGTGCTATCGGAAAGAGTCTTCAGTGCAGCTGGATCAATCCTGACAGAAAAAAGGACCCGTCTGTCAACCTAAAATGTGGATGATCTAACCTTCATTAAAATGAACCACGCATGGGTTTCCAAGGATTTTGTCCCACCTTCCCCTGATGACACATAGGGTGACAGAAAAATGGCTTGCTTTGGTCCACCTCTTCCTGGTACTTCACCTATTTCGCCTTTTGCATCAGCTGAATGTCCAACATCAACATATGCCACTTTCTAAAACTCCCTAACTGTGCTGCCTCCCCCCCCATGGCCGGGGTCACCACCTACCGCACGACACCGTGCGAGTGCCGTTGCCCTGGACAGGTGGGTAGGCCGACTCTTGGGCGCGGGCACTGGCACAGGGTCCCTCATAGTGCAATCAAGTGTCTCTGACGGTGGTGGTGCACACCCGCCGTCAGACACACCGCTGTACTATGAGGGGCCCAGTGCCAGTACCGACGCCCACGAGTGGGCCCCCCTTGCTTGGGCAGGGCCCCAGCATTTGCAATCTTTACCTCTCCCTGCTCCTCCGCTGTGTAATCTGGGCCGTCAAATCCATACTGTGCCTGACACCGTCTGAGCCTGCCTCCTGAGACATATATTTTGAATGTGTATGCTATCCATACATGTTATCCGGGGATACGGTACCCTTTCTAACCTTTGTGCAATCACGTGCAATCCATACTGGGCCTAACACCGTCTGAGCCTGCCTCCTGAGACATATATTTTGAATGTGTACGCTATCCATACATGTTATCCGGGGATACGGTACCCTTTCTAACCTTTGTGCAATCACGTGCAATCCATACTGGGCCTGACACCGTCTGAGCCTGCCTCCTGAGACATATATTTTGAATGTGTACGCTATCCATACATGTTATCCGGGGATACGGTACCCTTTCTAACCTTTGTGCAATCACGTGCAATCCATACTGGGCCTAACACCGTCTGAGCCTGCCTCATGCTGTATAGACATATATTTTGAATGTGTACGCTATCCATACATGTTATCCAGGGATACGGTACCCTTTCTAACCTTTGTGCAATCACGTGCAATCCATACTGGGCCTAACACCGTCTGAGCCTGCCTCATGCTGTATAGACATATATTTTGAATGTGTACGTTATCCATACATGTTATCCAGGGATACGGTACCCTTTCTAACCTTTGTGCAATCACGTGCAATCCATACTGGGCCTGACACCTTCTGAGCCTGCCTCCTGAGACATATATTTTGAATGTGTACGCTATCCATACATGTTATCCAGGGATACGGTACCCTTTCTAACCTTTGTGCAATCACGTGCAATCCATACTGGGCCTGACACCGTCTGAGCCTGCCTCCTGAGACATATATTTTGAATGTGTACGCTATCCATACATGTTATCCAGGGATACGGTACCCTTTCTAACCTTTGTGCAATCACGTGCAATCCATACTGGGCGTGAGAACGGCTGGCGAGCTGTTAAGCAAGCTACAGCACCTGTCCAGACAAGCACAGGGATTCCCTAGCGAGGAGACTTATTTGATTGTTTTCAATGTTGGGACAGCAATTTTTGGGGAGCACTATACTCTGGAGAATGATAGATGGGGCCCACCATACACTGGAACATTCCAAAGGTGGACATCAGACACTGGAGCAGCATTTACAGGGCCCATTATACACTAGAGCATTAGAAATGGGGCCCATTATGTTTGGAGCATTATTTGGGCCCATAAGACAGTGGAGCTTCATCCATGAGGACCAACATATACTGTAGCATTATGTGGAGCTCATCATATACTGTTTCAAACATTATATGGGACCAATGATTCTGTATGGAGAAATAGATGGGCCTCGTCATGAGATGTAAAAAGTGAGGTATTTTTCATTGTACTATACCGCTATTTATCTGCCGTATCGGAGCATGATGAGTTGTGGTATGTGTTAAAGGGGCGCTCTTTCGCCCAGGGCACATGAAAACCTACAGCCAGCCCTCCCCCCCCCACAACTTTAGCCAAATAACCCCCATTTTTCAGTGCGTAACTTGTATTATGAAGTTAATTAAGGTTGACAAGCTTAAGAAAGAAGAATTGATGCTTTTGGCATTCAAATGGGCACTGTAGGTGTGTTTCCTGTCCTCCTCTCACTGCCGACTTTTATTCCCCATTGACTTACATTGGGTTTCGTGTTTCGGGACGACCCCGACTTTTCCCTATAATCGGACGATCTTGCTCGACCCGACTTTTGGAAAAGTCGGGTTTCACGAAACGAAACGCGACCCTAAAAAACCAAAAGTCGTTCAACTCTAGATATAGCTGTGCTGGCTTCTCAGGCTCATTGCTCCCGAACACATCACACTTTATAAGGCTGGTATGTAATGTTTTTTGTCATTACTATTGTTTATTTAGCTTGTTTTATGAATGGATAGAGAAAGGTTTGTGGATTTTTCATATAAATAAGGCAGATTTTCTTACAAATGAAAGCGTGCTTCTCAGGCACATTGTTCCCTAATGCATATTCTCTCTCTTGCTTCAGATTATCTTCTGAAATGGAGAAGAAAATGTATGATCTTTCAAAACCCCATCATGTTGAGGAAGTGGGAAACATGCTGTTAGATGATGATGATGATGCAGACACCACAATGAATGAGGATTTTGAAGAAAGTGAGATTGATTCTCATGATGAGGTGGAAGTCTGTGAACTAAATTCTGAAACAGAGCAAGATGGTGACAGTGATGAGGAGGAAGAAGATATGGAATCTTATTATATGGGAAAACATAAAACAACCAAATGGAACAAGAATCCACCCATAAAAAAACGTATGGAACCTCGTAACATTATCACTCACCTTCCTGCAGTTATGGAAACAGCACGTAATGCAAAAAATGCAGCTGAATGCTGGAATACTTTTTTCACAGATGACATTCTGGACTCTATTGTCATATACACTAATCAATATAAAGCACAAGTTCATCTGTGACAGAATCCTGAAGCCCACGGATGAAATCGAACTGCGTGCATTTTTTGGATTATTATACCTTGCAGGAGATTATAGGGCAAATCGGCAAAGTTTGGAGGAACTTTGGGGTATAGAAAGTGATGGAATTGAAAAATTTAGCCTTGTTATGTCTCTAAAATGATTCAAGATTCTAACTCGTTGCCTTCGGTTTGATGACAGAACTACCCGAACCGAACGTAAAACATATGACTGGCTTGCTCCAATTCGTGATGTATTCCAAAAATTTGTGGAAAACTGTAAGATAAACTATCGCCCTGGGGCAAATGTCACAATAGACGAAAAGCTCCCTGGTTTTCGTGGCAGATGCGCATTTCGTCAATACATACCATCAAAGCCTAGCAAATACGGAATAAAAATGTATGCCCTTGTTGATGCCAGTAAGACCTACACATACAACATTGAAATTTATGCTGGAAAACAGCCAGATGGTCCTTACTGTGTCAGCAACAAACCCACTGATGTTGTGAAAAGAATGTCTGAGCCCTTATTTGGATCAGGTCGCAATACAACTGCTGATAATTGGTTTTCAAATTGTGATCTTATTGATTATCTAAAAACGCAGAAGCTTTCATATGTCGGAACTGTAAGAAAAAATAAAAAAGAATTGCCACCTCAGCTTGTTACTGTGACAGGGAGAAAACAGTACAGCAGTATGTTTGCATTCCATGATGGAAAGGTTTTGGTTTCCTATGTACCACGCGAAAAAAAAATGTACTTCTTCTCTCAACGCTTCATAATGATGATGCCATCGATCCTAAATCTGAAGCACAACAAAAACCAGAGATTATTACATTTTATAATGAAACCAAAGGGGGTGTTGATACAGCTGGTCAGATGTGCTCAACTTTCAGCGTCAGCAGAAACACCAAGCGCTGGCCAATGGTCATATTTTTCGCTATGCTAAATTTGGGTGGTATAAATTCACATATCATTTACCTTGAAAACCAGCTTGAACCACTCCGTAGACGATTGTACCTGAAAAAATTGGCCCATGAACTAATGCTTGGAGAGCTACGCAGGAGAAGTATGAAAACCATCGGTATCCCCTCTGGCCTTCAAGTTAGGCTCAAAAGATTCCGCCCAGATATTGATACTGAAAATCCAACACCTGTACCACCTCCCAAAAGAAGGAGATGCACCACCTGCACCATGGAAAGCGGGAACAGAAGGCTTTCTAATTATGAATGTCTCAAATGTCATCATGCAATCTGCCTGACACATGCAAAAATGTATTGCAATTCTTGCTCTTTGCTTTGCAAATGTGTTTTTTCTGGGGAACATTCAGGACCTAATTCAGATTAATTCTGTGTGTAATATTATTCTAGGTGCCTAGAAAATGTTTTTGTGCCAAAATTTTCTCTTTTTAATAACCGTTACTTGATATCATTGGGGGCTATTTGGTGGGAGTTTTGAAATTTGTGTATATCAAAGTTATTACTTTTATGTTGAGTAAATGGGTTTGTTTTGCACCTGATAATGTGTAGTCTCTTTTATTACATCCCTATGAAGGTCTCTGATCACTTTTAGATCACTGAAATTGAGAAAATTAGATATTCTAGGCATTTTTCTAGCCTGCGCTTGACAGGCACATTGTTCCATTACGAGTTAGTGCGAATATTGTTCCTGACGGAGGGTTAAACTTTGCTATATATACCTGTTATCCAGTGATACTGTACCCTTTCTCAACTTTGTACAATCACGTCAAATCCATACTGCGCCTGAGACCCTCTAAGTCTGCCTCCTGATATATAGACATAGGTTTTTAATGTGTTAACTATGCTATATATACCTGTTATCCGGTGATACTGTACCCTTTCTCAACTTTCTACAATCTTGTCGAATCCATACTGGGCCTGAGAACATCTGAGTCTGCCTCCTGATTAGAGATGAGCGGTGTTTGAGTCGACCTGTTTGCCAAGTTAAAATTCCAGCTGTTTTGAGCGGAGTTCGAGCCGTTCGTCGAACTCGAACACTTTGCTTAAAATTCGGCTGTTCGAGGTTCCGTTCGAGAATGGTTCATTCACCAAAAGCGTAACTTCATTTTCACATTAATAATAGTTTTCAATGTTAATAGACTGTTTCATGGCATAGTAGCGGTGTGTGGTAGCAAGCGGTGTAGTACACCTGTAAAGGAGCTACACCGTGTGTGTTTCTAATTATTTTTTACCGCATCTTGTCCAGAAAATCCTTTTGGGCCTTGTAGCACTGTCTGCTACTCAGCAGAGGAGCCCACCCGTGAACCTAGCTATTTTGCCTGTTTATAAAAGAGCCAGTTTTTGAATGCATTTAGCCCAGTTAATACTTTGGGCCTAATAACTGTGTCTGCTACTCAGCAGAGGAGCCCACCAGTGAACCAAGCTATGCCGCCTGTTTATGTAAGAACTGCATGCTACTCAGCAGAGGAGCCCAGCTGTTAAGCAAGCTACAGCACCTGTGGTTTGGACACTTAATTTTTTCATTTTTTCTGGAATGCCGGTTAGGCCTAATTCCAGAATTCCGGTTGACCTGCACTTACTGGGAAATCCTCGTTCGCGGGGAAGAATTGTAATCCCAGATCCCCATCACTAACGGGGTTCAGTGGGTTATCTGCACCTGTAAGCGACACACGCTGGACCTTTCAGTGTAGCGCGCATGCAGCCCCAGACATACAGTGGGGAAAAAAAGTATTTAGTCAGTCAGCAATAGTGCAAGTTCCACCACTTAAAAAGATGAGAGGCGTCTGTAATTTACATCATAGGTAGACCTCAACTATGGGAGACAAACTGAGAAAAAAAAATCAAGAAAATCACATTGTCTGTTTTTTTTTCATTTTATTTGCATATTATGGTGGAAAATAAGTATTTGGTCAGAAACAAGCAATCAAGATTTCTGGCTCTCACAGACCTGTAACTTCTTCTTTACGAGTCTCCTCTTTCCTCCACTCATTACCTGTAGTAATGGCACCTGTTTAAACTTGTTATCAGTATAAAAAGACACCTGTGCACACCCTCAAACAGTCTGACTCCAAACTCCACTATGGTGAAGACCAAAGAGCTGTCAAAGGACACCAGAAACAAAATTGTAGCCCTGCACCAGGCTGGGAAGACTGAATCTGCAATAGCCAACCAGCTTGGATTGAAGAAATCAACTGTGGGAGCAATAATTAGAAAATGGAAGACATACAAGACCACTGATAATCTCCCTCGATCTGGTGCTCCACGCAAAATCCCACCCCGTGGGGTCAGAATGATCACAAGAACGGTGAGCAAAAATCCCAGAACCACGCGGGGGGACCTAGTGAATGAACTGCAGAGAGCTGGGACCAATGTAACAAGGCCTACCATAAGTAACACACTACGCCACCATGGACTCCCACTGCTTAAGCCTGTACATGTCCGGGCCCATCTGAAGTTTGCTAGAGAGCATTTGGATGATCCAGAGGAGTTTTGGGAGAATGTCCTATGGTCTGATGAAACCAAACTGGAACTGTTTGGTAGAAACACAACTTGTCGTGTTTGGAGGAAAAAGAATACTGAGTTGCATCCATCAAACACCATACCTACTGTAAAGCATGGTGGTGGAAACATCATGCTTTGGGGCTGTTTCTCTGCAAAGGGGCCAGGACGACTGATCCAGGTACACGAAAGAATGAATGGGGCCATGTATCGTGAGATTTTGAGTGCAAACCTCCTTCCATCAGCAAGGGCATTGAAGATGAAACGTGGCTGGGTCTTTCAACATGACAATGATCCAAAGCACACCGCCAGGGCAACGAAGGAGTGGCTTCGTAAGAAGCATTTCAAGGTCCTGGAGTGGCCTAGCCAGTCTCCAGATCTCAACCCTATAGAAAACCTTTGGAGGGAGTTGAAAGTCCGTGTTGCCAAGCGAAAAGCCAAAAACATCACTGCTCTAGAGGAGATCTGCATGGAGGAATGGGCCAACATACCAACAACAGTGTGTGGCAACCTTGTGAAGACTTACAGAAAACGTTTGACCTCTGTCATTGCCAACAAAGGATATATCACAAAGTATTGAGATGAAATTTTGTTTCTGACCAAATACTTATTTTCCACCATAATATGCAAAAAAAATGAAAAAAAAACAGACAATGTGATTTTCTGGATTTTTTTTTCTCAGTTTGTCTCCCATAGTTGAGGTCTACCTATGATGTAAATTACAGACGCCTCTCATCTTTTTAAGTGGTCGAACTTGCAATATTGCTGACTGACTAAATACTTTTTTTCCCCACTGTATAAGGGCATGACACACCTGTTATTGATCAATCTCGTGTGCCAGAGCCTCGCGTGTCCCTCTAGTAAGCTTGACGCGTACCGCGGGGGCATGCCGGAGTCTCGTTCGTTAACGGAATTAAGCTGACAAATCGCTAGCACAACTAAAAACGGACATCCACCACCACCCACAGAATCAACAAAGCTTGCAATCTGTCTATCTTTTCTGAAGCTGGCATGGTTGAGGTTTCCCGGGTGGAGTCGAATTAAGCCGCATGCTCCACTCATGGTGGTGCCCTTCTGGACATTCCTTTAAGGTTCAGCTTTGCAACCATACTGCTCCCAGAAACCAAACACTTTGCCTTCATGGACGCTGTTCGAGGGTTCGTGGGAAGAACGCCTCCCGATCAGCAGTTGGCCTAATTTATGGTGGGAAGTCCGACGGTATATGATCGTCTTCAATTTCAGATTTTTGCTGGTTTTTGGTATTTTACATTTTTATTCCAGCCTTTCTTGACTTCATAAGGGCATGACATGCCTATATCTGTGTCACCTCCTCCTCCTTTTACTCCTCCACCTCTTTTCTATATGTAGTTGCCGTTTTCCATGTTATTTTTGTATTCTGAGCATTTTGTCTGCTTTGGGACACCTTTTAAGGTGTTTTGTAATTGTTTTCTATGTGTTTGCATCTTTGTGTTTGCCTGCCATTGTTTTCAATGGTGTTCGACGTTGTTCGTCAAACGTTCAACGAACTTGCCTCGTGTTCGACGAACCAAAACGAACTGGAACACTAGCGGGGTGGCTCAACACTACTCCTGAATATATAGACGTACATTTTTAATGTTTAAACTATGTTATACATATACCTGGTATCTGGTGATACTGTACCCTTTCTGCCAGGAAGTCCTCCTCCACCCACCACTCTAAGTGTATCATTGACACCTGGAACATTGTCCCACATGTGTGATTATTTCTTGCGGATCTTCTTGTTATATTGTGATATGATCCATCCTGAGCATGTGACAGTCTGTGGGTTACTCCTGCAATTTAGATGTACATTTAAAAATTACCCCAACACTAGTGTATACTACTCTACGCTTGTGATATATTACCCATTTACTGCTTTTTATATTCTGGTCTAATCCAAACTGACCAAGTGAGAGGGGCGCCACAAGTGCACTGATGCCCAGCCACTGCTAGATGATTCTGCTGGTACATTGACCCAGACCACTACATTCCCCTCGCACTCTACACTGCCAGAATCTGACCCTGATGAAACTCAGGTTCCCCTTTGGTCTAATCCAAACTGACCAAGTGAGAGTTATTTTCTGACTGTGAAAATAAATACTGAGATTGACAACAATGACCCCTACACTGTGTACAGCTGTACTCTTCAGATCCATTACCGTTTTACAGCTTTTATATTGTGTTGTAATCCATACTGAGCCTGAGAGCGTCTGTGTCTGCCTCCTGAAATATCTACGGAGATTTAGAATGTTTAAACTATACTATATATACCTGCTATCTGATGATACTGTACACTTTTTCTACTTTTTATATTCTTGTCTAATCCATACTGAGCCTGTGGGCGTCTCTGTGTGACTGATGGTATATATAGGGAGATTGACAATCATCCTTTGACTGTATAGAGCTGTACGCTTCTGATACAGTACCATATATCTGATGTTATTTTGGGTTCATGTTCTGCAACATTTTGAAGTTTGGTGGAAGAGGCCGCGGACGTGGGTGTGGGGGGGCCAGCTGGTGCTGATGGTGGTGGTGCATCTGCTGGTAGTGGCAAAAGCACAATAGCAGCTAAGGCAGGAGGTGTTGAGCCTGCGTCATGGTCTGGCTCCGGAACGCCTGGAAGGTTAACCTCTTTTAAAGCTGGAGCATCAGGAACTGGTTTTGGCTTACATTGCCGAAACAGACTCCAGCAAATATGCCCTCTTCTTCTGAAGTTTCAAAAAAATGCAAGCACTGAGTCATCAAGTGCTGGCTCCTGGTCAGGAAGAGCCACTTCCCTTGTGTCCTTCACCCCCACCAAAAGTGAATGATGCAGCAGGCCACACTTCACATTAGTCCATGTAGCTCTTTCTATCATACCATACCTGGATTATCAAGTCAAATCGGGAATTCCCCAGTCCAAGATGAATCTGACATGGAGTGTGGGTGGCCAGCGAGGGCAGTGGGGTTAATCGGTACTGGGCCGGTGTCTCAGAGGGATGTGTCACGTTGGTGGTGATGACCCGATCCGTGGCCCTGGGTGTCCATGCAAAGGGGTGAATAACGTTTATAGGTGAATGATACGTGATGCCGCCTGTGGTTTCTGATCAGATTGACCAGCGCTGCAGTGTCGCTTCTCTGGGACAGATGTGGTGCAGCTAAGATGTAGAAGCCCTGCATAGGTAGGGCCATAGTCACAGGGCAGATGAAAGAGTTGGTAGATAGTGTGCAGTGCAGGATGTAGCAGAGCCGTGCGCCAGGCGCAGGAGAAAGATGACAGACACAGTCATGCAGTTCCTTTACCTGTACTGGGTAAGTGCCACCCAGGACCCAGAGTACAGATGGAGAAGGAGTTGGTCAGCCTGAAAGCAAATTTGGAATTCTCTCTCTGCAGATAGGTAGTGTGGCCTCCATTCAAGCGCTTATCTGAGGTACTCGCAGTACTGAGTTCACTGAAGTTCCCCCTGTTGACTCTCTTTTGGAACTTTCTCATATGGCAGGCAGCCATAGCCTTTTCCTTCTGGCTCACACATGTCGCTGCTGGGGCCTCCGAGCCTTAGTTGGGAACAGAGCATTTACAACTGCTACTTCCTCCGGTTTCTGCTGCAGGACCGTCAGTGTCCCTACAAACTCGGAGACCGGAATCCCGACCATGCGCTCCAGCTAGGAGTGAGCCTTAACTCTGCTCATCCTCCAGCTCCCCTTCTCACGTCCACACACTTCCCCTTCCCTTCACAGACTGCCCGAACTTACCTCCTCCTGACCACAGAGAGCAGCTCCTCAGCAGTCAGGTTCAGAGGTCTCCCTGCTGGCCTGGAGTGGGAACTGTGTTGTGTGTTGGATTAACTGCTAGAGAGATCCTTCGTTGCTCCCAAGCATGACATCACACTCCCTAGGAGGAAGGTAATGCCACTGTGGTGACCGCACTCCTGGGGGCGCCACAAGTGCACTGATGCCCAGCCACTGCTAGATGATTCTGCTGGTACATTGACCCAGACCACTACATTCCCCTCGCACTCTACACTGCCAGAATCTGACCCTGATGAAACTCAGGTTCCCCTTCCCGCATACTATGCCACCTTACACGGTGACAAAGAGGAAGGTGCAGATGAAAGTGCAGGTTCCTTGAGAAGGTGGGGGGGCATACTCATGGGCGACGGCACTGGCACATGGGCCCCTTTACTGGTTTTTGGTATTTTACATTTTTATTCCAGCCTTTCTTGACTTCATAAGGGCATGACATGCCTATATCTGTGTCACCTCCTCCTTTTACTCCTCCACCTCTTTTCTATATGTAGTTGCCGTTTTCCATGTTATTTTTGTATTCTGAGCATTTTGTCTGCTTTGGGACACCTTTTAAGGTGTTTTGTAATTGTTTTCTATGTGTTTGCATGTTTGTGTTTGCCTGCCATTGTTTTCAATGGTGTTCGACGTTGTTCGTCAAACGTTCAACGAACTTGCCTCGTGTTCGACGAACCAAAACAAACTGGAACACTAGCGGGGTGGCTCAACACTACTCCTGAATATATAGACGTACATTTTTAATGTTTAAACTATGTTATACATATACCTGGTATCTGGTGATACTGTACCCTTTCTGCCAGGAAGTCCTCCTCCACCCACCACTCTAAGTGTATCATTGACACCTGGAACATTGTCCCACATGTGTGATTATTTCTTGCGGATCTTCTTGTTATATTGTGATATGATCCATCCTGAGCATGTGACAGTCTGTGGGTTACTCCTGCAATTTAGATGTACATTTAAAAATTACCCCAACACTAGTGTATACTACTCTACGCTTGTGATATATTACCCATTTACTGCTTTTTATATTCTGGTCTAATCCAAACTGACCAAGTGAGAGGGGCGCCACAAGTGCACTGATGCCCAGCCACTGCTAGATGATTCTGCTGGTACATTGACCCAGACCACTACATTCCCCTCGCACTCTACACTGCCAGAATCTGACCCTGATGAAACTCAGGTTCCCCTTCCCGCATACTATGCCACCTTACACGGTGACAAAGAGGAAGGTGCAGATGAAAGTGCAGGTTCCTTGAGAAGGTGGGGGGGCATACTCATGGGCGACGGCACTGGCACATGGGCCCCTTATAGTACGCAAAACTGTCTATGCCGGTGGGAGGGCCCACCTGGCCCACCCACCATCAGACACACTGCCGTACTATGAGGGGCCCTGTGCCAGTGCCATCGCCAACGAGTGGGCCCCCCCTGCTTGCTCAGAATCACAGCACTTGCAAAGTTGAAATACTTACCTCTCCCTGCTCCACCGCCGTGACGTCTTCCGCGTTTCCTGACAGTGACATTCTGGTCAGAGAGCATGATGACATCACGTCTGTACGCCTTCTGCCTAAACAGTCCAAGTGCAGAGAGATGGAAGATGGGGACGAGGAGGAGTCCAAACTAGTACAGGGATTCCCTAGCAAGGAGACTTATTTAATCATTTTCAATGTTGGGACTGCTATTTTTGGGGAGCACTATACTCTGGAGAATGATATATGAGGCCCACCATACACTGGAGCATTCCAAAGGTGGACATCAGACACTGGAGCAGCATTTACAGGGCCCATTATGCACTGGAGCATTAGAAATGGGGCCCATTATATATGGAGCATTATTTGGGCCCATAACACAGTGGAGCTTCATCCAAGGGGACCCACATATACTGTAGCATTATGTGGAGCTCATCATATACTGTTTCAAACATTATATGGGACCAATGATTCTGTATGGAGAAATATATGGGCCTCATTACTCTGTATGGCGCACTATGCGGTGGCCATAATACTGTATGGAGTAATATACTGTCCATTTTTGGAGCTATTGGAGAATTTAAAATGGATATCAGTCATGAGATGTAAGAAGTGAAGTATTTTTCACTGTACTATACCGCTAATTCTCTGTCGTATCAGAGGATCATGAATTGCGGCATGTGTTAAAAGAGCCCAGTGACACTCTTTACCCAGGGCCCACGAAAATCTGGAGCCAGCCCTACCCCCCCACAACTTTAGCCAAATAACCCCCAGTTTTCAATGCCTAACTATTATTATAAAGTGAATTAAGGTTGACAAGTAGTGTTGAGCATTCCGATACCGCAAGTATCGGGTATCGGCCGATACTTGCTGTATCGGAATTCCGATACCGACTTCCGATATTTTTTTAATATCGGAAGTCGGCATCGGAATCGGAAGTTCAGTTGATTGACAGCCTGACGTCATCATGATGCGCGGTGTGTGCGCATCATGATGCGCCGTCATTTCGGGCCTTCCGGGGGTCTCTGCCGGCCTGCCGGGGGGCTGTGCCGGCCTGCCGGGGGGCTGTGTGGACTGCCCGGGGTCTGTACCGGCCTGCCGGGGGGCTGTGCCGGCCTGCCGGTGGTCTGTGCACCCTGTGGGGGTCTGTACCGGCATGCCGGGGGGCTGTGCTGATGTCCGGGGGTCTGTGCAAGCATCGTCCGATGGGACTACAAGTCCCATCTGGCGATGCCTGCTACCATGACAGTGATTGACACATTAGCCAATGATGGGACAGTAGTAGTCCCATCATCCGGCTAATGTGTTAAATGTTAAAAAAAAAAAAAAAAATACTACATACATACTACATGCATGCTACATACATACTACATGCTACATACATACTACATACATACCACATACATACTACATACATACTACATACATACCACATATATACATACATACTACATACATAACACATATACACTCACTGGCCACTTTATTAGGTACACCTGTCCAACTGTGTGTTAAGACTTAATTTCTAATCAGCCAATCACATGGCGGCAACTCAGTGCATTTAGGCATGTAGACATGGTCAAGACAATCTCCTGCAGTTCAAACCGAGCATCAGTATGGGGAAGAAAGGTGATTTGAGTGCCTTTGAACGTGGCATGATTGTTGGTGCCAGAAGGGCTGGTCTGAGAATTTCAGAAACTGCTGATCTACTGGGATTTTCACGCACAACCATCTCTAGGGTTTACAGAGAATGGTCCGAAAAAGAAAAAAAATCCAGTGAGCGGCAGTTCTGTGGCCGGAAATGCCATGTTGATGCCAGAGGTCAAAGGAGAATGGGCAGACTGGTTCGAGCTGATAGAAAGGCAACAGTGACTCAAATTGCCACCCGTTACAACCAAGGTAGGCAGAAGAGCATCTCTGAACGCACAGTGCGTCGAACTTTGAGGCAGATGGGCTACAGCAGCAGAAGACCACACTGGGTACCACTCCTCTCAGCTAAGAACAGGAAACTGAGGCTACAATTTGCACAAGCTCATCGAAATTGGACAGTAGAAGATTGGAAAAACGTTGCCTGGTCTGATGAGTCTCGATTTCTGCTGCGACATTCGGATGGTAGGGTCAGAATTTGGCGTAAACAACATGAAAGCATGGATCCATCCTGCCTTGTATCAACGGTTCAGGCTGGTGGTGGTGGTGTCATGGTGTGGGGAATTTTTTCTGGGCACTCTTTGGGCACCTTGGTACCAATTGAGCATCGTTGCAACGCCACAGCCTACCTGAGTATTGTTGCTGACCATGTCCATCCCTTTATGACCACAATGTACCCAACATCTGATGGCTACTTTCAGCAGGATAATGCGCCATGTCATAAAGCTCGAATCATCTCAGATTGGTTTCTTGAACATGACAATGAGTTTACTGTACTCAAATGGCCTCCTCAGTCACCAGATCTCAATCCAATAGAGCATCTTTGGGATGTGGTGGAACGGGAGATTCGCATCAGGGATGTGCAGCCGACAAATCTGCGCCAACTGTGTGATGCCATCATGTCAATATGGTCCAAAATCTCTGAGGAATGCTTCCAGCACCTTGTTGAATCTCTGCCACGAAGAATTGAGGCAGTTCTGAAGGCAAAAGGGGGTCCAACCCCTTACTAGCATGGTGTACCTAATAAAGTGGCCAGTGAGTGTATACTACATGCATGCTACATACATACTACATACATACTACATACATACTACATACTACATGCTACATATATACTACATACATACTACATACATACATACTACATATATACTACATGCATGCTACATACATACTACATGCTACATACATACTACATATATACTACATACATGCTACATACATACTACATGCATGCTACATACATACTACATGCTACATACATACCACATACATACTACATACATACTACATACATACTACATGCTACATACATACTACATATATACTACATACATACTACATACATACTACATGCATGCTACATACATACTACATGCTACATACATACCACATACATACTACATACTTACTACATGCTACATACATACTACATATATACTACATGCATGCTACATACATACTGCATGCTACATGCATGCTACATACATACTACATACATACTACATGCTACATACATACCACATATATACTACATACATACTACATACAATACATTCATACAATACATACATAGACATACAGTACATATAACATAGAGTAACATACTTACCAATACTTGTCACATTGTTCCCCGAAGCCATTGTCTTTTACGGAATAAATATTAACATAACAAACCACAAAAATACTCACCCACGATCCGAAGCAGTCCACGAGTGTGTCCCACGACGATCTTGGGTAGAGAACTGCAGCATCAGCTGTTGCTGCCGTTCTCTACGGGCTGCAGGAATCCAATGACGGAAGGTAGATATCCTTCTGCACTGTATTCCTCCGCCACTTAAAAAAAAAAAAAGTCCCTAATCTCACTTTATGCCATTGCTGTGTGGGAAATTCCCACGCAGCAATGGCATAAAGTGAGACTAGGGACTTTTTTTTTTTAAGTGGCGGAGGAATACAGTGCGGAAGGATACCTACCTTCCGTCATTGGATTCCTGCAGCCCGTAGAGAACGGCAGCAACAGCTGATGCTGCAGTTCTCTACCCAAGATCGTCGTGGGACACACTCGTGGACTGCTTCGGATCGTGGGTGAGTATTTTTGTGGTTTGTTATGTTAATATTTATTCCGTAAAAGACAATGGCTTCGGGGAACAATGTGACAAGTATTGGTAAGTATGTTACTCTATGTTATATGTACTGTATGTCTATGTATGTATTGTATGAATGTATAGTATGTAGTATGTATGTATGTAGTATATATGTGGTATGTATGTAGCATGTAGTATGTATGTAGTATGTATGTAGCATGCATGTAGCATGCAGTATGTATGTAGCATGCATGTAGTATATATGTAGTATGTATGTAGCATGTAGTATGTATGTAGTATGTATGTGGTATGTATGTAGCATGTAGTATGTATGTAGCATGCATGTAGTATATATGTAGTATGTATGTAGCATGTAGTATGTATGTAGTATGTATGTGGTATGTATGTAGCATGTAGTATGTATGTAGCATGCATGTAGTATGTATGTAGTATGTATGTAGTATATATGTAGTATGTATGTAGCATGTAGTATGTATGTAGTATGTATGTAGCATATATGTAGTATGTATGTAGCATGTAGTATATATGTAGTATATATGTAGCATGTAGTATGTATGTAGTATGTATGTGGTATGTATGTAGCATGTAGTATGTATGTAGCATGCAGTATGTATGTAGTATGTATGTAGCATGTAGTATATATGTAGTATGCATGTTGCATGCATGTAGTATATATGTAGTATGTATGTTGCATGTAGTATATATGTAGTATGTATGTTGCATGTAGTATATATGTAGTATGCATGTTGCATGTAGTATATATGTAGTATGCATGTTGCATGCATGTAGTATATATGTAGCATGCAGTATGTATGTAGTATATATGTAGTATGTATGTTGCATGTAGTATATATGTAGTATGCATGTTGCATGCATGTAGTATATATGTAGCATGCAGTATGTATGTAGTATATATGTAGTATGTTGCATGTAGTATATATGTAGCATGTAGTATGTATGTTGCATGCATGTAGTATATATGTAGTATGCATGTTGCATGCATGTAGTATATATGTAGTATGTATGTTGCATGTAGTATATATGTAGTATGAATGTAGCATGTATGTAATATGTAGTATGAATGTAGCATGTATGTAGTATGTAGTATGCATGTTGTATGTATGTAGCATGTATGTAGCATGTAATTTTTTTTTTTTTTTTACATTCAACACATTAGCCGGATGATGGGACTACTACTGTCCCATCATTGGCTAATGTGTCAATCACTGTCATGGTAGCAGGCATCGCCCAATGGGACTTGTAGTCCCATCGGACGATGCCTGCACAGACCCCCGAAGCCTGCACAGCCCCCCGGCAGGCCGGCACAGCCCCCCGGAGCCTGCACAGCCCCCCGGCAGGCCGGCACAGCCCCCCGGCAGGCCGGCACAGACCCCCCGGAGCCTGCACAGCCCCCCGGCAGGCCGGCACAGCCCCCGGCAGGCCGGCACAGCCCCCCGGCAGGCCGGCACAGACCACCGGAGCCTGCACAGCCCCCCTGGCAGGCCGGCACAGCCCCCCGAAAGGCCCGTACAGACCCCAGAGAGGCTGTACAAGGGAAAAACAGGATTTTTCTTATTCCGATACCGGAAGTCCCATAGACTTGAATGGGACTTCCGGTATCGGAATCGGCGATACCGATACTTTTTTTTAAGATCGGCCGATCCATTCCGATCCGATACTTTGAAGTATCGGACGGTATCGCTCAACTCTATTGACAAGCTTAAGTAATAAGAATTGATGTTTTTGGCATTAAAATGGGCACTGTAGGTGTGTTTCCTGTCCTCCACTCCCGGCTGACCTTGGTTCCCCATTGACTTGCATTGGGTTTCGTGTTTCAGTTGGCCTTCGACTTTTCACGATAATCGGCCGATTTCGTTCGACCCGACTTTTGAGAAAGTCGGGTTTCATGAAACCCGACTCGACCCGAAAAAAGGCAAAGTCGCTCATCTCTAGTCAGCAGTCTTTCCCATGATTGTGGAGCCTACTGAAACAGAATAAGGGACCTTTTTAAATGCTTAGGAAGCCTTTGTATGTGTTTTTTGATAATTATTCTAATTTACTGAGATAAGGACTTTTGAGTTTTCATTGGCTGTAAGCCATAATCATCAACATAAACAGAAATCATTTTGTGAAGCTGCCACAGGAAATGACCTCTGTTGTCTTTCTTCAGTAGCTTCGCCTGGGAAGACTTGGCAGCTGTGCTGAGGCTTAAATATCACTGTGCACACATGTTTTTTTTTATCTGGAGTTTTTGTACCTTAAAGTTCAACCCGTCTCACACCTCATCACTGCATCCCGCGTACCTGCGAGTACTAAATTTGGCGTAGTCGGCAGGATGCAGTCTCCGAGCGGAGATGCCACCAACCAAGGAGGGGCCGTGGACTCGGGGGGCAACGGTTGCCCCCGGTCCAGTATATCCTTGGGGGCTATGCTAAGCAACCTGCCTAGATACTCCAGCACCAATACCAGGCTGTGGAGCTGGATGGAGCGGATGCGAGGGCTGTTTAGAAGGCATCCGACTACCCCCGACTTAGAAGCTGAGGTATCCCTTATGGCATTGGATGGGGAGGCCCAGAATTCTGTAATGTTGAGACCTCCAGGACAGCGTAACACCTTTGCTAGGGTCTTACAGATATTGGAGGTGACTGATGGGGATCCGACAAATGTGGGGGAGCTGAGAACCCGGTTGTTCAGTCGTATGCAGGGGGAAGGGGAGACAGTCACCCAGTATATGAACGTCCTTCAGGAATTGTTCACTGCCATCGAGCGAAAGGACAGCATAGGCGTGGGACCCATCGACATCACCCTATGCGACTTATTAGTGACCGGACTCCGTGACCCTCTGACTAAGCTGGCATTACGGGAGCAAGTCCGGGTAAACCCGCGTATAGCTTTCTCCGAGGTGGGGAGTCGGGCACGCGCATGGGAGCAGGAACAGGGGCTGACAGTCCCCATGGGGAAGGTCCGGAGCACGGAAGTCTTCATGAATGCCAGTGAAGAGCCCCAATGGGTGGAAGAAATGAAACAGGAGTTGAAGGACATCAGGGGCGAACTGGCCAAGGTGAAGAGAAGGGCCGAGGCCACAAGTGAATGGCCTAGTGCCAGCCATGGGTCCTGGGGTCCTCGCCATCCCAGGGGCAGTTGGCCTCAACAGCCTCCGGAATGTTATGAGTACAGAGAACCTGGCCACCAAGCCCGAGAATGCCTGTAGCGTGGGAGATACGCACCCCAGCGGCCATCTGAGCTGGGGGAACGCCGCTCGGGGCCAGAAACCACCACGAGGGGTGGTGGAAGTCCTGAAGATATGACTGCAAAGTGTTCAGTGATATGGGCAGAGGTCGAAGGTCATGCCGTATGTTGCCTAGTAGATATGGCGTCTCAAATACCAACCATGCCAGCGATTTATTTCCAGCATTTTTCCAAAGCCAGGAGGCCCCAGTGGGGGAACCATGATACAGTTGGTAGCCGCCAACCAGCTACCGGTTCCTGACGTCGGAATAGCCTGGATGCAAATTACGCTGTGCGGCAAATCACTCTGTCGCCGAGGAGTGATCCTGACCCAGAGAGAGACAGACAACAAACATCCGGTTACCCTGGGTATGAACATACTGTGAGAGTTCGGCAGCCTACTCCTCAATGAGCCCACGCAAGAGACCTTGAGCCAGTGGGGCTCACGCACGCCCCAAGGGCGCGTCTTCCAGCAGTTGGTGCGAGGAGCGCGAATCCTCCAGAACTGCCAGGTGGGCGAGGTACTAGGGAAGGTGATCGCACCGGCAGATCCTCCACTTGTGCTGCCGCCTGGGCAGACAGTAGTGGCCTTGCCTATCTGGGCCACTGTGCCCCTGGAGGCAGTGGAGATACAGGTGGAGCCCTGCTTCTCGGAGCACCTACCTCCTGGAGTCCTGTTGGCCCACACCTTGGCCACTGTGCGGCAAGGGACCGTCCTGGTGCACTGTGTCAACCTCGAAGACCAAGACATTGCTCTGAAGCCACAAGCCGAAATGGCGAAGTCGGTAAGGCCTCTGGAGGAGGTGTCCCCGACCCCTGCATTCTAGCTAAAAGTGCAGGCAGGGGACCCTTGGGCGGTATCCATTCAATCTCTTCGGACCACCGGGCCCCCGGCCGACAAAAAGGGCCCAGCCATCCTGGAGAAAATGTGAGCGGAACTCTCTGGCCTGACCCCGCCCAAATATTCCAGGTACAAATGCTTCTGGGCCAGTACCAGGAGGTATTCTCCAACCTTGAGGATGATTTTGGATGTACCACAGCCATCACGCACGGCATTCCCACTGCAGGAACAGCTCCCATCAGAGAATGATACAGATTCCCTCACAACTATATCAGGAGGTAAAAACACTACTGGGTCAGATGCTGCGAAAAGGAGTAATCCGTGAAAGTCCGAATCCCTGGGCAGCCCCCATCGGGTTGGTCCGCAAGAAAGATGGCACCTTGAGATTCTGTGTGGACTTTCGAAAATTAAACGCCTGTACCATCAAAGACTCTTACCCGCTGCCTCGGATAGAGGAATCCCTATCTGCCCTGGGGAAGGCAACATACTTTTCAACCCTAGATCTGGCCAGCGGGTACTGGCAGGTGTTAATGTCAGAAGAAGACCGCGCCAAGACCGCATTCATCTTACCTATGAGACTGTTTGAATTTAATTGCATGCCGTTTGGGTTGGCCAACGCCCCGGGGACCTTCCAACGGCTGATGGAGCGGTGTTTGGGAGATCTCAACTTCGAGGCCACATTGATATACCTGGATGATATCATTATCTATGCTGCCACATTTGAGGACCATCTACGGCGGTTGGGGCAGGTGCTCAGGCGGCTGCAGAAGTACGGGTTGAAGGTAAAGCCCCAGAAATGCCACCTGTTCCGCACGCAGATCGAATAACTGGGACATACCGTCTCCACAAAGGCGTTAGACCCTCCATGGAGAAGGTCGCCGTGATTCAAGAGTGGCCTACTCCCGAGATGGTAAAAAATGTAAGAGCCTTTCTGGGGTTGGCAGGATACTACCGCCGCTTCGTAAAGAACTTTGCCCACCGAGCCCGAGCCCTGCAAGACCTGCTGAAGGGGGCCCTTGCCGGAGCTAATGGATGGAAGATTCAGTGGCGAGAACCGCAGGAAGAGGCCTTCCGAGATCTTAAAGCCACACTCTTGGATGCCCTGGTGTTAGCGTATGCAGATTTCTTGCAGCCGTTCATACTGCACACTGACGGGAGCCTCCACGGGCTAGGAGCGGTATTGTCCCAAGTCCAAGACGGCCGGAAGAAAGTGATCGCTTACGGCAGCTGATCACTTCATGACTCTGACCGTAATCCTGACAATTACAGCTCCTTTAAGCTCGAGCTCCTCGCAGTAGTGTGGGCCATGAAGGAGCGGTTTGCAGAGTACCTGGCGGCCTCTGAGGTGGTGGTACGGACTGACAACAACCGGTTGGCCCACCTCGAAAATGCCAAATTAGGGGCTCTGGAGCAACGATGGGTGGCCCGGATGGCCAAATTCAAGAACAAGATCATCTATTAAAGGGGAGCGGAAAATGTACATGCTGACGCCCTCTCCAGGATCTGGTGTACAACCCCAGGGCGAAGTCGAGACGATGAACTGGAAGGAGAAGAGACACCGTTCGCCCTGGCCCCTGCCGACCTCACAGCCGCCACCTGAGAACAATCCCATATAGGACTCCGATGGGGTATGCTGGAACAATCCCGTGATAAATGGATCCAGCAGCAGCAAGAAGATGGCCAGATTGGACCCCTGCACCAATGGATGGCCAGCGGCAAAATACCTAATGACTCCCAAAGGCAGACCTTGACTCAAGACACGTTGTTAATGCTACGCCAATGGGAGAAATTAGTACTCAGGAAGGGACTATTGTACAGCAATGCATTATCGAAGACGACCTCAGCAACAGCTTGGCAAGTAGTCGTACCAGGAGCCCAACTTAGTGAACTAGCTAGGGAAGCCCATGAAAAAGGGGCTCATTTTGGGGCTCAAAAGACTTTTCAGTGGTTACAACAAATGGCGTACCATCCTCGCTTACAAACCGCAGTGGAAGAGGCTTGCTGGGCGTGTCGCCTATGCGAGTTAGCTAAACCACCCACACAACGGCCCCCAGTACAGACAATAGTAACATCAGCACCCCTCGAACTCTTGATGATTGACTATTTGATCATTGGCCCCGCGCACCAGGGGTATGAACTCGTCATGGTGGACCATTTCACCAAGTTCGCCATGGTAACCCCTACCCGAGATCAAACTGTGGAATCAGCCGCCTACGCGATTTGCAAAAACTTTATCCAAGTGTATGGCTGTCCCCAACGGATACATTCAGACCAGGGGGCGTGTTTCCTGGGAAAAGTCATGGAAGAACTACACCATCTATATGGTATCGACAAATCCCGGACCACTCCATACCACCCGCAGGGAAATGGGGCCTGCGAACGATTTAATCAGACGCTAATCCAAATGTTATGCACCCTGGAGAGTGACCGAAAGGTCCGCTGGCCTGAGTACATCCCTGAACTAGTGTGGGTTTATAACAACCAGGTACACCGAATCACCGGCTACACCTCTTACTCGATGCTATTCGGCTGGGAAGGCAAAGGGATCACGGAAGTGGAATTGAATCCAGAAGAACAACAACCATGGACAGGGGTTTCGTCGTGGGTGTGAAACCATCGGCACCGGCTACAAAACCTACACCGAATCGTTCACACAAAACTCCAGGACCTGGAACATCCAGAGGGGACTCTGCCTTAGCTCATTAACCTCCAGGTCGGGGATCAGGTACTTGTATGAGATCAGCGCCCTCAGAATAAGCTGGAACCTCGCTGGAAAGAGAGCCCATATCGAGTGTTACACTGAGTAAGCCCAGACGGGCCAGTGTACGAAATACAAACTGAAAAAGACGAGGGCCTCCCTACCCATACTCTGCACCGTAATATGTTACGGCCCTGTACTTCCACCGACCCCATACGACCCGAGACCACTCCTCAGGTCTCAGAACCTCTGCCAACAGTCTGGGATGAGGACGACGAGGAAGACCTCCCAGCAGTACAAATGGACATTTCAAATAATAATATCCCAGCGGACCCAGTCGACTCCCCAGGTCCGACTGACCCGCCAACCTCCACCACCCCAGATAACTCCACCACTGTCGAACCAAGATGCTCTGAGCGGTCAACAGCTGGCAAACCCCCCGAACGCTACGAACAGGATCAGTTCATATTGGCAGAGGAAACTTTTGTCTCAGAAAGCCGACCCGGGCCTTCCCAAACCCTCGCCCGAGGACTGGCGAGCATACAGGATGGGGGAGTGTGGGAGGAGGAGTCCCCGCCAGCAGACGGCAGACGACAGAGCAGCAGAGAAGGAGCAAGGATGTGAGAGGGAGCCAGAGAGCCTCAGGGGGAGCCAAAGCCCTGAGAGGACATCTGCGACTGAAGGGACGGAAGAGGGACTCACTATCGACAGGAGGGAGACAGCACTGCGCCACTCAGCAGAGGAACACCGCCCGCCCATCCTCGCTCCAGCCTGCGGCCGCTACCGCCAGACACCAGCCCACTGCTGCGGCCTGTCCACTGCCGCCCGCGGCCACTGCCGACTCACTCCAGCATGCGGCTGCGGCTTACCCGTTGCTGTCCGCGGCCCCCGCAGCTCAGCCCCGGCCTGCGGCTGCGGCCTCCATTGCCCGGTCCCCGGGCATCGCCGCATCATCCCTGCCAGAAGGCGCTTCGTAGGGGAACCCACCAGAGGCCTGCTGTGCCTCCACTTCACTGGGGTGTAGGAACGCCCGAAGTCTTCACCAGATTCTTGTCGGCTGGGCAATCCTCGCCGGCTGGGCCCAGCGGCTGAAACGCCGAAGCATCATCGAACAGCACCCTGCCAGATGTCAGAGAGGATAAGTGACACATTGTAGCTAAGGACCCCTAGTCAGCCATACCGCGGCCCCATAGTGACCGGTCTTTGCCAGGTTAGTCGTGTTCACATTACTATTGTATTCTTGTCTTGATCCCTGCGAGGACAATTATTGTTAGCTTGTTTTGGTTGCTCAAGATAGCCCCTATAGGCATCTATATATATAAATGTTAAACCTTAAAGTTCAACCCATCTCACGCCTCGTCACTGCATACAGCATACCTGCGAGTACTACACAGCCCTCCAGCATGTGGTGGATTTTAATTGCAACAGGGTCCTACCTACCCATAAAATCAGACTTTGAAGAGAGGTATTCATATCTACCAAGGAATTCAGACTTCAGTCTTAAGCCGGGGTCAGACTTGCGAGAACCTTGGACTAGTTTCGCACGTCAATACCCTGCACTGCCGTCGACACTCGGATTAGAGCGTTCAGCTGCATGTATTTCTATGCAGCCACACGCTCCACTCCCGAGTGCTGGCGGCAGTGCTTGGTATTAAAATGCGAGACTCGTCCGAGTTTCTCGCAAGTCTGACCCCGGCCTTAGAGAAATATTCACACTAGACTTGTTCTACCCAGCTGATTTGAGACCGCCTTGTCGTTGGCTGCTGGGCATGCATGGATTGGCCAAATTAAGCATCTCATGTTTTTCCTAGTATCCAGAAGCAGTATTGCTATTCATATTTCATATATTTCACATTGACATGCTTTATCACTACAGAGTACAACATTTTTGTTTATGGGACTGCATTAAAGGTATACAGGCCTTCTTTTTTGAATGGGGAATGAGTGATATCTTCGTGTACTTGTAGGTTACAAGGCATGAGAAGAATGTAACATGACTATATAAAATATATGCAAATTGTCCCTTTGAGGACTAGAGGAAGAGAACTAAAACTCTAGTGCCAGCTAAAGGAAGCAGCAATCCTAAAAGTCAATATCGACTAATGAGTCTTGTCAGATGAATTAGGATAAAAGCCAAAACCAAAATCTCAATTTGCAGACACTGTGTTTTGGGAAACTGCCCCTCGTCAGTGCAAACTGTGAGATTTGATTTGGCAGCATGAGACTTGATATGTCAGGCTTCACATGTCACGCTCCACAAGGAGAAACATTACCCCTTGTATCCCGGTCGTCTCACCCAGTCAAACCAGATGTCAGACTTTGCAGTGATGAGGGACAGTACCCCGAAACACAGTGTCTGCAAATTGAAATTTTGGTTTTGGCTTTTATCCTGTCATGTGACAAGGTTTGTTAGAGAGTCGATGTTGACTTTTATGATTGCTACTATGAAAGTTATAGCCCTTTTCCTCTCTGGCTTGACATGTCACTCTCCACAAGGAGAAATGTCACTCCTTGGATCCCTATATAATGCATAGTCACAACTGTGTCCAGTGTTACAGCTCAGACCTATTTATTGCTTTTAGTTGCAGTAAAGGGCAAAGCCACTATTTTATATACAGAGCTGGGTCTAGTAGACAATGAAGAGAATTTTTTGCTGTTTTTTTATTTTGATCACTGTGATAGGGTCTATCACAGTGATCAAAATGAACCAATACAGTTAGGTCCATATATATTTGGACAGAGACAATATTGTTCTAATTTTGGTTCTGGACATTACCACAGTGAATTTTAAACAAAACAATTCAGACTTTCAGCTTTCATTTGAGGGTATCCACATTAAAATTGGATGAAGGGTTTAGGAGTTTCAGCTCCTTAACATGTGCCACCCTGTTTTTAAAGGGACCAAAAGTAATTGGACAATTGACTCCAAGGCTATTTCATGGACAGGTGTGGTCAATCCCTTCGTTATGTCCTTCTCAATTAAGCAGATAAAAGGCCTGGAGTTGATTTGAGGTGTGGTGCTTGCATTTGGAAGGTTTTGCTGTGAAGGCTACATGCAGTCAAAGTAGCTCTCCATGCAGGTGAAACAAGCCATCCTTAAGCTGCAAAAAACAGAAAAAACCCATCCGAGAAATTGCTACAACATTAGGAGTGGTAATGTCTAGAACCAAAATTAGAAAATGTTGTCTCTGTCCAAATATATATGGACCTAACTGTAGGAAAAATTTCCTATTTTTGCCTGGCACCGGCAGGTATATCTTGGCGGGCACAATGCCCTTGCGCCTGCCACTTTTTACCTGGAATAAGATGCCGAGGGCCGGGGGAAAGAGCCAGAGGGTCCAGGGATGACTTCCAAGGATGGCAGATGTACCTCGAGGGGGGCTCGGGGGACCCCATTTCTCTATCCTCTGGTTTTCTAGATTATATCAGAAGAGGGAGAAATTAATGTCTTTAACAATGGTAAGGATATACTGGGAGTTGTACTTAACAGTCATCATCAGATTGTATACTATACATGAACTGATGGGACACAGGTAGTGTCACAAGTAAACATTTACATCCACCTCATAGGTGGCATTTTCTTTGATTGGTGTCTTTCCTATTCCTTTTGTCTTCATGAAGTACAGACATGATGAAATTATCAAGTATAATTAAACTGCACCATAAATATAAATATCTCCCATGCTGTTCCTCTGAATAAATAATTGATGTGCTTCCTACACAAAATATCCCCAACTATACACACACTGCCCTTCTACAAATTACTCACCCATACTTCCCCTCTGCAAAATATCCTCCCTCACACTGTTCCTCTGAAAAATATCCCACACTGCCCCTCTCCCAATCTCCCCCACACACTGCCCCTCTCCATAATATTCCTGCCACACTGCCCCTCTCCATAATATCCCCCACACTACCCCTCTCCATGATATTTCCCCACACTACCCCTCTCCATGATATTTACTCCCACACTGCTTCTCTGCAAAATATCCCCCTATGCTGTCCCGATCCAAAGTATCCCCCTACAATGACCCTCTGCAAATTATCCCCCACACAGGCCCTCTTAATGAACTATCCCCCACTCCCACTAATCCACAATGAAAAAACATTTAATATTCAGCTCCTTGATGAAGCGCTTACTGGTACCTGACGTGTCTCTGCAGAGCAAGCAGCAGTGTGAAGACATCATCAGCATGCTGACCTCATCACGCCCCTGCATGTTGGGCTATGCAAGGATGAGCACTACTCTGCCTCAGTCCTAGTGCCACAGTGTTCAAGTATATTCACGTCAGAAAGATGAAATGACCGATGTATATAGGTAGGAGGTAGCTTACACCTTCGGACAGCTCTGTGGGCCTCATTCAGAGGCTTGATCTATCATCACCTCCACCTTCTCTTCAGCAGCATGCAAGTCAGCCTCTATTAGCTTGCCTTTTGCACACGAATGCACTGTACAACTAAATCCAGCAGGGCCAGGGGGTGGCATGCTGTGCTGTTCAGGCCCTGCTGGTTTCAGCTCGGCTGAAGACAGAGTCGAGATGACCATAGATTGAGTGGCCCACTAAAGGGACCAGCCCATCTGGCATTTGCCAGAGATGCTAGATGGCCAGTCCAGCCCTGCCTTGATTTATCATTGCCTTTACACCTGTTCTTCCTCTAGTTTTATGTGTTGCATGCCTCTTATTGCTACATCCAATTCATTATTCCATTTGCACCTTTTTTCTGTTTATCGTACATGCGCTCATCTCTTTTTTTACTTTGTGGGCGGAGTTTAGGTGCTCCATATTTTTTCATTTGATTCATCAATTGCAACTTTTTTAAAAATAAAAAAAATTTCATTTGGTGTAATTTCATTTCAGTCCTCTCCCGATGTGTTTTTGAGTACGCCAGATATATGACATAATTTTTACAACTTTTTTCCTCAAAAGCAATTCAAGACGGGAAAAAAAAAATCATTTTTCATCTTTGTGTCAGATTCATGAGTCATGTTCACCATTTAGATCAACTTGAAGACTAAAAGGTAACTAATATCACAAGACAGAAAAGGAAAATGATGAATCTAGTCCAAAGCGTGTGTTTACATACTGGTAGAAATTCATCATTTGGCTTTTTATGTCCCTTTCCTTTTCTATCTTGTGGTATTAGTTACCTTTTTTTGTCCAATTCATCAAAAACAAGGTGAACAAGGTTCATGAATTTGGTGCAAAGTCAAAAATGGATCTATTTTCTGTCTTGAACTGCGTATGCAACTTTTGGCTCAAAAAATGACAATTTGGTTTCAAAAGTCGCAAAAATTGCATAAAATCTGGAGTTCTTGAACACACACCAGGGGGGACAGAAGTGAAATTGTCCCAAATTTTAAGACTTTTTAAAAAATCGCAGTTGATGAATCAGGCAAAAACATCTGGAATCGCTAAACTTCACCCACAAAGAGGAAAAGCTATAAAAAAACCCCGAAAAACACGCACACATAAAATAAACTTTACAAAGGCGCAAACAGAAAAAGGAATTGGGTGCAAACCAAAAAAATGACCAAAACTTACAAAACTAGACAAAAGACAGGCGCGAAAGGCAGTGATGGATTGGGCCTCTGAGTTTTAATGCTGACTTTTTGTAGGGGAAACTCTACGTTTTCGAGAAGGATTTGGTAGAGTTTCTGCTCCAAAAGCTCCTAAAAAAACCTTTTCGTGCTTACCATTTTATATAACTGTTGATTCCATTTTGCTGTCTAAAATATTGAAAGTCAGGAAATATTTTGATTATTTTATTGTCAGGCAACAAAAGGAAAAAAACATCCTAAAAATGACCTCAGCGCTAAACTTCTCTAGTTACTTTTTAATGGTTTACGCTCTTAAAGTAATATTAAAGATAATGAAAATAGAGCATGCAGCAGAAGAATATAATTGCAAGTTCGATTCCTACAAAAAGTCACGATGAACTTGTTCAGAGCAGAACATCTCTTGCTTTTGTCTAATAGTAGACTTTAATTAAGTGCATTCTGACCTTTCCAAAGATTTTTATATCACCTTGCGTTTGGCTCGGCTTCACTCAATTATTCCTTGAATGGTATAATTAGTTGCTAATGATGAGGTCACACTAGTGATAGAAAAGTAACAATATGGACACAAATAAACAGTGATTAGCGGGACTATTGAAACATTGGAGTTTTATGCGCAAAATATTCTGTTTTAGGGAGCTTTAACCCTATAACGACCCACCTGGTATAAATGTGCTTCTTCAATATAGCAGGTATCAGACGGTAGGAAACCCTGGGGAAAATGCCAATACTTCTGCATGACCTGGCGATCATGTGATCAATGGGTGTCTGCTGGCATACAGGAGCTGCTGAGTCCTAGCAGACCTCGATTTGGTTCTGCAAGAGACTTGTGTCTCTCCAGTGGGCTGTTTAAGGTTTCATTCAAACGTCCGTTTTCACGTACAAGTTTTATCCATGGAGAGGGTAAAGAAACTTCTTTTTATTTTTCTCATCCAAGAAAAACTGATAAAACTTGGACTAAACTCAGATGAAACTCTGCTGAAAATCATATTGCATACTCACATGGCTGAGATTGCAATGATTAAAGACCTGAGGGTCTGAAATGCGTCTGCCTATTATCTCCCCAATCCGGGGCTGTGAATATCATGCTGTTGTCTTATTTTTAGTTTACCTAATACATTTTATATTTTTACATACATCGGATTTCTGAAGCTGGATTTACCTTTTTCGGCTATCCACATTGCTCAGGAAGCGCACGAAACAAGAATGATGGTGAAATCACAACGCACTGGAGGTACGTGAAACAATGATTTCACCTTCATCCTTGTTTCATGTACCTCCTGAGCAATGTGGGTATACAATATGATCTGATCTATCATATAGTTTTCTATTGACTTGTATTACGATGTGGATAGCTTATCCTTAATACTAATATTACACTAACTTATCTTGCTACCTTTTTTGTATAATATTTATTACATAGGTGCAATAGATATACTCTTGCTATCTCTTTTTTACTTCTGGTATAGCAAGGTTTCCACTGTGGTTCTATGCTTGTTATAGTGATATCATATTTTCATTACCTGTGCTGCTTAATTTTTTATTTCTTTAATTTTTTGTATTATTGTGTGTGTTTAATATATTAATAATAAAGATCTTATTGATTTTATTGTTCTTTTTTTTTTTTTCTATTTTTGGTGTTTCACATATTGTGCCCTTGATGAGTTTTCGGTGAGTTTTTTACGCTGCATATTTTTGCTGCACCAAAAACACAACATCTTACTAGAAATGGGAGAACCCGAACAGTAAAGTTTGGCATCCACACCAAACACCTACTGTTCGGGCTCAGACACTGAACAAGGACTTCACCAGTGCGTCCATGTTAATGTTCAGGTTTGGCCCACTGAACATCAGGTGTTTGTCGAGCTGTCATACCCATGACAGCATGGCAAGCACTGCTTCTGATTGGCTGTAAAATCATTACCACCAGTCAGATAGCCACGGTTCCTACGCTGTCAAATGACAGTGTGAACGCGCAACTGTGATTGCAGGTATAAAGTTTACCTCCGGTCACTGGTGTCGGTTGATGGGACTTCTGCTCCCATCAGCTGATGCATGCTGCCGCTAATAACAGTGAGAGCAGGAGCGGCTGATGGGAGTATTCATCAGTTGGCACCAGCGTTGTAACTAAATAGTTAAGAAACCCAGCATTGGTTCCCCTGTATTCTGGATAAGCAGTCAGGCAAAACTCACAGCTGGGTGCTGCAACCCTCAGCTGTCAGCTTCAGGTTATCAAGAATAGAGGGGGACCCAAGCTATTTTTTTAATTACTTAAATAAATAATTAAAAAAAAATGGCATGGGGTCCCCTCCATTTTTGAAAACCAGCCTTGCTTAAAGCACACAGCTGGGGGCTGGTATTCTCAGGCTGGTAAGGGACCATGGATGTCGTGTTCAATCTGTACGGTGCCAAGATGCGACCGTCCCGGCTGAAACCCACTGGTGAATGAGCTGCTGAGAGCGCAGCATCATTCACCAGCTGTGACATCATCGAGGCGGAGCTGAACTGCAGTGACCTCAGGACCATGGGAAAATGCCAGTGATGACATCAGCGCCGGTCACTGCGCTGCGCTCTCAGCAGCTCATTCACCAGTGGTTTTCAGCCAGGATGGACGCATCTTGGCACCATCCAGATTGAAAACTATTTAGCTCCCAGACATTGATTACGGTGTGGGACAAAACGACGGACATGTATGGTATATTGTTGGTTTTTTATTTTATTTTTATTACAGGAGATTGAGGGCTTAGCTGGGATTAGTTGACGCAGTAAGTATGGTTTAATTGAGATTAATAAAGGGGTCTGTCATTATTTCAAATAAAGGACTTCATTCTTACTGTGTCTTTATTTAACATATAACTATAGGATTAGTAATGGATAGGTGTCTTATAGACACTTCTCCATTACTGCATTACTAAGCAGTGGGCTTGATGTCACCTAACAATACAAAAGTGACATTAACCCCACGAATATTAACCCCACTTGCCACCGCTACAGGGCAAGTGGAAAAAGCCTGGTAAAGTGCTAAAAAAGATGCATCTAATAGATGTGCTTTTTCTGGGCAGCTTTGGGCTGTTGTTTTTAGGCTGGAGGGGCCAATATCAATAGCCCCTTACCAGCCTGAGAATACCAGCCCCCAGCTGTAAGCTTTAGCAAGGCCAGTTGTCAAAAATGGGAAGGACCCCACACCATTTTTTTTTTAACATTTACAAGATGAAAATGATGAAATGGTAAGAAAGGATGTTGAGAAGGCTGAACTTTTGAATTGATGCATCTGTTTTCTCTCAGAATGGAAATGTAACATCAACTGATCTTCACTGTCCTGTTAAAGGAATAGAAGAACCCAGGCTATCTATAAACAGAAATATAGTGATGGAATACTTACCTAACATAAATGAATTCAAGTCTCAGGTCCAGATGAATTACACCCCAGAGTACTGAAGGAGATAGCAGAAGAAATTTTTGAACCACTTTCCATAATCTTTGAAAGATCTTGGAGATCAGGAGAAGTGCCAGAAGACTGGAGAAGAGCAAGTGTTGTTCCTATCTTCAAAAAGGGGAAGAAGGTGGACCCAGGCAACTATAGGCCGGTGAGTCTGACTTTTATACCAGGAAAGATCTTTGAAAAAATTGTTAAAAAACATGTATGTCAGTACCTGGATAAGAATGAAGTGATTAACCAGAGTCAGCATGGGTTTGTAACTAATAAGTCATGTGAGACTAACTTAATTTCCTTCTATAACAGAATCACTGACTGGGTGGATCAGGGAAATGCTTTAGATATAGTATATCTTGACTTCAGCAAAGCATTTGACAAAGTATCTCATACAATCCTTATAGAAAAATGACTAAGTATGGAATGGACAAGGCAACTGTTAGGTAGATTCATACCTGGCTTAGTGATTGGACCCAAAGTAAATGGCTGCACATCCATTTGGAAGAATGTCTCAAGTGGGGTACCACAGGGCTCTGTTTTGGGCCCTGTGTTGTTCAACATCTTTATCAATGATTTAGATGAAGGAATTGAGGGTACACTGATTTAATTTACTGATGACACAAAATAGGAGGGATAGCTAATACTAGAGAAGAGAGAGAGAGGATTCAAAAAGATATAAATTATCTGGAGCAGACTGGCGTAAAGGCAATTTTATAAAGCAGATGTCAAAAGAAGAGACAAGATGGATTTTTGAATTAAATACTCTTAAACCAAAAGGACTGAATAATGAGATCGAATTGTTGGCTTTTGATTAAGACAAGAAAGAGATAAGGAGCTGATGCTATATGGGAGTCACACGTGCAGGAGGAGCCATCCCTGACGAAGGAATCCGTAGCAATTCCGAAACGCGTAGGCTTAGGACTATTGGCTCCTTGTGCACACCATATTCTCCTGCTGGATACAACGTAACTCTGCCAGTCACGTGATCTGAACAATTTTGGTTTTTGCAACAGGTATTTCAGTTTCATATATCTAATAACTGATGGACTCAGTTATATTTCTGGATTCAAATGAGGTTTATTGTACTAACAGAAAATGTGCAATCTGCATTTAAACAAAATTTGACCGGTGCAAAAGTATGGGCACCCTTATCATTTTCTTGATTTGAACACTCCTAACTACTTTTTACTGACTTCCTGAAGCACTAAATTGGTTTTGTAACCTCATTGAGCTTTGAACTTCATAGCCAGGTGTATCAAATCATGAGAAAAGGTATTTAAAGTGGCCACTTGCAAGTAGTTCTCCTATTTGATTTTCCTATGAAGAGTGGCATCATGGGCTCCTCAAAACAACTCTCAAATGATCTGAAAACAAAGATTATTCAACATAGCTTTTCAGGGGAAGGATGCAAAAAGTTGTCTCAGAGATTTAACCTGTCAGTTTCCACTGTGAGGAACATAGTAAGGAAATGGAAGAACACAGGTACAGTTCTTGTTAAGCCCAGAAGTGGCAGGCCAAGAAAAATATCAGAAAGGCAGAGAAGAAGAATAGTGAGAACAGTCAAGGACAATCCACAGACCACCTCCACAGACCGGCAGCATCATCTTGCTGCAGATGGTGTCACTGTGCATCGGTCAACACCTGGCTATGAAGTTCAAAGCTCAATGAGGTTACAAAACCAATTTAGTGCTTCAGGAAGTCAGTAAAAAGTAGTTAGGAGTGTTCAAATCAAGAAAATGATAAGGGTGCCCATACTTTTGCACCGGTCAAATTTTGTTTAAATGCAGATTGCACATTTTCTGTTAGTACAATAATCCTCATTTGAATCCAGAAATATAACTGAGTCCATCAGTTATTAGATATATGAAACTGAAATACCTGTTGCAAAAACCAAAATTGTTATAAAGAAAAAAGGTTAACATTAATAGGGGTGCCCAAACTTTTACATATGACTGTATCTGCCTGTATTGCTATATCACTTTTGCACTCACAGCACGTAACAAAGCGGCACCAATATAAGTATATAGCGCTAGACGCTTATGTCCAGAAGTGCATCCTCACGCTACTTGGGCACGATATGACTTATTAGTATTCCATCAAATTTGGGGATTAATTGTGTTATTTTTATCAAGCTGGGCACACATTGTTTAATGTAATTTTATGAGAATATTACCACTGTACGTTATGTTAAGGGAATAATTTTCATCATCTTTCACTGAATACATCTATCTACAGCTCATAAATAATTTCCCCCTCTTTTTTACTCTTTAGCTGGTTATAATAGACTTTTGATAGAAGTCACGCATTCCTTCATCTAATATCGAAAATCCTTCAACAAACAAGGTACATTTTTCGATAAATCTATCAGTAATGTTTTGTTATGAGGAATCACAGCGCGAGTACGTATACTATATATACATTTTTTGAGAATAAATACCCCATTGTGGTAAGGGGATTGTTGATACTTGCAGCTGATCCAGCATATATATACTTGCGCTGCTAACCTAATTTTATTCACATGTATTACTATTATTTATATATTTCCTTACTGCAGGGTATATATTCATCGGTTTTATGCTAGTTTTTCTGTTAATGGGCACAATTTTAATGAGAAGATTGCACTTATACTAACAGGCATGCTGGCCCAGTTTTTGTTGTTGCTTTAGTTTCTTGTACTTACTATATTTGGGGGAGGGACCACTCCCCTTTGGGCTATACATTTTGTCTATTTAATTTACCACAGGTAGGTATAAAACACAGTCAGGTCTAGCTCCTGCTCTGACTCCCACCTATTTTGAGGCCTGCTGGCACATGGCAAGGTGAATTGCTAGGCTTTGGGGCCATCTTGATTGGGCATGCCTTGTCATGTTGGGATTACTTTTACGCTTTCATTGAAACAGTATCAACTAAGTACCTTGTGTTTGTTGCATGTATTACTATTATTTATTTACTTACTACAAATTATCTATTCATTATTTTATGATAGGCTTCCATTTTAACCTGATGTGTTAAGGAGCAGAGGGAGAAAGCCATAGCAGGAAGATAAACACTTGCCGGATGCTGGAGCCCGGACAGTTGAATAACAAATTTTTGTCTCAAAAAGTAATCTCCTTTCTTGTAAAAGAAAACCTACTTTCTTCAATCCTTGTTATTGCAGGTAAAATCCATGACCAGAAGCACAGGGCCATTTACTAGTGACTGCTCATATAATGGATGTTACACATTTGCCCCAGTCAGTTAGAATTTCTTGTGCTCCATGTTGGGCTTTGCAAGTAGCTTGGTATGCTCCCATGTGTTGTATTTCCTAGGCCTATATAAGAGTTTCCAAGACAAGCAACATTGGGTATTGCATTAAGACTTTCGAGTAACTCTTTTAGTTTGTCTGTAGACAGTTCCTGTCCACAGGCTCCAGGCTGTCTCCTGGTCTCCTCGCCTGTGATTTCCAGTCCCGGAGCTACTTGACTGTGGCCTTCAGTAACCTTGCTGCCTGAAGGTGTTTTACAGGACTTTCTTCACCTATTTGTGGCCTACAGTGAGCCTGCCGCCTGTCAGTGGTTTTCAGGACGTCACCTTCTTGTCTGCGGTTTCCAGTAACTTTGCTACCTGTCAGGGAAAATTTTTCCTTATTGCCTGGAGCTTCCATGATTTTCAGACTTTCTAGTTACACTGGATTTCTGTCTGATGCCGTTTTCCGACCTTTTAGGACTTCTGTTTCATTTCCATGAGTTTCCAGGACATCTCCTATCTGCCTGCGGCTTCCTTTGTATTTGGACTTTATTGTTACTTTGGAGTTCTGTCTGCTATCTGTCTGCATCTCCATGACACCTTCTGCCTGTGGCTTCCAGTCCTTGAGTCTCCTGTCTGCCTGCATTCTTCAGAAACTCTGAAATCTGTCTGAGGTCATCACTAACTTTGCAATCTGCCTGTGATCTCCTGCATGTCTCCCACCTGCCAACAGTTCCTAGAATTATTGTCTGCGGTCTCCAGGACATTTCCTGCTTGTCTAAAGCCCCCTTCACACACAGCGATCTCGCTAGCGAGATCGCTGCTGAGTCAAAAGTTTTGTGATGCAACAGCGATCTCACCAGCGAGATCGCTGTGTGTGACAGCTATCAGCGACCGGCCCCCCTGCCGGCTATCGCTGATCGTTCATGAAAGGTCAGGACTTTTTTTTGGGAATGTTGGTCTCCCGCTTGCCAGCACGCATCGCTGCCTGTGGCAGGCGGGAGAGCAACGACCAGCGATCAGCTAGCTGGTAACCAAGGTAAATGTCTGCTTAGAAACCCGATGTGTACCTTAGTTACCAGCGCGCTGATGCAGGGAGCTGGTAAGCAAGGTAAACGTCAGGTTTCTAAGTGCTGCACACCGCTTAGAAACCCGATGTGTACCTTGGTTACCGGCTCCCTGCATCAGCGCGCTGGAAACTAACGTACACAGCGACGCGCCCACTCGGCGTCGCTGGTGCTGATCACTGGTGAAGCTGCCTGTTTGACAGCTCACCAGCGATCATGTAGCGACACACCAGCAATCCTGACAAGTTCATATCGTTGTCGGGATTGCTGGTGAGTCGCTATGTGTGACGGGCCCCTAAGGTTTACAGCATCCTGCCTGCTTTCTGGTGGTCTAATGAATTTCTCCTGCCTGCCTGCAGTTTCCTTCATCCTGCCTTCTTGCCTGTGGTCTCCTGGATGTTTCCTCCTTGCCTGTGATTTCTAGCATCCTGCCTGCTTGCCTGCTGTCTACTGAACATTTCCTGTCTGCAAATGGTTTCATGCAATGCATCTGCTTGCCTGTGGTCTCTTCAAGTTTTCCAACCTGCCAGTGATTTCCAGGATCCTACCTGCTTGCTTTTGGTATCCTGGATGTTTCCTGCTTGACTGTGGTTTTCAGCATTTCGCCTGCTTGTCTGTTGTTTCCAGTACTTTATTAAGACTTTTAGTTTACCATTTACGTGTCCGCCTGCGGATTCCAGGACATCTCCTGTCCACTTGCAGTTTCCAGAACTTTATTAAAGCTTTAGTTTTCCTTCTATGTGTCCTAGTGCTTGCTTGTGATCTCCTGGATGTCTCCCACTTTCCTGTGAATTCCAGCATCCAGCATTCCACCTGTCTGTCTGCAGTTTCCAGTCCCTCAGCTGTCTGTCTTCCTTGTGCTCGACCTAGCTGCTACATTGATGCCTGTGGCCTATGTGCCCACCCGGGCTCTGGGCATAGTCACCCAGTGGTCCCACTTTATGTAACAATGAAACAATTCTGGAAAATTTTCTGTGTAGTACAAATACTCCTATAAAACATGTTTTATGCACAATTCACAGTGATTATTCTATGAAAAAGCTTGTCCAAATTTGTTTTATAGATGTTAATCTAATAGAGATTCTATGTTGTGGATGTCCTGGAGCAAACACCATTTGTTGCTGTTGTTAAAAATTCCAGAATTGTTTGAGTATCAATTTTCTTCAATATTCTTCTCAATTTAAAAAAAAACCAAGACAGATGGAGCTCATTAAACATGCAACATCATAGTCTCAATGGTTATTTAGCCTTTATGACCCAATATCGAAGGTCAAGCTGCCCAGAATATTGCCATATGTCCACAGTTAGACTTGGTCAGTACATAGCTTAGAAGACAAGTGAAATGATGCCCTAGTTGTTCCTTCTACCATCCACATTTCCATACTAAAAAGCAAAATCTGAAATGTATATTTTGTTTCCTAATTTCTTGCCTGGATTTCATGCACTTCTCTAATATTGCATTCTTAGAAATAACATTTTTTATCTTTTCTAACTCATCATTAAAAGTCCAGCTGCTCGGGATCCCTCATGTCAGTTTGTTTCATTATAGGTGCACTTCGGCATATGTCTTGTACTGACTACAAATGAGCAAATGCTGAGGGGATGCCAAGTGTCAGGTTAACAATACGCCAGTGATGCCTACTGTGAGTACAACTGTGGTTTATTGGACTTAAGTTATAGAATTAAAAAAAAGACCATAAATAAGGTGTACTAAGCAAAATACACACATCTAGTACATAGCAGGCACCGAAATTTGTCAGATTTTTTTTATGACTAACTTGACATTTTGTAAACTCATGTGGCTGCAGGTCCAGTATTGGCACTGTAGAATATTTAGCGATAGTAATAGTATTAAATAAAGCAACTAGGCATAACAGAACAAGAGAAGAATTATTGGGAATTCTGGTGGTTACAAGTAAGCTAAGAAGCAGTACACAGTGACCAACAGCAGCTGCAAAAGCAAAAAAATAGCAAAAAAAATCAATAACTATTTTAAAATTCAATTAATAATTTAAAACTTATCTCTGTATATTGTGAAAACCTCTCAGAGGCAAAGAAGGCGATTGCTGGTTAAAGAGCATCTAAGTCATTTTATGTGGGCATGTAGGTCATAGAAAAATGAATACAATGATATTTTGAGCTTTGCGATATGTCTTATTTCAGAGTAACACACATTTTTCTTAATTTGTAAATGATCTGTTAAGATCTACGGGCCAGAAATAGATCTCCCTGAGAATCTGTCTCCAGAGCCTATTTTAAAATAAAAGGGGGCATTACCGGCTTGAGACATTTAGTGACTGACAGTCACTCTAAGGAGAATATATTTTACATATGTTGACTAGAAATGTGTGAACCTTTCAAGGTTTGATTCTGTTCGGATTCGGCGAAAGGACGGACCGATGTTCGACGAACAGTTCTGCGAACGTATCTGTACCTCACTAAATTTCATGGGAGGCAAAATCAAACGCATAGACAACACCTTTAGGGGAGCAAAAAGCTGCCCAAAAAGCTCAAATTAGGGGCAGACACCATGAAAAGTGGCATCAATTGACCCACAGTGGAAATTTTATAATGATGCAGCAGTCAGGCATGGTCCATGCATGAAGCAGGGTCTGAGCCAGCATTTACAGCTTGGAATTGAAGTTTCAATGAGGACATGGTGGTTAAGGGAGCTGTGTAAGCATTCTTAGCTGGGAGACCAGATACCTCATGCAACACCTCCAATTTTTTATTTTTTTTTATTTCAGCCACACTCAGATGGCACAAATATCAGTTTCATACAGTACTATTGGTAGAAAAACGTAAGGAAAGTAGCACAGGCAGACTGAATATGAGTCAACAGTGTGATGCAGCAGCCAAAAAGGCAAATGCAATTCTAGGATGTATTAACAGAAGCATGCAGTCTGGATCACGTGAAGTCATTATTTCCCTCTACTCATCTTTGGTCAGACCTCATCTGGAATACTGTGTCCAGTTTTGGGTGCCACATTTTAAAAAAGACATCAACAAACTGGAGCAAGTTCAGAAAAGAGCAACCAGAATGGTGACCGGTCTGCAAACCCTGTCTTATGAGGAAAGGTTGTAGGATTTGGGAATGTTTAGCCTGCAAAAGAGAAGACTGAGAGGAGACTTAATAACTGTCTACCAATATCTCAAGGGCTGTCACATTGCAGAATGTTCATCTTTATTCTCATTTGCACAAGGAAAGACTAGAAGCAATGGGATGAAACTGAACGGGAGGAGACAGAGATTCGCTTCCAGATGACGCTGGATCACGTGCATCCGGTTCTCATTGGAGATGAGGCGCGGTCTGGGTTTGATTGATGGCGGGCATGTTTATGGGACTTCTTGCAGGGTCCTGTGCGCACCTCCCGGTGCGCACCCGCTCCCTGGCGCGTCCCCGCTCCTGACCTCCGGCCTCCCCGACGTCGGTTCTACACTCCTGCGGCCGACACTCTGATTACACCATGTGACGCGCTGGCTCCGCCCCCAACATGGCGGCGCCCATCCTCTATTTCTTCCCGGCGTCTTCCCAGGTAAGACGCCTGTGTATCGTTCTGATCCGCTGTCCCTTTGGTCAGTGCTCTCTACGCTCCCAGGCCCTGTACCTTCTCCTTGTGGCTCCTTGTCTGTGTCTTATTGTTTTGCCTCTGTGTTCGCTATCCCTGCGTTCCTGACCTTGCCTCTCCTCTGCCGCTCACTCCTGCCTTCTTCCCTACTGTACTGTGAGTCTCCTGCCCTGTGGTCCTTGTCCGTTTAGCCTCTCACCTCTCCCTCTCTCTTGCAGCCTCCAGCATTCGCCAGCTCGGAACCCTCCATGTCCGTGTCTCTCTCTGGCTCCTTATTCGTTGTCCTCTGTACCGCTGCTCCGCTGACCCTTCACCCTAGTACCCCCTGGTGCTCACCCAGTCGCCCCTTTGGCTCCGGCTATCACGGTTCCATCCCTTGTGGGTCTGCCCCAAACACTCCCTGTATAGGGGGTGGCCCCACCTGGTCAGCTCGCCCGCAGGGGCTCTGGAGCCGTGACCCAGAGGGTCCACTCCAGGTTATTGTCTTTATCTGCCATCTAAAGCACAAACCGTAACATCCATCTTAACATCATGCACAATACAGTCCTCAGAGGTGGCGCCCCAATAACCCTCCTCCCACACAACTGACTGTGGGGAACAACAGATGTGTGAGTCTGCAGAGCTGTTCACACTTTTTATTCCATGGGCAGCAGAGTGTTGTGAATTCACTTTCTGGCCTACCTCTGGTTACTAGTGAAGGTAGTGGAGCTGGTTGTATTGACAGAGGGGTCGCAAATTCTCTTTCCGGGCTCCCTCTGGTGATTACAGGAGGTAATGGAGCTGATCTAATTAACAGAGGTCTGCCACCTGATAATGAGGAGGACGATTGGACATCTGGAGTTTCTGATTGGATTTAAGACAGCCGACTCCCTCTATCCCTGCTGGTGTTTTTTTTTCCTGCCTCCTGAGGTCTTAGTTTCCAGCTCAGTCCCTGCATGCTCAAGCTAAGTGTTCTTTTGCTATTGTTCACATTTGATTTGGTTTTTTCTATTTCAGTGTTGTGTGGTCAGCCAGCCCCTGCTGGGGCTGTGCTGAATTTCCATCCTTATGTTACTGTTTGTGCCAGTTTGTTTTTGTCCCTTATTAGATTGGCCTCTCTTTACTCTGCTTTCAGAATATACCAGAATGCTGATATAGTGGGCGAAGTCTAGTGACTTCAGTGTTTTTTCTATTTGACGTGTTGGGCATTTTTTGCAGGTTTTTTTGCGTGATTGCGACAGTGACTTTCCTTTCCTATCCTGTCTAGTTAGTTTGGGCCCCATCGTTTGCTCAGCCTATTTTCCTACCTGCATCTGTGTTTTCATCTTGTCTCACCGACAATATATGTTTGGGGGCTATCTATTCCTTTGGGGTCTGCTCTGGGGCAGTTTAGATTTCCCCTTTCTTGCTTTAGGCTTATTTAGTTCTCCGGCTGTGTCGAGGCATCTAGAATCATCGTAGGTACGCTCCATGGCTACTACTAGTTGTGTGAAAAGGATCAGGGGTCTGCAATCTGCTTATTTACCAACCTCTCTGGTTTTCTGTGGCTTAGCTTGGTCTTGCTTTCCTCCTCGGTGACCCAATCATAACAGCAGAGGTCTGCTCCAAAGATTCACAGACTCAAGAAAAGGAAAGCATCTGCACTAATGACCAAAATATTTTTCAGTTAGATTTGGAACCGGACGAAGTAGGATCCAAGCAGAGCCCAGACCCTTGTCATCAAATGTTAACCCCTGAAGGTGGAGGTGATCTGATGAGAGTCAGATACCAGAAGCACACGCCAACTGTACTGTGCTATCAGGGCAAGAAGGGGAGGAGGGTGAATCTCAGAGATGAATGGGAGAACAGAGAGGATGGCGATGAGGTTGTAGATCAAGCTTGTTGTGAACCCACAGACACACAGCTGCATAGCTCAACAGAGGAGGTGGAGGAGAAAGACAAGGAGGTTGCATTGCGGCTTACCGCACAGACACACTATGACGCAACCATGAGAAGCACTGTATCCTCAGCCACAACTCTGGATGTAGCCACCAGTGGTGGTGGGTCTGCAGTTCATATGGGTGGCAGGGGTTGCCTAGCCTGGGCCTTTTTTTTAAAATGAAAAGGATGATCCAACTCACGTTATCTGCCAACTTTGTAAAGAAATACTCAGTAGAGGCAAAAATTGCAATAATTTGACTACTACATGCATGAACTGGTACATAATAATAAACATACATTAGTCTGGGAATCTCACTGCGACCTAGTGTGCCCCACCAACCACCGGCTTCCCTTTCAGCTGAATCTGCTGTTTTTTCCTCCTCCATCACTGTAGCAAGTGTTCTCATACAAATTTACGGCCTCAGAACCTCCACTTCTTTGTGCACTACAGTTGGATGAGTGACAGTCGTCAACCGTCTCTGAAGTGGACATGCCTGAAGTATTTGATAAATCTCAGACACCAAGCACATCACATTTTTCTCAATCCACCATAACATCTCCGCCTGCATCTCATTCACAGTCCAGTAGTTTGTCATGTTCTTCCTACTCCACCCTCTCTCAGCACAGCAGCCAGTCCTTGGTCCCACAGTTGTGGTCATGTAAAAGATTGTTTCCTCCTACAACTGGCAAAGAGCTTTAACGTCACCATCTTCAATCTATTGGTCATGGAAATGCTGCTTTTCTGCCTGGTGTATAAAGACGCTTTCCAAAAGCTGGTGCCCATTGCAGTCCCCCAGTACCATTTGCTTAGTCACCATTACTTATGAAAGAAAGCTGCGCCTGAGCTACACCAGCATGCCACAGAAAACATCACCTTTTCCTTGAAAAGATCAATATCTGCCAGGCTGCATTTCACCACTGACACCTGAATCAGCAAGCATGGTCTGGGGCATTACATCTCAATGACTGGCCACTGTATGACTGCTGGTGACTATGGGGGCAGGCGGTCAAGGGGCTACTCCACATGTCTTGGAATCTCCAAGGTTTGCAGGGTGCTTGACGAAGCAGAAGTAAACCACTATACAGCAGAGGATGGAGAACTAAACTACTAGACAACAGGTGTTGCAGAACTAAACTATTAAACATCTAGGGTTGTATAACTAAACCACTACACACCAGAAGATGGAGACCCAAACTACTAGCCAACAGGAGTTGGAGAACTAAACTACTAAACACCTAGGGTTGGGTAACTAAAGCACTATATAACAGAAGATGGAGAACTAGGCAACAGGGGTTGGAGAACTAAATTTCTAAACATGTGATGTTGGAGAACTGAACCACTACACACCAGGGAAAGGAGAACTACACAACTACACAGCATGGGATGGGGAACTAAATCACAAGACACCTATGTGTCACTATGATGGCCTTCATAGTCCCCCAGTACCAGTTGCCCAGTCACCATTACTTCTCAAAAAAAGCTGTGGCTGCGCTACACCAGCATGTCACAGACAACATCATCCATTCCCTGAAAAAATCTATGTCTGCCAGGGTGCGCTTCACCACTGACACCTGGATGAGCAAACATGGGCAGGGGCGTTAAATCTCAATGACTGGGCACCAGGTGACTGTGGTGGCTGTGGAGGCAGGCAGTCAAGGGGCTGCTCCACAAGTCTTGGATTCCTCAAAGCTTGTGAGAAAAACATCAGTATCTAACACTTCCTTCACTACTTCTGCCTCCACCTCCTCCTCTAGGACCTCCACTTGTTCCCTCAACTTCTCTCTTAATGAGGCATGCATTCCAACATTGCAGAGGGAATCCCCAACTACGCACTGTGCAGCCATGGTCACTGAAATCAGGCAGTTTTTAAATTAATATGCCTTGTAGATCGCAGTCACACAGCTGAAGAGTTGAGGACAGCTATCCAGGCGGTGTTATAGCAATGATTGTCTCCACAGAAGAGCATGTGCGGTAACGGTGCAAACCTGTTGCCTGCCCTACACTGGAGCAACCTCACACATGTGCCTTGCATGGCTCATGTCCTCAATCTGGTGGTACAGCAATTTTTCTGCCACTATACTGGTCCTGGATGTGCTACTGCAGAAAGCACTGCTGTTGTGTGCTCACTTCTGCTGTTTATCTACTTGCATCACCAGAGGTCTTTCAGCCTACCGATTAACCATTTAATTTGCAACATGCCAACAAAGTGAAATTCCACTCTCCAGATGCAGCGACTGTGGCAGCAGCAATGAACCCTGGTGCAATATGTCCTTTTCCATTGCCTGGGCCAAAATAGTATGGACATGGCGCAAATCACGCTTGCAGTATGAGGACAGATGTATGACCTTTGCACCCTTCTGCATTGTTTCAAAATGGCAAGTAAGATGGTTAGCACTGATGATGCCATCATCAGCATCACTAGTCCGGTCATCAACATGCTGGAGCGCACATTGAATAGTCTGCGGGAGGAGGTGGTGGTCCCAGAGGAAGACGAGATTGCAGAAGGGATAACAATATCTCACAGTTTTGGACTGTCGTCGCACCAGCCGGTGCCATGGGAGGGTGGTTTACAGTGATCGTGGGGGGTTCATATTACCAAACAAACTGTTAGTGAAGGTGCAGGAGCCGAGGAACAAATGGAGGATAACAAGGAGAAAGAGGTGATGGGCATGCAATAATAGTCAGGAGATGAAAAAGATAATGATCCCCTCTCTGTTTTCCATTGTTGGCGGGAGGGGACATAGAATGCAAGCTTGAGTGATACCAAGACACCATGTACTTGGACCTCATGGAAGCGCTCCACACAAGAGCGCCTTCTTTCTGCACTATCTGCAACATGATGCCTGTATTGTTAAGATTAGAAATACTGCTGACTACTGGGTTGCCACTCTATTAGATCTACTGCACAAGAGTAAATTTTGCCAGAGGCTTCCCCCCTTGTAAATGAACACGCGAATGCTGGAGTATTGAAACATTCTTGTACAAATCTTAAGAGTGGTATTTCCTAAGACAGCAGTCAGGCACACAGTGTTCATCGTAGTTATAGACTTCCAACCCTGGGAACGTCGAGTCGTCAACACAAGAACATTAGCAGCAGCAGTGTAATTGGCACGACTAATTTCTGAGAGTCATTTCACACATTTTCCTGCTCCAGACCACCCACGCTAACACAAGTCTGACATGTTGTGAACAACTGGAGAGGATGGTGCAGGAGTATCTCAAGCTCAATATCATCAGGGGGAATTTGGACACTTTTGCATTAGGTCTTCAAAAATGGAAGAGTTGCCTGAGCTAACCTGTCACACCTTGGAGGTGTTGGTGTAGTTTTTAGTGTCATGCATTGATATCACGTTATTGCAGTATGTGATACCTTTGTCATGGCTTCTGTGCCTGCTGTTGCTACTGCTGGTGATGTTATTATCAATTTTTGGAAATGTGTAGACTCCAAGTTGTGTCTCCATCTGATGGCTTGCTTGTAGTGGAAGGGGTGTCAGAGCCCCATTATACTATTTCAACTCTGGGGAAATTTATGACGCTTTTGTGCTGTCAACCCCTAATTTTTGGAAATGTTTGGACTCCAAGTTAGGTTTCCATCATGTGTGTTGCCTGAATTTGACAGGGCTCTCAGAGCACAAGGCCTACACTTGTCACTCATTTACGCATTTCTGATCAATGTTTAAGCTAGAAATGCTGGCCCAAGCCCTGTCCCAGGCCCTGTCCCATGCATGCATGTTGCAAAATTATACCATTTGTACTCTGGTTCAAATGATAGCACTTTTCATGGTGTATGCCTCTAATTTGAGCTGTATCGGCAGATTTTTGCCCCTCTCCCTGAAGGTGTATTCATGCAGTGCATTTGTTCTATTTTAACTCTGGGTGAGTTGGGCATTTGGAGAGTTATAATGTGGGGAGAAACAAGGGTAATTCTGGTGCCACTGTATACTGTACTGTGTGATGTTAAAGGGAACTTGTCAGCAGGATTGTGCACAGTAACCTACAGACAGTGTCAGGTCGACTCCTTTATACTGCTTAAAATGATACCTTGGTCGATGAAATCCGTCTTGTGGTTGTTGTGTAGTACATGTGCTGACTGGGGGGTGGTCCTTGTTTCGCCGTGAACAGACTGGAGACAGAAACCGATGTGCGTTCAACAAGTCCTCTTTATTGGCCATCCTCCCGACGACCACAGCAACACGACAGCCTCCGTACACACAGGCCCGGGTACCTTTCACTTTCTTCTCTTTCCTAAATTGATGTCCCTCATGGTTCTATCGCTGTGGCTGCCCTAGGCCTACCACCACAGCGCTTTGCCTGTCTGAGTCCGTCCGTCTGGTACCCCCGGGCTTCCTCTGTCCTGCGGCTCTCCTGTCAGGGCCACCCCCTGACTTCCGGAGTGCTACCTCTCTCAGTCTCTTCCTCTTCTGTCTTCCCTCCTTTATACTCATCCTCCTGGACTGGCTTCCATCTGGAACTCTCTCTGCCTTTTTATTCCCCTCCCTGGGAATTCCGCTCTAGAGTCCCTGTAACTCCACCCACCATGACTATGCGGTTTCCTAGCTTTAAGCTGCGGTTAAGCCCTTATCTCACTGCTCTCTGCCCCCATCTTGTGGCCAAACCTTAGTACCGCACCATCTCCTTTTCCTGCTGTACTTGGTCTCACCCTAGTGGTCAAAACCCAGTACTTTACTATCTTTCACTGTCTCTAGCTGTCTCCCCACATACATATACACCAGTTCACGTCAAGTACTTTTACTGCACATTTTGCATTCACCTATCTGCTGCAGACAGGTCCATAGGTCAGCCCACTTCCCTACAGTTGTTTAATCTTTATTTTCAGTTTTGAGTTAATGAGATTCTTGTGCCTCGGGGCGGCCTGTGGGGGGTCTTCATGTGGTGCTCTGATTAGGTATTCATAATGAAGACTGCTGACAGATAAATGATCCCTGACCCCTAGTTAACATAATAAATATATGTAAATACTGCAAAAAAAAACTTCTGCAGGTCGGCATAATTTCATGTTTCCGTTGTTAATAAATGTGCTTGAGGTTATCCTGAGGAGTATTAAAAAAACTCAATTTTATAATTGCGCCCGCCGCACCTGTGCAGTAGCAGCTATTGATGTATATAGAGGTGATCTGTTAGCTGCTATTGTGCAGGCGCCGGTGAGACCATCTTGCTAGAGAAGAAAGAAAAAAATCATCCTCCAAGATGGCGCCGCCCGTGCCTGTGCAGTAGCAGTTAATGACGATTGCCGTGAGCTGCTACTGTTCAGTCCTAGCAGTAAATTTGCTGTCTAAAGTTTAGTCATTTTGTGCCTCACAGTTATTACAGGTATATATTTCTGTATATATATATATATATATATATATACTGTATATATATACTAGCTGAAGAGTCCGGCGCTGCCCGAGCTTAGTAACTAACTGTGGTAAGTTATAACAAATTATAATTATCCTCCATCCCATAGTCCCGTGCCCATATACCCATTATAAATATCCTCCATCCCATAGTCCCGTGCCCATATACCCATCATACATCCTCCATTCCATAGTCCCATGCCCATATACCCATCATACATATTCTCCATCCCATAGTCCCGTGCCCATATACCCATCATACATATCCTCCATCCCATAGTCGAGTGCCCATATACTCATCACACATCCTCCATCCCATAGTCCCATGCCCATATACCTATCATACATATCCACCATCCCATAGTCCCGTGCCCATATACCCATCATACATATCCACCATCCCATAGTCCAGTGCCCATATACCCATCACACATCCTCCATTCCATAGTCCCATGCCCATATACCCATCATACATATTCTCCATCCCATAGTCCCGTGCCCATATACCCATCATACATATCCTCCATCCCATAGTCAAGTGCCCATATACTCATCACACATCCTCCATCCCATAGTCCCATGCCCATATACCCATCATACATATCCACCATCCCATAGTCCAGTGCCCATATACCCATCATACATATCCACCATCCCATAGGCCCGTGCCCATATACCCATCATACATATCCACCATCCCATAGTCCAGTGCCCATATACCCATCACACATCCTCCATCCCATAGTCCAGTGCCCATATACCCATCACACATCCTCCATCCCATAGTCAACCATTATGACATCATAATGAGGGGCGGGGTTTGATACACACGCACTTTTTTCCCCATTATGTAGATAGGGGCAAAATTGTTTGGTGAATTGGAGCGCGCGGGGTTAAAACTTCGCCTCACAATATAGCCTAGGACGCTCTCGGGGTCCAGACGTGTGACTGTGCCAAATTTTGTGGCTGTAGCTGCGACGGTGCGATGCCAATCCCGGACATACACACATACACACATACACACACTTGAGCTTTATATATTAGATATATAAAGTATATATATATATATATATATATATATATACACTCACTGGCCACTTTATTAGGTACACCATGCTAGTAAGGGGTTGGACCCCCTTTTGCCTTCAGAACTGCCTCAATTCTTCGTGGCAGAGATTCAACAAGGTGCTGGAAGCATTCCTCAGAGATTTTGGACCATATTGACATGATGGCATCACACAGTTGGCGCAGATTTGTCGGCTGCACATCCCTGATGCGAATCTCCCATTCCACCACATCCCAAAGATGCTCTATTGGATTGAGATCTGGTGACTGAGGAGGCCATTTGAGTACAGTAAACTCATTGTCATGTTCAAGAAACCAATCTGAGATGATTCGAGCTTTAGGACATGGCGCATTATCCTGCTGAAAGTAGCCATCAGATGTTGGGTACATTGTGGTCATAAAGGGATGGACATGGTCAGCAACAATACTCAGGTAGGCTGTGGCGTTGCAACGATGCTCAATTGGTACCAAGGGGCCCAAAGAGTGCCCAGAAAAAATTCCCCACACCATGACACCACCACCACCAGCCTGAACCGTTGATACAAGGCAGGATGGATCCATGCTTTCAAGTTGTTTATGCCAAATTCTGACCCTACCATCCGAATGTCGCAGCAGAAATCGAGACTCATCAGACCAGGCAACGTTTTTCCAATCTTCTACTGTCCAATTTCGATGAGCTTGTGCAAATTGTAGCCTCAGTTTCCTGTTCTTAGCTGAGAGGAGTGGTACCCAGTGTGGTCTTCTGCTGCTGTAGCCCATCTGCCTCAAAGTTCGACGCACTGTGCGTTCAGAGATGCTCTTCTGCCTACCTTGGTTGTAACGGGTGGCAATTTGAGTCACTGTTGCCTTTCTATCAGCTCGAACCAGTCTGCCCATTCTCCTCTGACCTCTGGCATCAACAAGGCATTTCCGGCCACAGAACTGCCGCTCACTGGATTTTTTTTCTTTTTCGGACCATTCTCTGTAAACCCTAGAGATGGTTGTGCGTGAAAATCCCAGTAGATCAGCAGTTTCTGAAATTCTCAGACCAGCCCTTCTGGCACCAACAATCATGCCACGTTCAAAGGCACTCAAATCACCTTTCTTCCCCATACTGATGCTCGGTTTGAACTGCAGGAGATTGTCTTGACCATGTCTACATGCCTAAATGCACTGAGTTGCCGCCATGTGATTGGCTGATTAGAAATTAAGTCTTAACACACAGTTGGACAGGTGTACCTAATAAAGTGGCCAGTGAGTGTATATATATATATATATAAATCCTTCATATATTTTATATTGCAAGGTAACAGCGCCATCTGCTGGTGATTTAATGTATACATTCTAGTTCAGTTTGCAATGTATTATGGGAAGCTCCCAGGGCATTGTGGGATTGCTCCTGTTGCATTGTGACCTTATTATGACACTGTGAAAGGAACAGCAGCCATTGTTCCTGTGTGCTCCTGAGGAGAAACCACATCACTCATTCTTCTGTCTTGCTCCTTGTAAACAGCCTGCTTTATGCATAGTTGGTAAGCCACTATCTGTGTGTTACAGTCCTGATATTATCAGTATGTTTGCTGTATTAGAGAGGTAACCATCAGTTTGTATATTGCCCCTTGTTACTGTGCTTTGCAGAATTTCTGTATTTTATGCATTGTACAGTTATATATAAGTTCCTTAGGGGGTCTAGTTTCCAAAATGGGGTCACTTGTAGGCAGTTTCCACTGTTTAGGCACATCAGGGGCTCTCCAAATGCGACATGGCATCCGCTAATTATTCCAGCAAATTTTACATTTAAAAAAATTAAATGGAGCGCCTTCCCTTCTGAGCCCTGACGTGCGCCCAAACAGTAATTTTCCCCTATATGGGGTATGTGCATCTATTCTATTATTTCTAAACACTATTTTTCGGTGATTCCTTTCTATCTCCGTTCATACTGCACCCACACACACAAATGATACACCATTTGAAAGGTAAACATGCCTCTTTCAGCAAGAAAATAGCCAAACAAACCACACATCCATGATTTGATCACAAAATACAGTTTAAACATTAATTTTCATAACCCTGCAGTAAGGAAAAATGACCTGCAGGTGGCACCACAGTATCCCAAAGCACACTACCAACACATTTGTATACATGCACTGCTTTTTCGATGGTTACTTTGCCCCACACACATGATACACCATTTGAAAGGTAAACTTGCTCCCTTCAGCAAGAAAAGAGCCAAACAAACCAGACATCCACAATTTTATCACTATATACTGTACAGTTTAAACATTCATTTTCATAAACCTGCAGAAAGACACAATGACCTGCAGGTGGCACCTCAACCTGAAGACATTTTTTGGCCTCTACTGATCAAAACAATTTATTGTATTACCAATCTACATACATAAATACCTGTCTGTGTTCATCATCTCATGAAGTACATTTACATGTGACCAGCTTGCTTTTTCTGAAATTGCCTGCGCCCCCGAGGACCAATGTGCGAAAATTTTGCACGGGTCAAGCTAGTCCTCAGGGAAAGTAGCACAACAAATTTTTGTTCCATATTTTACTGTTACCCTTGCAAAAATTTGGGGTCTAAAGTAAAATTTTTGTGAAAACAATTAAATGTCTATTTTTTCCTTCCACATTCCATTAACCCCTTCATGACCGGAGTTTTTTCGATTTTTCATTTTCGTTTTTCGCTCCCCTCCTTCCCAGAGCCATAACTTTTTTATTTTTCTGTCAATATGGTCATGTGAAGGCTTTTTTTTTGCGGGATGAGTTGTACTTTTGAACGACATCATTGGTTTTAGCATGTCATGTACTCGAAAACAGGAAAAAAATTCCAAGTGCGGTGAAATTGCAGTAAAAGTGCAATCCCACACTTGTTTTTTGCTTGGCTTTTTTGCTAGGTTCAATAAATACAAAAACTGACCTGCCATGATGATTCTCCAGGTCATTACAAGTTCATAAACACCAAACATGTCTATGTCCTCTTTTATCTAAGTGGTGAAAAAAATTCCAAAGTTTGCTAATTAAAAAAAAATACAATTTTCTGAGACCCGTAGTGTCTTCATTTTTCGTGATCTGGGTTCGAGTGAGGGCTTTTTCTTTGTGGGCCGAGTTGAAGTTTTTAATGATACCACTTATGTGCAGATAGGATACATTCTTTTGATCACCCGTTATTGCATTTTAATGCAATGTGGCGGCGACCAAAAAAACATAATTCTGGCGTTTTTAATTTTTTTCTCGCCACGCCGTTCAGTGATCGGGTTAATGCTTTTTTTTATTGATAGATTGGGCGATTCTGAATGCGGCGATACCTAATATGTGTATGTGGGATTTTTTTTATTAGTTTTATTTTGATAGGGGTGAAAGAGGGGTGATTTGAACTTTTAGGGTTTTTTATTTTTTTTATTTTTAAACATTTTTTTACTTTTGGCATGCTTCAATAGCCTCCAGAGGAGGCTTGAAGCATGCACTACCTGATCGGCTCTGCTACATATGAGCGATGAGAAGATCGCCCATATGTAGCAGATTTACTGCAGTGCTTTCATCGCCGGCCACCGGGCAGCGCTCAAAGCGATCTGCCTGTTACAACCATAGAGGTCTCTATGATACCTCTGGTTGTCCAGGCAACGCGTCGCCGACCCCCGATTACGTGACGGGGGTCGGCGATGAGCTCACTTCCGGCCCGGCGGTGCAGATCCTCTGGGACAGATGGTGGGGCGCAGCCAGGGTGTAATAGCTCTCCACAGGTAGAGCTGTAGTCCCAGGGCAGTAGTGAGAGGTGTTGAGGTAGATGGTGTAGTGTTAGGCACAGAGATGTAGCAGTGCTGAGTGCGTTGGCGCAGGAGAAAGGCAAAAAAACAGCTGAGTGCAGTTCCAATTCTTTTACTCATGTTACTGGCACAGACAGGTGCCCACTTCAATGCTGCAGTCTCCAGGTCAGGCGCTCAGCCAACTCCCAGGCAGATGGATTAACCCTTCCAACACTCCCTTCCTGATGTACCTTTTTCGAACGTCTCCTTTCTAGCGCTAATCTGAAGTACTTGTAGTTCAGAATTGTACTCTAGTTCCTCCTTCTCGATGTTACTTAAACTCCACTTGCATGACAGGTGGCTGTAGCCTGCTTCGGGGACTCCATCAATAATGTCCCAGCTCACGCAGCGTTGCCACTGTGTCTTCGAGTCTTATTGAGAATAAAGCGGTCACAAATTCTATTCCACCAATTTTTGCTGCAGGATCATTAGTATCACAAACAGCCTCGGATCTTCCTTTCTTCCCCATAGAGGAGACTCCCCAGAGAGATCTCCTCCCTGCTTCCCCCCTGCGGGGAACTTCTGCCTTTCTTCCCCCCCTCTCAGGAGATTCTCCTGCAGAGGTCTTCTCTCTGCTTCCCCCAGAGGGGAACTGCCCTATTTTCCTGTCAGCTTTCCCCTCTAGTGTGATCTAAGCTCCACCCTCCACCCAGCACCCTTCATGAACCAAAGCAGCTGCCATAAAGAGTGCTCTGCTGTTCTTAGGTGTCTGTGCTGGATGTAGGTGTTGGAGGCTGGTCAGGTGTTACCAACTTGCCTGGGAAGTGGGATACTACACCTCAGGAGGAGGTGCAGTACCTCTGTGGCGGCTGAACCCTCAGGGGCGCCACAGATCTTTTTACTCTTAGACCTGTGATGGGGACAAGGGGGCATCCTCTATGTCAGGAGGAAAGAAGGTTTAATCACAATCACAGATGCAGATTCTTTACTGTAAGAGCAGTGAGACTATGGAACTCTCTGCCGTATGATGTTGTAATGAGTGATTCCCTACTAAAATTTAAGAAGGGACTGGATGCCTTTCTTGGAAAAGTATAATATTACAGGGTATCTACACTAGTTTCCTTGATATTGCGTTGATCCAGGGAGCTAGTCTGATTGCCGTATGTGGAGTCGGGAAGGAATTTTTTTCCCCAATGTGAAGCTTACTGTTTGCCACATGTATGTGGAGTACTTGAAGCAGCGCAATACGGTACATATGTCCCGCATGGAGGTCCACTCATTGGTCATGCAGTGATGTTGTTTTGCATAGTCAATCACAAGGGCGTGCTGCATCTTAAACTCCAGTATTGCCTGCTGCTGCTCGCACAGTCTCTCCAGCATGTGCAAGGTGGATTTCCACCTTTTGGTATGTCATATATGATGCAGTGAGCATGAAGGCAGTAGGGAAGGTAGCACTGTAGCTTGGGAGGGGGAGGAAGAGGCAAAGACCACAGCAGAGGAGGGAGCAGGACGAAGCTTAGATCTTTCCTGGATTTTCAGGTGTTTACTCCACTGCAGGTCATGCATTGCATTCATATGCCTCGTCATGCAGGTGATCCTCAGGTTAAGAACATTTATGTCTCGCTTCTGTCTGATGGCACAATGTGCAAACCACTTAAGTTTTGACAAAGATCTCTTTTGAGCTGGTTTTAGTGTGCTCAGTTCATCGGCACAGTGGCCATTAGCAGCCAACGTGCTGGCTAGTGGCCACCCGCAGTGCTTTTGCAACTTGCTCTCTCTTTTGCACCCTGCTCCCTCTTTTGCTGTGCAGCGGGGGAAGTGTGACCATCACCTCTTCTTCTGAACTGACACATGACTTGGATGGCCTCAATTTTATATGGAGTCTAGGACCTCATCATCCTCATCACATGCTCGCACCTCCCCAGTCTGTCCATAACTCTGCTGTTCTACTAATTCACTTCTATCCCCGCTACTCCTTCTCTTCGCTAAGCAAATCCCATCATTGTCTTCCGATTCCACAATGTATCCACATAAAGCTACTAACACAGTCCTACAAATCCATCCATAATCTCTCTCCCCATATATCTCTGAACTAATCTTCCTTTTCATCCTCTTCCTCCCTTGTCATGACCTCATACATCTTCACCTGAAGCATTTTTTCAATAAAGTATAGAAATGGGATAGTAACTATGGATGAGGCGATGCTCGATATAAAACACTAATCCCCGAAATGCATGTTTTTCGCCTGATACACAGTCAATAAGCATGCGGGAATTTTCTGTGCCTTACTGTAATGCCATAGTCATCTTGGTTGTGGCATTACTGTGATTGGTTGGCCGTGTGACATCATCAGGGGTTGTAAAAGAATAGGTGCCACCTGGCTTGGCACACTGATGCCATTACACGGCTCTGTAACACTTTGTATTGGAGAGGGAGAGAGTGCTTTTTTAGGCCTGTGTGTGCACAGTGTAATGAATCAGGGGCCTGTAGTGTTAATACTAGTGCTGAAGCTAAAGCTAAGGGCTAAACATTTGCTTTGCTGTTTGCATCACATAGGGAGGGAGAGTTGCAGGAGCAAGGACAGTGGCAATATACAGTCTGTAGACAGGCATTTTGGCTGTGCAGTCCCTTGCAAAATATATAGCTGCGGCTTTTTTGTGTTTGTGCAAAATTTGAATATATTGTGTGATCCATTGATTATTACATGCTTTGTTGTACAGTTATGTGTTATATAACACTCCAAAAAAGTGTTGACTTTTTTTCTGGATTAAATTACTCACCAATAGAGTATCCCGTGATCTAAAATCTAACACTCCAAAAAAGCATAAAAAATGTTGCTGGGTTAAATTTCTCAGTCATACAGTATTCAATGGTCTGAGGTAAATTTTTGTGATATATAACACTCAAAAAAGAGTAAAAAAATGTTGCTGGTTTAAACTTCTCAGTCATATAGTATTCCATGGAATAGGCTACATTAATGTAATATCTAACACTACAAAAATCATTTACTAATTTTTCTGGGCTGAATTATTCACCCATAAAGTATTCAGTGGTGTGGGGAACATTCCTGTAATATCGAACACTTCCAAAAAGAGTTTAAAAATTTATATGGGTTACATTACTCACCCATACATTATTCCGTTGTCTGGGGTACATTATGTGATATCTATCACTCAAAAAACGAGAAAAAAAAATGGTCAAAAATTTTGCTGGGTTTCTTAGCCATACAATATTCCATAGTCTGGGGTACATTTTTGTGATATATAACACTCCAAAAAAAGTGTAAATTTTGTTTGGTTACATTTCTCAACCATAAAGTATTCCATGGTCTGGGATACAATTTTAAAATATATAAGACTCATAAAAAGTGTAAAACATTTTTACTGATTTAACCCCTTTGTGACTGGGCCAATTTTTTTAAAAATCTGACATCTGTCACTTTATGCAGTAATAACTCAGTAATTCTTCAACATATCCCATTGATTTTGAGATTGTTTTTTATGACACATTATACTTTGACAGCTGCTGGATTGTCACATATCGGAAGATGCTATTATCTTATATCGTAGATCAGTAAAACATGTATTGGTGGTCATTAAGGGGTTAAATTTCTCACCCATAAAGAATTCCGTGGTGTGAGGTACATTTATGTCATAGCTAACTCTTCCAAAAACCTGTTTAATTTTTTTTCTGGGTTAAATTACTCACCCATACAGAATTCCGTGTTCTGGAGTGCATTACTGTAATATCGAACACTCACAAAAAGAATTTTACAATTTTTCTGGGTTAAATTTCTCATACACTATTCTGTGATCTGGGATACATTTTAGTGGTATATAACACTCCAAAAAAGTGTTAAAAGTTTCTTGCTGTACTCACTTAGTCATCCGTACAGTGTAACTTGCTTAGTGGATGACAAAGATTTCAAAACTATGCAAGACTCCCGATGAAGTTACTAGAAGAATATTGGAAATAAGAAAAAGTAACACGCTGTTGCGCTATAGCATGCAAACATAAAGTTAGGCGTCGGGTTCCGGGCGCTGCACAGTGGAAATCCCAAGTCTTGCCATCGACGGTCTCCTATTCTTCAGTCACAGTGGAGCCTGCTCAGCAGACTCCTTGATCCTGGCTTTCTGCTCACACCAGCAGTGTGAGCTTGGTTGCTGCTGCCACCTTGGTCCAGTTATGACAATGCAGCCTGGCCAGCAGCAAAAGACTCCAGAGTCTAAGTCCTTCTGTCGCTCCACTGAGCATGCTCATGGGAGGATCTCCCATTGGGGATCGGGTGTCACATGCTCAGGTCCTTCTCCAGTTCTGATTGGACCATCAGGGGGATCAGGAAGGTTCCGGAAGGACACGGCTATAAAAGGTTCACATCACCGCCCCGCTATGCGTTATGATAGACTCTGAGGCTATAGTGCTTCGTATATGTGTGATGATGGATGAATGAGCCTGGTGAATAACCCATTATATTTCCCCCCTCCTTGGATATTACGTATGAGTTAGGATTAGGAATCAGAGTCAGCATCGTAGCTCTGACACTGCTTAGTGCCGCAGTGTGTCTCCTCATATTGATCACTGCCTCTCGCTCTCTGCAGCAGCTACACTACCACCATCAGAAACATGGATATGTCCCCTATTTGTGGATATGTCATCTTCTTTGGTGTGGCGTGCTGGGGTAGTGGCATATCAACCAGGGACAGGAATAGGCTGGACAGACTGATTAGAAGGGCCAGCTCTGTCCTGGGATGCCCCCTTGATCCAGTTCAGGAAGTAGGCGACAGGAGGATACTGGCCAAGGTGAGCTACATGGTGCAGAATGATTCCCATCCCATGCATGAGACCGTGACAAAGATGTGCAGTACTGTCAGTGACTGGCTACTTCATCCTAAATGTGAGAGGGAGCGCTATCGAAAGTCCTTCCTTCCTGCTGCAGTTAGGCTGTATAACCAGCACTGTCCAAAACGGAGAATGACCCAAACAGTGAACCGATAGATCCAAAAGTTGTGGTAGTCCAGTTATATCTTTTTTTTTTTTTCCCCATATATGTACCTACCTACTGTCAATGTAATGCCTTTATGCATCTGTATCTGTACTTGTTCCTTCCTTGCTGCTGTAATGCTCTGAATTTCCCCATGGTGAGACGATTAAAAGGATTATATTATCTTATATTATCTTATTTAATGCTCTTATTGTTTTCTGTTTTCACTCCAAATGTGCTGAGTATTACATGGCCTGTATACAAAGAGAGAGTAGCCAGCAGATATTAGATTGACTGTTTTCATAGTCTCCCTCAAAAAATCAATAAAATGATCTCAAAACACAAAAACAGAATTGGCTACCTCCTCCAACACCTCTTTCACCTACTCCGCAACATCCACCTCCTCCTCAACCTCCTCCTCCACTTGGGCCTCTGCCTCCTGGTTCAAGATTAGATTTTTTTTAAAATTCTTTTAATCTATGTTATAGAGTCTGTCGAGCCCGACAAAACTGAACAGGTCCGCTCATCATTAGCTCTCGAATATGGCAATTTAAAACTTAGTTTTACAAAAACAAAGAATTTGTTAGTGAGTGATAGCAGCCAAACACAAAAAAATATAAATCTGGTATCGCTGTAGTCACACCAATTCGAGGAATAAAGTTGTCTAAATAGTTATATTGCATGAAGAATGGCATACACTGAGTGCTTACACCGGAGTTTCCCTGTAAATCTCTAAAATACATGATTCAGACAGAACCCCCAGAGGTTCTTTATAATGAGGAAGAAGGAGACACTGTGGACTCTCTCCGGCCTAAGATTTGGTGGTGTCAATCTTTTTAAACGTACATAAAAGCGTGGTCGCCCACAGTTCTGTGCACATCTGAAAAGAAGAACATCGCTGAACAGAGATCAGACAGAGACAAGAGTAACTTGCTGCCTAATTATAGTGATTTGATCCATCAGGGGTTTCATCTGAATCGAATCATTCAGAGATTTAGATGGAAACCACAATGTAAGTGCTCAGCATTGAGCACAGGATAAATGTGATCCAAAATATTATGTAAAATGTTCCCAACAAAAGGTTAAACTCAACCCACAAAAAAAGCAAGTTCCCACTCTGTTCCATAGTCTGCTAATGAAAATTTATGGGGCTTCCACGTTGCTGGTTGCAACTACAACATACTGGGCATTAAAACATACTGGTCACTAAAATGTATGGGCACTACAAAGCCAGATTTGCATTTTCCACTCAGCAACAGCTACTGCTTCTTGTTTCCGGAAAATACTCATAGAGTCAAACTGTCACTATATTTGTAAATAAAATCCCAAAGGGATGTAAATTCCAAAATGGAGTCACTTGAGAGGGGATTGAGCTCTTCTAGCACTTAGCACTTATATACTACGTCCCTTATGAGTCTCTCTGTGTGGCTAAGGAGTACAGTACAGCCACATATGGGGCATTTCCACTTTCAGCAGAAATTCTGTGACAAATTTTGGTTGCATGATTGCTCATTTGCTCATGTGAAAATGTAAAATCTGGGGATAAAACATAATTTGTGTGTTAAAAATGTAATTATTTTTTCTTCAATGCTCAATTGTATAATATTCTGTGACACACCTGTGATGTAAATATAATTACTGGAACCCTTAGATAAATTCACTGAGCAGTGTTTGTATAATGAGGCTACTATGGGGGGGTTCTGCTGTTGTGGAACCTCAGGGGCTCTTCTAGTGGTTCATGGCACCTGCAAATCATAACATTAAATCTGCACTATAATATGGCACTCCTTGTCTTCTAAGTTTTGCACTGTGCCTGAAAAGTATTTCCTGATTACATGCAGGGTATTGGCGCACTCAGGAGAAGTTGCACAACAACCTGTGAGGTCCATTTTCCATATTATCCCTTGTAAAAATTAGAAATTTGGGGCTAAACTAAAACTTTAGTGGTAAAAATATAATTATTCTTTGTTCACCACCCAATGATATTAAATTCTATGAGGCACACACACGGTGTCAACATGCTCATCGCACTCCTAGATGAATTGATTGGGGATATATTTTGTAAAATGCGGTTAATTATGGGGGGTTCCACTTTGCTGGCATTGCAGGGGCTGTGCCAATGTGACATGGCACCTTTAAACCATTCCACCAACATCTGAACTTCAATATCGTGTCCGCAGGATAAATTGCGTAACAAATTGTACAAAACAATTTTGCCCATTATCCATTTTGAAAAATAAACTGAGGGCCAAAGCAACATTTTAGTGGAAAAAAATGTTAATTTTCCATTGACTTAGTCCAATGTTATACAATTCTGTGAAGCACCTGAGGCTTAAAAATTGTTTTGTCACGTCAAATGCTCTTCAAATGTGACAAAGCCTGTGCAATCTATTTCAGACAAAATTGCGATCCTGAATTCCATTGGCGCGCCTTCTCTTCTTAGCCCTACTATGTCTCCAAACTGTAGTTTTACGCTACATTTGGGGTATCAGTGTACTCCAGGGAAATTGCACAGCAAATTGTCTGGTCCAAATTCTTCTTCCCTTGTGAAAGTGAAAAATTTGGGGATGCAGCAAATTTTTGTGGGAAAAATGATTTTTTTATTTTCACGGCTAAACGTTTTAAAATTCTGTGACTCTCCTGTGGGTTTAAGATGCTCACCATAACTCTAGGTAAGTTCCTTGAGGGGTATAGCCTTCAAAATGGGGGTACTTTTGGGAGGCTTCCACTGTTTAGGCACTACATGGGTTCTGTAAACAAGACATGGCATCCTCTATCGTTTCCAGCCAATTTTGCAGTTCAAAAGTCAAATGAGGCTCCTTCCCTTTCTAGCCCTGCTGTGCGCCAAAACAGCACTTTCCCACTACATGTGGGGTATCAGCATACCCAGGAGAAATTGCACAACAAATTGTATTGTCCATTTTCTCCATTTTGGTGCTAAAGCAACATTTTTGTGGGAAAAAAGTACTATTTTCATTTTTTCTTCCATACTCCATTAATTTTTGTGAAGCACCTGAAAAGTTAATACATTTCTTGAATGTGGTTTTGAGGAATTTAAGGGCTGCAGTTTTTAAAATTGTCATTTTTGGTATTTCCTGTCATATGGGCCCCTCAAAGACACTTAAAATGTGACATGGTCACTAAAAAAATTGGTTTTGTAAATTTTGCTGGAAAAATTAGAAATTGCTGATAAATGTTTAACCGCTCAAACCCCTGTTGATGTGAAGTAAACGTGATAAATTTTATTCATTGACTATACTGTGTAATATACCTATTCTGGTTTAAGGACATAAAAATAAAAAATAAACAAATCAAATTGCAAAATTGTCAAAATTTTCTACAAATGCTGATGTTTTCACAAATAAACGCAACAATTATTGACCTAAATTTACCATTACCATGAAGTTCAATGTGTCTCAAATAAAGTTTCTCAGAATCACTAGAATATGTTGAAAGATTTGAGCTACTACCTCATAAAGTGACACTGGTCGAAATTGTATAAATTGGCCTTGTTAGGATGGTGAAAACAGGCTCGGGGGTGAAGGGGGTTTATAACCACGAATTTAATGGAAGGCTCTTTAATTAGAGCTGAACAATTTTGATTTGCACTGTCGTGTTCTAGAGTCCTGTCTGGTCATATCTGTTAATCTGTCTTCAGGTCTGCACCTAGTACTCTTTGTCCATCATTATGGGCATCTCTGTTGGTTGCTAGGTACCGTGACTTTGAAGTGTGGTATACAACATGTACAGGATCCAAGTGGTAACGTTTCTCCTTGCCAAGCATCCTCTATGTCAGGAGGAAAGAAGGTTTAATCACAATCACAGACGCAGATTCTTTACTGTAAGAGCAGTGAGACTATGGAAAAGAGCTTTTTTGTGTTTGTGCAAAATTTGAATATATTGTGTGATCCATTGATTATTACATGCTTTGTTGTACAGTTATGTGTTATATAACACTCCAAAAAAGTGTTGACTTTTTTTCTGGATTAAATTACTCACCAATAGAGTATCCCGTGATCTAAAATCTAACACTCCAAAAAAGCATAAAAAATGTTGCTGAGTTAAATTTCTCAGTCATACAGTATTCAATGGTCTGAGGTAAATTTTTGTGATACAGAACACTCAAAAAAGAGTAAAAAAATGTTGCTGGTTTAAACTTCTCAGTCATATAGTATTCCATGGAATAGGCTACATTAATGTAATATCTAACACTACAAAAATCATTTACTAATTTTTCTGGGCTGAATTATTCACACATAAAGTATTCAGTGGTGTGGGGAACATTCCTGTAATATCGAACACTTCCAAAAAGAGTTTAAAAATTTATATGGGTTACATTACTCACCCATACATTATTCCGTTGTCTGGGGTACATTATGTGATATCTATCACTCAAAAAACGAAAAAAAAAAATGGTCAAAAATTTTGCAGGGTTTCTTAGCCATACAATATTCCATGGTCTGGGGTACATTTTTGTGATATATAACACTCCAAAAAAAGTGTAAATTTTGTTTGGTTACATTTCTCAACTAGAGTTGAGCGAAGCGGGTCGAAAAATTTAAAAAGTCGCCGACTTTTGGCAAAGTCGGGTTTCATGAAACGAAACCCGACCCTAGGATGAGGTCGGCCACGAGGTCGGCGACTTACGCGCCAAAGTCGCGTTTCAAAAGTTTGTTTTGCGCTCTTTTTCAGCCAACCAGGATCCATGGACACTGTGGGCAACGTGATGACATAGGCAGGGGTCACCACCATCTTTCAGAAGGGCATGCAAGTGATTGGCTTGCTTTGGTGGGCGTCACAGGGGGTATAAAAGGGCGTGCATGCCGACCGCCATCTTACTTCTGCCGATCTCAGTATAGGGAGAGGTTGCTGCTGATTCTGTAGGGAGAGCGTTAGGCAGGGAAGAAGACAAAAAAACTGCTTCTGCTGCTAGCGATTTGGCCTGCACAACACACCAGTCACTGTGTGTGCAGTGCAAGGGGAGGCTATATAGTGGTGTATCAGTGGTGTTGGTTGTTGGGCTGCCTTCTAAGGCTTCCTGACATTCCTGCATTGCTGTTTACCCACTGCTCCGCAAACTGCTTTTTTAAAAGCAATCCCAATTTTTTTTTTTTTGTCCTGCTGAGAAGAAAAAAAAACTGCTTCTGCTGCTAGCGATTTGGCCTGTACAACACACCAGTCACTGTGTGTGCAGTGCAAGGGGAGGCTATATAGTGGTGTATCAGTGGTGTTGGTTGTTGGGCTGCCTTCTAAGGCTTCCTGACATTCCTGCATTGCTGTTTACCCACTGCTCCACAAACTGCTTTTTTAAAAGCAATCCCAATTTTTTTTTTTTGTCCTGCTGAGAAGAAAAAAAAACTGCTTCTGCTGCTAGCGATTTGGCCTGCACAACACACCAGTCACTGTGTGTGCAGTGCAAGGGGAGGCTATATTGTGGTGTATCAGTGGTGTTGGTTGTTGGGCTGCCTTTTAAGGCTTCCTGACAGGCTGGCATTGCTGTTTACCCACTGCTCTGCAAACTGCTTTTTTAAAAGCAATCCAATCTCCCTTATCCTCTAGTCACTTTTGTCACAGCTGTGCCATCGAGCCTGTGACATAGCGCTCAGATATCAGTGGGCCTCACACAATCCAAAAGTGTCCAGTGTCCACAAGTGTCTGCAGAAATTCAAAATCTCCCTTATCCTCTCGTCACTTTTGTCACAGCTGTGCCATCGAGCCTGTGACATAGCGCTCAGATATCAGTGGCCCTCACACAATCCAAAAGTGTCCAGTGTCCACAAGTGTGTGCAGAAATTCAAAATCTCCCTTATCCTCTCGTCACTTTGGTCACAGCTGTGCCATCGAGCCTGTCACATAGCGCTCAGATATTCATTGGGCCTCACACAATCCAAAAGTGTCCAGTGTCCACAAGTGTGTGCAGAAATTCAAAATCTCCCTTATCCTCTAGTCACTTTGGTCACAGCTGTGCCATCGAGCCTGTCACATAGCGCTCAGATATTCATTGGGCCTCACACAATCCAAAAGTGTCCAGTGTCCACAAGTGTGTGCAGAAATTCAAAATCTCCCTTATCCTCTAGTCACTTTGGTCACAGCTGTGCCATCGAGCCTGTCACATAGCGCTCAGATATTCATTGGGTCTCACACAATCCAAAAGTGTCCAGTGTCCACAAGTGTGTGCAGAAATTCAAAATCTCCCTTATCCTCTCGTCACTTTTGTCACAGCTGTGCCATCGAGCCTGTGACATAGCGCTCAGATATCAGTGGGCCTCACACAATCCAAAAGTGTCCAGTGTCCACAAGTGTCTGCAGAAATTCAAAATCTCCCTTATCCTCTAGTCACTTTGGTCACAGCTGTGCCATCGAGCCTGTCACATAGCGCTCAGATATTCATTGGGCCTCACACAATCCAAAAGTGTCCAGTGTCCACAAGTGTGTGCAGAAATTCAAAATCTCCCTTATCCTCTCGTCACTTTGGTCACAGCTGTGCCATCGAGCCTGTCACATAGCGCTCAGATATTCATTGGGCCTCACACAATCCAAAAGTGTCCAGTGTCCACAAGTGTGTGCAGAAATTCAAAATCTCACTTATCCTCTAGTCACTTTGGTCACAGCTGTGCCATCGAGCCTGTCACATAGCGCTCAGATATTCATTGGGTCTCACACAATCCAAAAGTGTCCAGTGTCCACAAGTGTGTGCAGAAATTCAAAATCTCCCTTATCCTCTCGTCACTTTTGTCACAGCTGTGCCATCGAGCCTGTGACATAGCGCTCAGATATCAGTGGCCCTCACACAATCCAAAAGTGTCCAGTGTCCACAAGTGTCTGCAGAAATTCAAAATCTCCCTTATCCTCTCGTCACTTTTGTCACAGCTGTGCCATCGAGCCTGTGACATAGCGCTCAGATATCAGTGGGCCTCACACAATCCAAAAGTGTCCAGTGTCCACAAGTGTCTGCAGAAATTCAAAATCTCCCTTATCCTCTCGTCACTTTTGTCACAGCTGTGCCATCAAGCCTGTGACATAGCGCTCAGATATCAGTGGGCCTCACACAATCCAAAAGTGTCCAGTGTCCACAAGTGTCTGCAGAAATTCAAAATCTCCCCTGTCCTATAGACACCTTGTACCTTGTTTTACATTACTATATAGTTTGTTGGATTTTGTCTACATTTCTACCAAAAATGAGGAAGGCTGGTGGAAGAGGCCGTGGAATTGGGCGGGGATTGGCAGCTGGTAATGATGGTGTTGGTGGTGGATCTGATGGTAGTGGCAAGAGCAAAATAGGACCAAATGCAGGAGGTGTTGAGCCTGCGTCATCGTCTGGCTACATAAGGCCTCGAACGCTTAGTTTTCTAGGAGTTGGCAAACCGCTTTTAAAGCCAGAGCATCAGGAAAAAGTTTTGTCTTACATTGCTGACTCAGCCTCCAGCTCTATCGCCTCCTCTTCTTCAGTTGTAAAAAGTAAAAGCACTGAGTCGTCATTGGAGGCTCATGTTCATGAACCACACCTTTCCTTGTGTCCTTCACCCCAACCAAGATTGAAGGATGACGCAGGCCATACTACTGATTACTCCATGGAGCTGTTTTCACATACCATGCCTGGATTATCAAGTGAAATGGTGAATTACCCAGGCCAAGATGAATCTGACATGGAGTGCACTGATGCACAGCCGCTGATGGATGATTCTGCTGGTACATTCACTCAGAGCACTACATTGTCCTCGCAGTGTACAGAGCCAGATTCTGACCCTGATGAGACTCAGGTGCCCCTTCCCGCACACTATACCACCATACACGGTGACACAGAGGAAGGTGCACATGACATAGAAGAGGAGGTGATGGATGACCCAGTTGTTGACCCAGATTGGCATCCATTGGGGGAAGAGGGTGCTGCTTCCAATAGCTCAGATGAGGAGCATCCACAGCAGACATCGACATCGCAACAGCTGTTATCTGGCAGGCCCGGAGCACTCCAAAGACAGGTTCCAAACATCAAAAGAGTTGCTGGACAGCTTGTCCAGAGGGTCAAAAGATCACAGCGTGCTAGGCCGCAAAATGTCTGCCAAAGTAGGAAGAGTGCAGTGTGGCACTTTTTTGACCAAAATCCTCATGATCAGGCCAAGGTTATCTGTAAGAAGTGCGCAAAGACCATTAGCCGAGGGAAAAATCTGAAAAATTTGAATACCAGTTGCATGCTTAGACATTTAACCAGCATGCACTTGCAAGCGTGGACACAACACCAAACCTCAAGTGCCACATGTGCAACTGATCACAACGAAGGTAGTCAGCAATGCTACATTGTTTCCCCCACTGTAAGCCCACCGGTTAGCACAGCAGCAAATGTTGAGGTGTCGTTGCAAGGCCACAGCAGTCAGGGAATCCCACTGTTATATCAACGAAAGACTGATTCTAGGCCATCAGAAAGAACACCAACTCCATCACCATCATCATCCCTCTCTCAGTCCGCCCTGTCCACCGCTACTTCCACCATATGCAGCTCTCAAGTCCAGCTCACCCTCCCAGACACTATGAGTAGGTCAAGAAAGTACTCAGTCTCTCATCCGCGTACACTGGGTTTGAACGCCCACATTGCCAAACTAATCTTGTTTGAGATGATGCCCTTTCGGTTGGTGGAAAGCACAGCTTTCCGTGAACTCATGGCCTATGCAGTACCACGCTATGACCTACCCAGTCGCCACTTCTTCTCTCGCAAAGCCATCCCAGCCCTCCACCATCATGTGAAAGACCGCATTGTCCATGCACTCAAGCAGTCAGTGAGCGGAAAGGTGCACCTCACAACTGATGCATGGTCCAGTCGGCATGGCCAGGGCCGTTACGTGTCCATCACTGCGCACTGGGTTAATGTGGTGGATGCAGGGTCCTTAGGGGACAGCGGTGGTGGGACAGTGCTGCCTAGCCCACGGTATAGGAAACAGTTGGCTGTAGGCGTTCGACCCTCCTCCTCCTCCAGAAGCGAAAGCTCGTCCACAGAGCGCAGTCGTACGAGCACTCCATCTGCAGCTGCCACTGTTGCACACGATGTGTCCCCCTATCGAGCAGCTAGTGGAAAGCAGCAGGCTGTGTTGCAGATGATGTGTTTGGGCAACAGACACACCGCCGAGGTGCTGGCCGAGTACTTGAAGCGACAAACTGAGTCATGGCTGGGCAGTGTACATCTTGAGGCAGGCAAGGTAGTTAGTGATAACGGCCGTAATTTTGTGGCAGCCATAGCCCTTTCAAAACTCAGCCATATACCTTGCTTGGCTCACACCTTGAACCTGGTGGTGCAGTGCTTCCTCAAAAATTATCCAGAGTTAACAGCCCTGCTCCAGAAGGTGCGAAGACTGTGCGCGCACATCCACCGGTCGCCTGTACACTCCGTTCGTATGCAGAAGCTGCAGCGATTGCTCCACCTTCCCAACCACCGCCTCATTATCGACATTGCAACAAGGTGGAACTCCACCCTGCACATGGTGGAGCGGCTGTGCGAGCAGAGGCAGGCCATAATGCATTTGTGGGAGGATACAAGGCCAGGCACTTTGAGCGCAGACATGGAGTTGACAGGTGTGCAGTGGTCGAAGCTGAAAGACCTCTGTAAAGTCCTTCAGTGTTTTGAGGAATGCACACGGCTGGTAAGCGCAGACGACGCCATCCTAAGCATGAGCATCCCACTTATGCGTCTGCTCATGCAAACTTTGACGCACCTTAAGGAGCAGGCGTCTGCAGCCAATGTTGATGAGGAGGAAGAGGAGGAGGGAATCCTTGATGACATTCAGCCATTGTCTGCTCAGGGACCTCTCCTGGACGAGGTGGAGGAAGAAGAGGAGGAGGAGGAGGATGATGGGGATGATTATTTAGGGGAGGAGGATGCATCTCGTGGGGCAAGTGAAAATGTTGGCGTGGCAAGGTCTGGTACAGGGTTTGTGCGTGACTGGAGGGATGTGGATTTGCCAGAAAGTGCTCCTCCAACCAGCACTCGCAGTGCATCATTGACACCGGGAACATTGGCCCACATGTCAGATTATGCCTTGCAGATCCTAAAAAGGGACCCACGCATTGCCACAATGATGAACGATGACGACTACTAGTTGGCCAGCATCCTGGATCCACGCTATAAAGGTAAATTACAAAACATCATGCCACAGGAGAACCTTGACCTAATATTGGCTAATAAACAAGCAACTCTGGTAAGTCGGTTGCTTGAGGCATTCCCAGCACACAGCAGCGGTGATGGTTCTCACACAAGCCGTACGGGCCGGGGGCAGCTTGGCAGAGGTGTTCGTGGTGCACACAGCAGAAGTGGCGTTGGAGACAGGGGTTTCATGACAATGTTGTGGACTGATTTTTCAAGTACCGCTCACACAACTGGTAATACTGCATCGATGGAAAGTGACAGGAGACAGCAGTTGTCAACTATGGTTACAAACTACTTTTCCTCCCATATCGATGTTCTCCCACACAGGTCATTCCCCTTTGACTATTGGGCCGCTAAACTGGACACCTGGCCTGAATTGGCCCAATATGCCTTACAGGAGCTCGCTTGCCCAGCTGCAAGTGTGCTATCGGAAAGAGTCTTCAGTGCAGCTGGATCAATCCTGACAGAAAAAAGGACCCGTCTGTCAACCCAAAATGTGGATGATCTAACCTTCATTAAAATGAACCACGCATGGGTTTCCAAGGATTTTGTCCCACCTTCCCCTGATGACACATAGGGTGACAGAAAAATGGCTTGCTTTGGTCCACCTCTTCCTGGGACTTGACCTATTTCACCTTTTGCATCAGCTGAATGTCCAACATCAACATATGCCACTTTCTAAAACTCCCTAACTGTGCTGCCTCCCCCCCCCATGGCCGGGGTCACCACCTAGCGCATGACACCGTGCGAGTGCCGTTGCCCTGGACAGGTGGGTAGGCCGACTCTTGGGCGCGGGCACTGGCACAGGGTCCTTCATAGTGCAATCAAGTGTCTCTGACGGTGGTGGTGCACACCCACCGTCAGACACACGGCCGTACTATGACGGGCCCAGTGCCAGTACCGACGCCTACGAGTGGGCCCCCCTTGCTTGGGCAGGGCCCCAGCATTTGCAATCTTTACCTCTCCCTGCTCCTCCGCTGTGTAGTCTGGGCCGTCAAATCCATACTGTGCCTGACACCGTCTGAGCCTGCCTCCTGATGTATAGACATATATTTTGAATGTGTACGCTATCCATACATGTTATCTGGGGATACGGTACCCTTTCTAACCTTTGTGCAATCACGTGCAATCCATACTGGGCCTAACACCGTCTGAGCCTGCCTCATGATGTATAGACATATATTTTGAATGTGTACGCTATCCATACGTTATCCGGGGAAACGGTACCCTTTCTAACCTTTGTGCAATCACGTGCAATCCATACTGGGCCTAACACCGTCTTCCTGCCTCCTGATGTATAGACATATATTTTGAATGTGTACGCTATCCATACATGTTATCTGGGGATACGGTACCCTTTCTAACCTTTGTGCAATCACGTGCAATCCATACTGGGCCTAACACCGTCTGAGCCTGCCTCCTGATGTATAGACATATATTTTGAATGTGTACGCTATCCATACATGTTATCCGGGGAAACGGTACCCTTTCTAACCTTTGTGCAATCACGTGCAATCCATACTGGGCCTAACACCGTCTGAGCCTGCCTCCTGATGTATAGACATATATTTTGAATGTGTACGCTATCCATACATGTTATCTGGGGATACGGTACCCTTTCTAACCTTTGTGCAATCACTTGCAAGCCATACTGGGCCTTACACCGTCTGAGCCTGCCTCCTGATGTATAGACATATATTTTGAATGTGTACGCTATCCATACATGTTATCCGGGGATACGGTACCCTTTCTAACCTTTGTGCAATCACGTGCAATCCACACTGGGCCTAACACAGTATGAGTCTGCCTCCTGATGTATAGACATATATTTTTAATGTGTACGCTATCCATACATGTTATCTGGGGATACGGTACCCTTTCTCACCTTTGTGCAATCACGTGTAATCCATGCTGGGCGTGAGAACGGCTGGCGAGCTGTTAAGCAAGCTACAGCACCTGTGGTTTGCACACGTAAGTTTTTCATTTTTTCAGGAATGACGGTTAGGCCTAATTCCGGAACTGAGGTTGACCTGCACTTACTGGGAAATCATTGTTCGCGGGTAATAATTGTAATCACTGATCCTCATCACTAACGTTGTTCAGCAGGTTATCTGCACCTGTAAGCGACAAACGCTGGCCTTTTCAGTGTAGCGTACATGCAGCCACGGACATGTAAGGGCATGACACACCAGTTATTGGCCAATCTCATGTGCCAGAGTCTCACATGTCCCTCTAGTAAGCCGGACTCGGACCGCGGGGCATGACGGAGTCTCGTTCGTTAACGTCATTAAGCTTGCAATGTGTGCATCTGTTCTGTAGCTGGCATGGTTGAGGTTTCCCAGGTGGAGTCGAATTTAACCGTAGGCTCCACTCCTGGTGGTGCCCTTCTGGACATTCCTTTAAGGTTCAGCTTTGCAACCATACTGCCCACGTAAAACAAACACTTTGCCTTCATGAACGCTGTTTGGAGGGTCATGACTCGTGGGAATAACGCCGCCCAATCAGTTAACCTGCTAGAGAGATCGTTCGTTGCTCCCAAGCATGACATCACACTCCCTAGGAAGAAGGTAATGCCACTGTGGCGACCGTACTCCTGGGGGCGACACAAGTGCACTGATGCCCAGCCACTGCTCGATGAATCTGCTGGTACATTGACCCAGACCACTACATTCCCCTCGCACGCTACACGACCTGAATCTGACCCTGATGAAACTCAGGTTACCCTTCCCATATACAGTTCCATCTTACACGGTGACAAAGAGGAAGCTGCAGATTAAAGTGCAGGTTCGGCCCACCCACCATCAGACACACCACCGTACTATCAGGGGCCCTGTGCCAGTGCCGTCGCCAACGAGTGGGCCCCCCCTGCTTGCTCAGGATCACAGCACTTGCAAAGTTGAAATACTGTGCAGTGAGATGGAAGATGGGGACGACGAGGAGTCCAGACAAGTACAGGGATTCCCTAGCGAGGAGACTTATTTGATTGTTTTCAATGTTGGGACAGCAATTTTTGGGGAGCACTATACTCTGGAGAATGATAGATGGGGCCCACCATACACTGGAACATTCCAAAGGTGGACATCAGACACTGGAGCAGCATTTACAGGGCCCATTATACACTAGAGCATTAGAAATGGGGCCCATTATGTTTGGAGCATTATTTGGGCCCATAAGACAGTGGAGCTTCATCCATGGGGACCAACATATACTGTAGCATTATGTGGAGCTCATCATATACTGTTTCAAACATTATATGGGACAAATGATTTTGTATGGAGAAATAGATGGGCCTCGTCATGAGATGTAAAAAGTGAGGTATTTTTCATTGTACTATACCGCTATTTCTCTGCCGTATCGGAGCATGATGAGTTGTGGTATGTGTTAAAGGGGCGCTCTTTCGCCCAGGGCACATGAAAACCTGCAGCCAGCCCTCCCCCCCACAACTTTAGCCAAATAACCCCCATTTTTCAGTGCGTAACTTGTATGAAGTTAATTAAGGTTGACAAGCTTAAGTAAGAAGAATTGATGCTTTTGGCATTCAAATGGGCACTGTAGGTGTGTTTCCTGTCCTCCTCTCACTGCCGACTTTTATTCCCCATTGACTTACATTGGGTTTCGTGTTTCGGGACGACCCCGACTTTTCCCTATAATCGGACGATCTTGCTCGACCCGACTTTTGGAAAAGTCGGGTTTCACGAAACGAAACGCGACCCTAAAAAACCAAAAGTCGCTCAACTCTATTCTCAACCATAAAGTATTCCATGGTCTGGGATACAATTTTAAAATATATAAGACTCATAAAAAGTGTAAAACATTTTTACTGATTTAACCCCTTTGTGACTGGGCCAATTTTTTAAAAATCTGACATCTGTCACTTTATGCAGTAATAACTCAGTAATTCTTCAACATATCCCATTGATTTTGAGATTGTTTTTTATGACACATTATACTTTGACAGCTGCTGGATTGTCACATATCGGAAGATGCTATTATCTTATATCGTAGATCAGTAAAACATGTATTGGTGGTCATTAAGGGGTTAAATTTCTCACCCAAAAAGAATTCCGTGGTGTGAGGTACATTTATGTCATAGCTAACTCTTCTAAAAACCTGTTTAATTTTTTTTCTGGGTTAAATTACTCACCCATACAGAATTCCGTGTTCTGGAGTGCATTACTGTAATATCGAACACTCACAAAAAGAATTTTACAATTTTTCTGGGTTAAATTTCTCATACACTATTCTGTGATCTGGGATACATTTTAGTGGTATATAACACTCCAAAAAAGTGTTAAAAGTTTCTTGCTGTACTCACTTAGTCATCCGTACAGTGTAACTTGCTTAGTGGATGACAAAGATTTCAAAACTATGCAAGACTCCCGATGAAGTTACTAGAAGAATATTGGAAATAAGAAAAAGTAACACGCTGTTGCGCTATAGCATGCAAACATAAAGTTAGGCGTCGGGTTCCGGGCGCTGCACAGTGGGAATCCCAAGTCTTGCCATCGACGGTCTCCTATTCTTCAGTCACAGTGGAGCCTGCTCAGCAGACTCCTTGATCCTGGCGTTCTGCTCACACCAGCAGTGTGAGCTTGGTTGCTGCTGCCACCTTGGTCCAGTTATGACAATGCAGCCTGGCCAGCAGCAAAAGACTCCAGAGTCTAAGTCCTTCTGTCGCTCCACTGAGCATGCTCATGGGAGGATCTCCCATTGGGGATCGGGTGTCACATGCTCAGGTCCTTCTCCAGTTCTGATTGGACCATCAGGGGGATCAGGAAGGTTCCGGAAGGACACGGCTTTAAAAGGTTCACATCACCGCCCCGCTATGCGTTATGATAGACTCTGAGGCTATAGTGCTTCGTATATGTGTGATGATGGATGAATGAGCCTGGTGAATGACCCATTATATTTCCCCCCTCCTTGGATATTACGTATGAGTTAGGGTTAGGTGGTGTCAATCTTTTTAAACGTACATAAAAGCGTGGTCGCCCACAGTTCTGTCACATCTGAAAAGAAGAACATCGCTGAACAGAGACCAGACAGAGACAAGAGTAACTTGCTGCCTAATTATAGTGATTTGATCCATCAGGGGTTTCATCTGAATCGAATCATTCAGAGATTTAGATGGAAACCACAATGTAAGTGCTCAGCATTGAGCACAGGATAAATGTGATCCAAAATATTATGTAAAATGTTCCCAACAAAAGGTTAAACTCAACCCACAAAAAAAGCAAGTTCCCACTCTGTTCCATAATCTGCTAATGAAAATTTATGGGGCTTCCACGTTGCTGGTTGCAACTACAACATACTGGGCACTAAAACATACTGGTCACTAAAATGTATGGGCACTACAAAGCCAGATTTGCATTTTCCACTCAGCAACAGCTACTGCTTCTTGTTTCCGGAAAATACTCATAGAGTCAAACTGTCACTATATTTGTAAATAAAATCCCAAAGGGATGTAAATTCCAAAATGGAGTCACTTGAGAGGGGATTGAGCTCTTCTAGCACTTATATACTACGTCCCTTATGAGTCTCTCTGTGTGGCTAAGGAGTACAGTACAGCCACATATGGGGCATTTCCACTTTCAGCAGAAATTCTGTGACAAATTTTGGTTGCATGATTGCTCATTTGCCCATGTGAAAATGTAAAATCTGGGGCTAAAACATAATTTGTGTGTTAAAAATATAATTATTTTTTCTTCAATGCTCAATTGTATAATATTCTGTGACACACCTGTGATGTAAATATAATTACTGGAACCCTTAGATAAATTCACTGAGCAGTGTTTGTATAATGAGGCTACTATGGGGGGTTCTGCTGTTGTGGAACCTCAGGGGCTCTTCTAGTGGTTCATGGCACCTGCAAATCATAACATTAAATCTGCACTATAATATGGCACTCCTTGTCTTCTAAGTTTTGCACTGTGCCTGAAAAGTATTTCCTGATTACATGCAGGGTATTGGCGCACTCAGGAGAAGTTGCACAACAACCTGTGAGGTCCATTTTCCATATTATCCCTTGTAAAAATTAGAAATTTGGGGCTAAACCAAAACTTTAGTGGTAAAAATATAATTATTCTTTGTTCACCACCCAATGATATTAAATGCTATGAGGCACACACATGGTGTCAACATGCTCATCGCACTCCTAGATGAATTGATTGGGGATATATTTTGTAAAATGCGGTTAATTATGGGGGGTTCCACTTTGCTGGCATCGCAGGGGCTGTGCCAATGTGACATGGCACCTTTAAACCATTCCACCAACATCTGAACTTCAATATGGTGTCCGCAGGATAAATTGCGTAACAAATTGTACCAATCAATTTTGCCCATTATCCATTTTGAAAAATAAACTGAGGGCCAAAGCAACATTTTAGTGGAAAAAAATGTTAATTTTCCATTGACTTAGTCCAATGTTATACAATTCTGTGAAGCACCTGAGGCTTAAAAATTGTTTTGTCACGTCAAATGCTCTTCAAATGTGACAAAGCCTGTGCAATCTATTTCAGACAAAATTGCGATCCTGAATTCCATTGGCGCGCCTTCTCTTCTTAGCCCTACTATGTCTCCAAACTGTAGTTTTACGTTACATTTGGGGTATCAGTGTACTCCGGAGAAATTGCACAGCAAATTGTCTGGTCCAAATTCTTCTTCCCTTGTGAAAGTGAAAAATTTGGGGATGCAGCAAATTTTTGTGGGAAAAATGATTTTTTTTATTTTCACGGCTCTACGTTTTAAAATTCTGTGACTCTCCTGTGGGTTTAAGATGCTCACCATAACTCTAGGTAAGTTCCTTGAGGGGTATAGCCTTCAAAATGGGGGTACTTTTGGGATGCTTCCACTGTTTTGGCACTACATGGGTTCTGTAAACAAGACATGGCATCCTCTATCGTTTCCAGCCAATTTTGCAGTTCAAAAGTCAAATGAGGCTCCTTCCCTTTCTAGCCCTGCTGTGCGCCAAAACAGCACTTTCCCACTACATGTGGGGTATCAGCATACCCAGGAGAAATTGCACAACAAATTGTATTGTCCATTTTCTCCATTTTGGTGCTAAAGCAACATTTTTGTGGGAAAAAAGTACTATTTTCATTTTTTCTTCCATACTCCATTAATTTTTGTGAAGCACCTGAAAAGTTAATACATTTCTTGAATGTGGTTTTGAGGAATTTAAGGGCTGCAGTTTTTAAAATTGTCATTTTTGGTATTTCCTGTCATATGGGCCCCTCAAAGACACTTATAATGTGACATGGTTTTGTAAATTTTGTAAATTGGTTTTGTAAATTTTGCTGGAAAAATTAGAAATTGCTGATAAATGTTTAACCGCTCAAACCCCTGTTGATGTGAAGTAAACGTGATAAATTTTATTCATTGACTATACTGTGTAATATACCTATTCTGGTTTAAGGACATAAAAATAAAAAATAAACAAATCAAATTGCAAAATTGTCAAATTTTTCTACAAATGCTGATGTTTTCACAAATAAACACAACAAATATTGACCTAAATTTACCATTACCATGAAGTTCAATGTGTCTCAAATAAAGTTTCTCAGAATCACTAGAATATGTTGAAAGATTTGAGCTACTACCTCATAAAGTGACACTGGTCGAAATTGTATAAATTGGCCTTGTTAGGATGGTGAAAACAGGCTCGGGGGTGAAGGGGGTTTATAACCACGAATTTAATGGAAGGCTCTTTAATTAGAGCTGAACAATTTTGATTTGCACTGTCGTGTTCTAGAGTCCTGTCTGGTCATATCTGTTAATCTGTCTTCAGGTCTGCACCTAGTACTCTTTGTCCATCATTATGGGCATCTCTGTTGGTTGCTAGGTACCGTGACTTTGAAGTGTGGTATACAACATGTACAGGATCCAAGTGGTAACGTTTCTCCTTGCCAAGAGTGACATGTCAAGCCTGACATGCCGAGGTGAGGAGACTTTTAATCCGCAATGCTCCTCTGGAAATATGCAAATTTTTTCTTCAGAGAAGAAGAGGACTAGAACTCTAGTGCCACTTTTAAGAAGTAGCAATCCTAAAAGTCAAAATTAACTCTCCAACGAGCCTTGCTCCATGACTTAGGATAAAAGCCAAAACCATAATCTCAATTTGCAGCCACAGTATTTCGGGGTACTGCCCCTCATCAGTGCAAAGTGTGAGATCAGGTGTGGCTTTGTGAGAGGTGTCTGACCCGGATCCAAAGAGTAACATTTCTCCTTGCGGACAGTGATATATCAAGTCTGACATGCCGAGGTGAGGAGACTTTTAATCCTCATTGCTCCTGTGGAAATATGCAAATTGTCTCTTCATAGAAGAAGAGGACTAGAACTCTAGTGCCACTTTTAGGAAGTAGCAATCCTAAAAATCAATATTAACTTTCCATCGAGCCTTGCTCCGTGATTTAGGATAAAAGCCAAAACCAGAATCTCAATTTGCAGCCAGTGTTTCGGGGTACTGCCCCTCATCAGTGCAAAGTGTGAGATCTGGTGTAGCTTTGTGAGAAGTGTCTGACCGGGATACAAAGAGTAACATTTCTCCTTGCGGATAATGATACATCAAGCCTGACATGCTAAGGTGAGGAGACTTTTAAGCCATAATGCTCCTCTGGGAACTATGCAAATTATGTCTTCAGACCTAGTAGTAAGTAAATTAGTAAATAGTAATAGTACATGTAAATAATATACTGTAGGATTAGCACACTTACTCTATGTTAACAATTTGTTAATTAGAGTTAACATAATTAACACCATTTTGATCAAAAAAGCGTAAAAGTCATCTTACCCTGAAAAGCTGTACCCAATCGGGATGGTCCTATCTCTAGTATTAAAGCCTCACTTTGTGCCAGCTGACCTCAATATAGATAAGTGCAGAACAGGACAGAGGCCAATAATTTACACATTTGCCATGTGAAGCTGTAAAGATACTTTTTTATTGAGTTTTGTCTGCGAAATGACCACTATGTGATCGCGCTCCTACGTATGGCATGTAAAACAACTTATGTTTCGGCTCATTTCTTTTTTCTTTGAAGTGTGTACATTGTCATAACTGAGGCACATGTAGGTAACAGCAGGTTCGCAGGATGCGGTAACGAGACGCGAGACTGGTTGAAATTTGAAAAGCAAACTTTTATAATTTAAAGCCGCTAGGGCTATACTAAGCAACCAAAAAGGGATAACAACAGTTGTCCTCGCAGGGACTCAGTACAATCAAACACTATTTGAAAAGAACATGACTAACCCGGCCGAGGTCGGTTACTTTGGGGCCACGGTATGGCCGTCTACGGGTCCTTATACTCTATAATGTCACTTATCCATCCTGACGTCCCTCAGGTTCTCTGTAGAAGCTGCGTTGCTGGTTAAGCTGCTGTGGCGCATTTGATGAGGCTGCTGTGGCGTCTTTGACGAGGCTGCCTTGGCGTCACAGCCGCTGGGCCCAGCTGCTGAAGATTTGGAGTAGTCTTCGGGCGTTCCAGTGCCCAGGAGGAGTTGGGGCTCAACAGGCCCTGATGGAGTCCTGAGATGAAGTAATCCCCTGTTGTAACAGAGGGTTGCGCTTGTTAGCGAGTTCAATCGGACTCCGGTCCCCAAGCAGGGTTGTGTCGCAGTGCTCAAGAGTGGTGGTTTACTTTCGTTCCAGTGCCCAGGAGGAGTTGGGGCACAACAGGCCCTGATGGAGTCCTGAGATGAAGTAATCCCCTGTTGTAACAGAGGGTTGCGCTTGTTAGTGAGTTCAATGGAACTCCTGTCCCATAGCAGGGTTGTGTCACAGTGCTCAAGAGTGGTGGTTTACTGGCCACGCGCACAGCCTGGGGCTGTGTGCAGAGTGTCTCTGTTGACGAGGAACAGGCCCCAACTGCTGACTGCAGCGGGGTGAAGGCGGCTGTGAGCAGTGATAGACAGGCCACAACCATGGGCTGAAGCAAAACGGCAGCGTCTGTGAGTGGCAGCGGGCAGGCCTCAACCGCGGGCTGAAGGGGGATGGCAGCAGTCAGGAGAGGGAGCGGACAGGCCACGGAGGGATCGAACTCAGCGGTAACTGCCTAGGATGACTGGGGGCAGATCGTAACCCGGGATTGGGGTGAAGAGGCAGTCCCCTGTCGGTAAGCTCGGCGCCTCCTTCCTGAGGTCCACTGTGTATCTACCCTCTACAGCTGGTCTCTTCTCTGAACTGTCAGTGTCCTTCACGCTATCTCACGCTCCCTCCGTCTCCTGCTCCGTGTCTGACGTATCACCAACTGACTCCTCTGCGTGCTCCCTGTCCCTTTTATACTCGCCCCTCCCCTTGCTGTCCTGTCACTCTCAATAGTCCACTCTCCTCCTCTGTTCCCCGGGTACTGTTTCCTTAGGAACTCAGATGGCGGTCCCCTTGGTTCCTGCCCGGACACTCTGTGGGGGTCATCCTCCCTACACTCCTCCATCCTGTAAGCTTGCCAGTCCTCGGGCGAGGGCCTCAGTATACTTGGGCTGGTCTGCGGAGGTGTCAATTTTCATATGAACTGGTCCTGTTCGTATCGTTCGGGCGGTTTGCCGGCTGTTGACTGCTAGGAGCGTCTTAGTTCGACGAGGGTGGAGTCTTCTGGGGTGGTGGCCGGTGGTGGGCTAGCTGGTTCGGGCGGGCTAATTGTGTCACTTGGTTTGTCATTGAGTAGAGAGCCCCTGGTTATTGTGGGGAAGTCTTCTTCGTCGTCCGAGTCCCAGAACACGGGCAATGGTTCAGAGACCTGAGGAGCAGGTTCAGGTTGTTTCAGGTCGGTGGAAATACAGGGGCGTAGCATATTCCGATGCACTGTGGGTAGGCAGCATTTCATCTTTCTCAGGTCGTATTTGGTACACAGGTCCTTCAGGGTTTATATGGCGTAGGAACCGATAGGGACCCTCTTCCCAGCGTGGCTCTAATTTGTTCTGGGGACATTGGTCTAGTACGAGTACTAGGTCTCCGCTTTGGAGGTCGGGAGGTAGAGATGAACTCTTTCCTGGGTGTTCTAAGTCTTGAAGTTTGGTATGTACGATTCGATGAAGAGTTTGCAGCTGGTGCCGGTGATTTCGGACACATGATGATACCCCAATCCAGGGCTGAGTTTCCTCTGGGTCCAACTCTACCTCCGTGATCCCCTTGCCCTCGCGTCCGAACAACAGGGAGTAAGGGGTATAGCAGGTAACTCGATGTACTCGGTTGTTATAGACGCATACTAGTTCAGGGACATATTCGGGCCAACGGGCCTTCTTGTCACTCTCCAGAGTACGCAACATTTGGATTAATGTCCGATTAAATTGGTCGCAGACCCCGTTTCCCTGCGGGAATGGTGGTATGGCGTGGTCCGGGATCTGTCAATACCATAGAGATGGTGTAATTCCTCCATTATTTTTCCAAAAAACATGCTCCTTGATCGGAATGTATCCGTTGAGGGCAGCCGTAAACTTGTATAAAGTTTCTGCAAATTGTGGAGGCTGCCGACTCCGCGGTCTGGTCTCAAGTGGGGGTGACCACAGCGAACTTAGTGAAATGGTCTACCATGACGAGGCAGTGTTCATACCCCTGGAATGCGGGACCAATGGTCAGGTAATCCACCGTCAGAAGCTCGAGAGGCACTGAAGTTACGATTGTTTGTACTGGAGCTCTCTGTGCGGGCGGTTTAGCTAATTCACATAGGCGACAGGTCTGGCAAGTCTCGTCCACAACAGCATGCAAGCATGGATGGTAAATTTTCTGTTGTAACCATTGCAAGTAGTGTTGAGCGATACCATCCGATATCGTGAAATATCGTATCGGATTGGATCGGACCGATACCCAAAAAGTATAGGGTATCGCCGATTCCGATACCGGAAACCAATGCAAGTCAATGGGACAGAAATATCGGAATTAAAAAAACCATTTCTTTCTTTGTAGGTTAATTCTACATGAAGAAAACAACTAAGAATAATGTAGAATGTATTGGGGGAGGTGGAGGAGACATTAAAGGCATAGAGGTTTAGCCCAATCAAATGGAATATCAGGAATATTTTTTTTTTTTAAAGACGTTCGGAGTTACAAAGATATTGACTATGTTAACCTGTTATATATTTTGTCAGATATGTATGTTTCACTACTTCCATGCTCTTCACCTTTTTTACTTCTCCCACACTTTCTCCTTCATGATCCTCAGCAGCAGCATCTTTTTTATCAACTTCTTCACCTTGTTCATCTTCTTCTTCACCATCTTGCTATTATTCTTTTTTTTACATTCTTCAAATTCTTCTTATTCAGCTATTATTCTTCTTCATATTCTACTTCTTCATCTTCTTCCTATTCTTCTTCTTCATCATATTCTTATCTGTGACAGGCATTCCTGTAGTTGTTATCTATAAAAGTTTGAAGATTACACCTTCCGTTCTCCACGTTCAGTTTGGCCTGCAGCAACAGGCATCTTCCAGGGGCACCACGAGGAGGAACGGACTAACCCCCATACACTGCTTAGTCTTCTTCTGCTTATAATTTAGATATCTTTAGCTCTGATTTTTAGTCTTATGCTTAATGTTCTTCTGCTTTTGGTTCTTCTACTTTTGGTTCTTCTGCTTCTTGATCTTCTGTCTCTTGTTGTTCTATATCTTGGTGGTTGTCTTCATATTCTTTGTCCTCTTGGTTATCTTCTTCAGGGTCATCTTTTTGGTCTTCTTCAGGGTGGTCTTCCGGCTCATCGTCTTCAGGGTCGTCGTCAGGGAGATCCAGAGTGATAACCAAAAACCATTTCCAAAAGCTTGAACTTGGAAAAGTAGCAGAAGGTACAAGAAGGCTGAGGAACTGCTGAGAACCAGCTGATGGTACAGGAAAGCGGAAGGGTAGCAGAAGGAACAAGAGCCAATGGCACAACCGTGGACCAGCTGACGGTGCTGGAACACGGTTACTAAGCAGGAGGTACCTGTGCTAGAAAGCACTACCAAAGACCAGCAGACGCTGCTGGAACTCGGATACCAAGATGGAGGCACCTAAGCCAAAAGCACTGTCGAGAACCAGCTGACGGTGCTGGAACCCGGATGGGTAGCAAAAGCTGCAAGAGCCAATGGAACTAGCGAGGACCAGCTGACGGTGCTGCAACCCGGTTACTAAGCAGGAGGTACCTGTGCTAGAAAGCACTACCAAGGACCAGCAGACGTTGCTGGATCTCGGATACCAAGATGGAGGCACCTAAGCCAAAGGCACTGTCGAGAACCAGTTGATGGTGCTGGAACCCGAATGGATAGCAGAAGGTACCCATGGCACTACGGAACCAGCCTTTGTTACCAGAACCCGCAGCCCACATAGGAAGCACCTAACCTGCAGGCACCATAGACTTGGCTAACCCGACCGCAACACGACAGGACAACGTATTGGTGGCAAAGTGACGTTGACACTACCCGGAAACAGCAGGTGCGCTGGAACCAGGCTGGGCAGGAGGGAGTACCCATGCCAAAGACACTGCTGAGAACCAGCTGACGGTGCAGGAACCCTGAGGGGCAGCAGAAGGAACAAGAGCAAATGGCACAACCAAGGACCAGCTGATGGTGCTGGAACATGGTTACTAAGCAGGAGGTATCTGTGCTAGAAAGCACTACCAAGGACCAGCAGACATTGCTGGAACTCGGATACCGAGATGGAGGCACCTAAGCCAAAGGCACTGTCGAAAACCAGCTGACGGTGCTGGAACCTGGATGGGTAGCAGAAGGTACCCATGAAAAACAAAGTTGCAAGGCCGCGAGCCGGCCGAAGTTACCGAAACCCACAGTCCTTACAGGGTGTGCTTGTCCTTTTGGCACTACCGAACCAGCTTTTATTACCAGAACCCGCAGCCCACATAGGAAGCACCTAAACTGCAGGCACCATAGACTCAGCTAACCCGACCGCAACACGACAGGACAACGTATTGGTGGCAAAGTGACGTTGACACTACCCGGAATCAGCAGGTGTGCTGGAACCAGGCTGGGCAGGAGGAAGTACCCGTGCCAAAGACACTGCCGAGAACCAGCTGACGGTGCAGGAACCCGGAGGGGTAGCAGAAGGAACAAGAGCCAATGGCACTACCGAGGACCAGCTGACGGTGCTGGAACACGGTTACTAAGCAGGAGGTACCTGTGCTAGAAAGCACTACCAAGGACCAGCAGATGTTGCTGGAACTCGGATACCGAGATGGAGGCACCTAAGCCAAAGGCACTGTCGAGAACCAGCTGATGGTGCTGGAACCAGGATGGGTAGCAGAAGGTACCCATGAAAAACAAAGTTGCAAGGCCGCGAGCCGGCAGCAGTTACCGAAACCTGTTGTGAGTTCATTTTCCCCTTCACCGTCGATGTCTGATGAACTCCCTCTTCTGGTGAAGGAAGGTAGAGAGGCTGATTACCAAACACCTGATCTGGTAGATGAAGACTGGGTAACAGGAACTGCTGACTGGATAGAAGGCAGCCGACGCCCTTCTGAGTCGCTGGTGATTTCTCTGCTGGATTCTTGGAGACCAGTCTGATTCCTGCTTCCAAAGATAAGTTTTTACTCTGCTATTGAACTTATTAGTTTTGTTTTGTTTACCTTGTTTTTTGGAGTTCAGCCATCCCCGGTCGGGGGTGTGCTGAGTTCCATTTTTATCTCTGATATGCCTGTCTCTCAGAGAATGACTGTTATTTGGGTGATTTGTGATAGATTCTCTAAGATGGTCCATCTTGTACCACTCCCTAAGTTGCCATCTTCCTCAGAGTTGGTGCCCTTGTTTTTGCAACAGGTGGTTCGCTTGCACGGGATTCCTGAGAACATTGTATCTGACAGAGGAGTTCAGTTTGTGTCTAGATTTTGGAGGACTTTCTGTTTCAAGCTGGGAATTCAGTTGTCCTTCTCCTCTGCCTTTCACCCTCAGACCAATGGGCAGATGGAGAGAACAAACCAGACTTTGGAGTCGTATTTGAGATGTTTTATTTCTGCTGATCAGGATGATTGGGTTTCATTTTTGCCCTTTGCCGAATTTGCTTTAAATAATAGAGCTAGTTCTGCCACTTTGATGTCACTTTTTTTTGTAACTTTGGGTTTCATCCTCGATTCTCTTCAGGGCAGGTGGAGCCTTCTGCCTGCCCAGGTGTTGACACTGTGGTGGAGAGAATGCACCAGATCTGGGACCAAGTGGTGGATAAGTTGTCTCTCTCCCAGGAAAAGGCCCAGCGGTTTTCCAACTGGCATAGGACCGTTGGTCCCCAGTTTAAGGTGGGTGATATGGTTTGGTTGTCATCAAAGAATATCCCTATGAAGGTGGCTTCTCCAAAGTTTAAACCTAGATTTATTGGACCTTACAAGATTTTGGAGATTCTTAATCCAGTTTCTTTTCGATTGGCTCTTCCTGTTACATTTAAGATCCATAACGTGTTTCATAAGTCTCTGTTAAAGAGGTTTGTTGAGCCAGTAGTTCCTGTGGTGGCACCTCCTGACCCGGTATTGGTTGAAGGTAATGTGGAATATGAGGTTGAGAAGATACTGGATTCTCGCCTGGCTAGACGGAGACTCCAGTGTTTGGTTAAATGGAAGGGTTATGGCCAGGAGGATAATTCTTGGGTCCCTGCATCCGATATTCATGCCGAAAGATTGGTTCGTGCCTTTCATCGGGCCCATCCTGATCGCCCTGGTGGCGTGGATGAGGGTTTGGTGACCCCTCCTCAAGGGGGAGGTACTGTTGTGAGTTCATTTTCCCCTTCATGGTCGATGTCTGATGAACTCCCTCTTCTGGCGAAGGAAGGTAGTGAGACTGATTAACAAACACCTGATCTGGTAGATTGTTGTGAGTTCATTTTCCCCTTCACCACTGAGGTCTGATGAACTCTCTCTTCTGGTGAAGGAAGGTAGTGAGGCTGATTACAAAGCACCTGAGCAGAATGATGATGACTGGGTGACTGGGATTGCTGACTGGATATAAGGCAGCCGACACCCTTCTGCCTTGCGGGTGATTACTCTGAGGGATTCTTGGAGACCAGTCTGATTCCTGCTCCTCAAAAGCTAAGTTTTCTGCTCTACTTTTTGCATTTGTGTTTTGGTTTTGTTTTGCCTTGTTTTTCTGGATTTCTGCCTTTCCCTGCTGGGTGAGCTGAATTCCTTTTTGCTCTGTCTTCAGATAATACCTGAGTACTGATATAGTCTTTTTGAAGCCTAGCGTCTTCAGGGCTTTTTTCCCTATCAGTCTGTTGGCTCTTGTTTTTTAGAGGGTTTTGGCGGATTGCAGACAGCAGCTTTCCTATTCTGTCCTATTTAGTTAGCTTGGGCCCCATCATTTGCTCAGCCTATCTTTCTATCTGTGTGAGTGTTTTTTCATCTTGCTTCACCGTCATTATATGTGGGGGGCTGCCAATTGCTTTGGGGTCTGCTCTGGGGCAGTTTAGATTTCCCTTTCTGTCTTTAGGCTATGTAGTTCTCCAGCTGTGATAGAGGGGTCTAGGGCACCGTAGGAACCCCCCACAGCTACTGCTAGTTGTTGTTGTTAGGTTCAGGGGTCTGCAATCCGATAGCTGCCAACTTCTCTGGTTTTCTGGACTTAGCTAGTATTTCTGATTTTGCCTCCTACGGTGACTCATTCATAACAGTAGATGATGACTGGGTAACAGGAACTGCTGACTGGATATAAGGCAGCCGACGCCCTTCTGAGTCGCTGGTGATTTCTCTGCTGGATTCTTGGAGACCAGTCTGATTCCTGCTTCCAAAGATAAGTTTTTGCTCTGCTATTGAACTTATTAGTTTTGTTTTGTTTAACTTGTTTTTTGGAGTTCAGCCATCCCCGGTCGGGGGTGTGCTGAGTTCCATTTTTGTCTCTGATCAGTTTGTTCTCTTTGCTCTGCCTTCAGAATTTACCTGAGTGCTGATATAGTCATTTTGAAGTCCTAGCGACTTCAGGGCCTGTTTTTCCTATCAGACGGTTGGGACATTTTTTGGTAGGGTTTTTTGCGGATTGCAGACAGCAGCTTTTCTATCCTGTCCTTTTTAGTTAGCTTGGGCCCCATCGTTTGCTGAACCTATCTTTCTATCTGTGTTAGTGTTTTCATCTTGCTTCACCGTCATTATTTGTTGGGGGCTGCCTATTGCTTTAGGGTCTGCTCTGGGGCAGTTTAGATTTCCCCTTTCTTTCTTTAAGCCTATTTAGCTCTCCGGCTGTGATCGAGGGGTCTAGGGCATCGTAGGACCCCCCCATGGCTACTGTTAGTTGTTGTGGATAGGATCAGGGGTCTGCAATCCGATAGCTACCAACCTCTTCGGTTTTCTGGACTTAGCTTGTATTTTTGTTTTTTCCTCCGTCGGTGACTCATTCATAACAGAAACCCACAGTCCATAGAGGGGGTGCTTGTCCTTTTGGCACTACGGAACCAGCCTTTATTACCAGAACCCGCAGCCCACATAGGAAGCACCTAAACTGCAGGCACCATAGACTCGGCTAACCCGACCGCAACACGACAGGACAACGTATTGGTGGCAAAGTGACGTTGACACTACCCGGAATCAGGAGGCGTGCTGGAACCAGGCTGGGCGGGAGGGAGTACCCGTGCCAAAGACACTGCCGAGAACCAGCTGACGGTGCAGGAACCCGGAGGGGTAGCAGAAGGAACAAGAACCAATGGCACTACCGAGGACCAGCTGACGGTGCTGGAACACGGTTACTAAGCAGGAGGTACCTGTGCTAGAAAGCACTACCAAGGACCTGCAGACGTTGCTGGAACTGGAATCCCGACATGGAGGCACCTAAGCCAAAGGCACTGTCGAGAACCAGCTGACGGTGCTGGAACCTGGATGGGTAGCAGAAGCTGCAAGAGATAATGGAACTAGCGAGGACCAGCTGACGGTGCTGGAACCTGGAGGAGCACAGAAGGAACAAGAGCCAATGGCACAACCGTGGACCAGCTGATCGTGCTGGAACACAGTTACTAAGCAGTAGGTTCTTGTGCTAGAAAGCACTACCAAGGACCAGCAGACGTTGCTGGAACTCAGATGGGTAGCAGAAGGTACCCATGAAAAACAAAGTTGCAAGGCCGCGAGCCGGCCGCAGTTACCGAAACCCACAGTCCTTACAGGGGGTGCTTGTCCTATTGGCACTACGGAACCAGCTTTTATTACCAGAACCCGCAGCCCACATAGGAAGGACCTAAACTGCAGGCACCATAGACTCGGCTAACCCGACTGCAACACGACAGGACAACGTTTTGGTGGCAAAGTGACGTTGACACTACCCGGAAACAGCAGGCGTGCTGGAACCAGGCTGGGCAGGAGGGAGTACCCGTGCCAAAGACACTTCTGAGCAGCAACTGGCGATTTTGGAGCCCAGGGTCAATCTGGGTGTTGGCTGAGGCCTAATTTCATCAAGTTTTATATCTGTTGTAGACTACTACTGATTTTAACCGTGCTCCAATTAGGTCTCTGGCTCCACTGTCTCTAGTATTTACCCTGTCCTCCAACACCGCCAGTTGCTGCTCAGAAGTGCCGTCTGCACTAGAGTTGAGCGACTTTTGGTTTTTTAGGGTCGCGTTTCGTTTCGTGAAACCCGACTTTTCCAAAAGTCGGGTCGAGCAAGATCGTCCGATTATAGGGAAAAGTCGGGGTCGTCCCGAAACACGAAACCCAATGTAAGTCAATGGGGAATAAAAGTCGGCAGTGAGAGGAGGACAGGAAACACACCTACAGTGCCCATTTGAATGCCAAAAGCATCAATTCTTCTTTCTTAAGCTTGTCAACCTTAATTAACTTCATAATACAAGTTACGCACTGAAAAATGGGGGTTATTTGGCTACAAACTGTGGGGGGGAGGGCTTGCTCAAGGTTTTTATGTGTCCTGGGCGAAAGAGCGCCCCTTTAACACATACCACAACTCATCATGCTCCGATACGGCAGAGAAATAGCGGTATAGTACAATGAAAAATACCTCACTTTTTACATCTCATGACGAGGCCCATCTATTTCTCCATTCAGAATCATTGGTCCCATATAATGTTTGAAAAAGTATATGATGAGCTCCACATAATGCTACAGTATATGTTGGTCCCCATGGATGAAGCTCCACTGTCTTATGGGCCCAAATAATGCTCCAAACATAATGGGCCCCATTTCTAATGCTCTAGTGTATAATGGGCCCTGTAAATGCTGCTCCAGTGTCTGATGTCCACCTTTGGAATGTTCCAGTGTATGGTGGGCCCCATCTATCATTCTCCAGAGTATAGTGCTCCACAAAAATTGCTGTCCCAACATTGAAAACAATCAAATAAGTCTCCTCGCTAGGGAATCCCTGTACTTGTCTGGACAGGTGCTGTAGCTTGCTTAACAGCTCGCCAGCCGTTCTCACGCCCAGTATGGATTACACGTGATTGCACAAAGGTGAGAAAGGGTACCGTATCCCCAGATAACATGTATGGATAGCATACACATTCAAAATATATGTCTCAGGAGGCAGGCTCAGACGGTGTTAGGCCCAGTATGGATTGCATGTGATTGCACAAAGGTTAGAAAGGGTACCATATCCCCGGATAACATGTATGGATAGAGTACACATTCAAAATATATGTCTATACAGCATGAGGCAGGCTCAGACGGTGTTAGGCCCAGTATGGATTGCACGTGATTGCACAAAGGTTAGAAAGGGTAACGTATCCCTGGATAACATGTATGGATAGCGTACACATTCAAAATATATGTCTATACAGCATGAGGCAGGCTCAGACGGTGTTAGGCCCAGTATGGATTGCACGTGATTGCACAAAGGTTAGAAAGGGTACCGTATCTCTGGATAACATGTATGGATAGCGTACACATTCAAAATATATGTCTATACAGCATGAGGCAGGCTCAGATGGTGTTAGGCCCAGTATGGATTGCACGTGATTGCACAAAGGTTAGAAAGGGTACCGTATCCCTGGATAACATGTATGGATAGCGTACACATTCAAAATATATGTCTCAGGAGGCAGGCTCAGACGGTGTTAGGCCCAGTATGGATTGCACGTGATTGCACAAAGGTTAGAAAGGGTACCGTATCCCTGGATAACATGTATGGATAGCGTACACATTCAAAATATATTTCTCAGGAGGCAGGCTCAGACGGTGTTAGGCCCAGTATGGATTGCACGTGATTGCACAAAGGTTAGAAAGGGTACCGTATGCCTGGATAACATGTATGGATAGCGTACACATTCAAAATATATGTCTATACAGCATGAGGCAGGCTCAGATGGTGTTAGGCCCAGTATGGATTGCACGTGATTGCACAAAGGTTAGAAAGGGTACCGTATCCCCGGATAACATGTATGGATAGCGTACACATTCAAAATATATGTCTATACAGCATGAGGCAGGCTCAGATGGTGTTAGGCCCAGTATGGATTGCACGTGATTGCACAAAGGTTAGAAAGGGTACCGTATCCCTGGATAACATGTATGGATAGCGTACACATTCAAAATATATGTCTATACAGCATGAAGCAGGCTCAGACGGTGTTAGGCCCAGTATGGATTGCACGTGATTGCACAAAGGTTAGAAAGGGTACCGTATCCCTGGATAACATGTATGGATAGCGTACACATTCAAAATATATGTCTCAGGAGGTAGGCTCAGACGGTGTTAGGCCCAGTATGGATTGCATGTGATTGCACAAAGGTTAGAAAGGGTACCGTATCCCTGGATAACATGTATGGATAGCGTACACATTCAAAATATATGTCTCAGGAGGTAGGCTCAGACGGTGTTAGGCCCAGTATGGATTGCATGTGATTGCACAAAGGTTAGAAAGGGTACCGTATCCCTGGATAACATGTATGGATAGCGTACACATTCAAAATATATGTCTATACAGCATGAGGCAGGCTCAGATGGTGTTAGGCCCAGTATGGATTGCACGTGATTGCACAAAGGTTAGAAAGGGTACCGTATCCCTGGATAACATGTATGGATAGCGTACACATTCAAAATATATGTCTATACAGCATGAGGCAGGCTCAGATGGTGTTAGGCCCAGTATGGATTGCACGTGATTGCACAAAGGTTAGAAAGGGTACCATATCCCCGGATAACATGTATGGATAGCGTACACATTCAAAATATATGTCTATACAGCATGAGGCAGGCTCTGACGGTGTTAGGCCCAGTATGGATTGCACGTGATTGCACAAAGGTTAGAAAGGGTACCGTATCCCTGGATAACATGTATGGATAGCGTACACATTCAAAATATATGTCTCAGGAGGCAGGCTCAGACGGTGTTAGGCCCAGTATGGATTGCACGTGATTGCACAAAGGTTAGAAAGGGTACCATATCCCCGGATAACATGTATGGATAGCGTACACATTCAAAATATATGTCTATACAGCATGAGGCAGGCTCAGACGGTGTTAGGCCCAGTATGGATTGCACGTGATTGCACAAAGGTTAGAAAGGGTACCGTATCCCTGGATAACATGTATGGATAGCGTACACATTCAAAATATATGTCTCAGGAGGCAGGCTCAGACGGTGTTAGGCCCAGTATGGATTGCACGTGATTGCACAAAGGTTAGAAAGGGTACCGTATCCCTGGATAACATGTATGGATAGCGTACACATTCAAAATATATGTCTATACAGCATGAGGCAGGCTCAGATGGTGTTAGGCCCAGTATGGATTGCACGTGATTGCACAAAGGTTAGAAAGGGTACCATATCCCCGGATAACATGTATGGATAGCGTACACATTCAAAATATATGTCTATACAGCATGAGGCAGGCTCTGACGGTGTTAGGCCCAGTATGGATTGCACGTGATTGCACAAAGGTTAGAAAGGGTACCGTATCCCTGGATAACATGTATGGATAGCGTACACATTCAAAATATATGTCTCAGGAGGCAGGCTCAGACGGTGTTAGGCCCAGTATGGATTGCACATGATTGCACAAAGGTTAGAAAGGGTACCATATCCCCGGATAACATGTATGGATAGCGTACACATTCAAAATATATGTCTATACAGCATGAGGCAGGCTCAGACGGTGTTAGGCCCAGTATGGATTGCACGTGATTGCACAAAGGTTAGAAAGGGTACCGTATCCCTGGATAACATGTATGGATAGCGTACACATTCAAAATATATGTCTCAGGAGGCAGGCTCAGACGGTGTTAGGCCCAGTATGGATTGCACGTGATTGCACAAAGGTTAGAAAGGGTACCGTATCCCTGGATAACATGTATGGATAGCGTACACATTCAAAATATATGTCTATACAGCATGAGGCAGGCTCAGACGGTGTTAGGCCCAGTATGGATTGCATGTGATTGCACAAAGGTTAGAAAGGGTACCGTATCCCTGGATAACATGTATGGATAGCGTACACATTCAAAATATATGTCTATACAGCATGAGGCAGGCTCAGATGGTGTTAGGCCCAGTATGGATTGCACGTGATTGCACAAAGGTTAGAAAGGGTACCGTATCCCCGGATAACATGTATGGATAGCGTACACATTCAAAATATATGTCTATACAGCATGAGGCAGGCTCAGACGGTGTTAGGCCCAGTATGGATTGCACGTGATTGCACAAAGGTTAGAAAGGGTACCGTATCCCTGGATAACATGTATGGATAGCGTACACATTCAAAATATATGTCTCAGGAGGCAGGCTCAGACGGTGTTAGGCCCAGTATGGATTGCACGTGATTGCACAAAGGTTAGAAAGGGTACCGTATCCCCGGATAACATGTATGGATAGCGTACACATTCAAAATATATGTCTATACAGCATGAGGCAGGCTCAGACGGTGTTAGGCCCAGTATGGATTGCACGTCATTGCACAAAGGTTAGAAAGGGTACCGTATCCCTGGATAACATGTATGGATAGCGTACACATTCAAAATATATGTCTCAGGAGGCAGGCTCAGACGGTGTTAGGCCCAGTATGGATTGCACGTGATTGCACAAAGGTTAGAAAGGGTACCGTATCCCTGGATAACATGTATGGATAGCGTACACATTCAAAATATATGTCTATACAGCATGAGGCAGGCTCAGACGGTGTTAGGCCCAGTATGGATTGCACGTGATTGCACAAAGGTTAGAAAGGGTACCGTATCCCTGGATAACATGTATGGATAGCGTACACATTCAAAATATATGTCTATACAGCATGAGGCAGGCTCAGATGGTGTTAGGCCCAGTATGGATTGCACGTGATTGCACAAAGGTTAGAAAGGGTACCATATCCCCGGATAACATGTATGGATAGCGTACACATTCAAAATATATGTCTATACAGCATGAGGCAGGCTCAGACGGTGTTAGGCCCAGTATGGATTGCACGTGATTGCACAAAGGTTAGAAAGGGTACCGTAATCCTGGATAACATGTATGGATAGCGTACACATTCAAAATATATGTCTCAGGAGGCAGGCTCAGACGGTGTTAGGCCCAGTATGGGTTGCACGTGATTGCACAAAGGTTAGAAAGGGTACCGTATCCCTGGATAACATGTATGGATAGCGTACACATTCAAAATATATGTCTCAGGAGGCAGGCTCAGACGGTGTCAGGCACAGTATGGATTTGACGGCCCAGATTACACAGCGGAGGAGCAGGGAGAGGTAAAAATTGCAAATGCTGGGGCCCTGCCCAAGCAAGGGGGGGCCCACTCGTGGGCGTCGGTACTGGCACTGGGCCCCTCATAGTACAGCGGTGTGTCTGACGGCGGGTGTGCACCACCACCGTCAGAGACACTTGATTGCACTATGAGGGACCCTGTGCCAGTGCCCGCGCCCAAAAGTCGGCCTACCCACCTGTCCAAGGCAACGGCACTCGCACGGTGTCGTGCGCTAGGTGGTGACCCTGGCCATGGGAGGGAGGCAGCACAGTTAGGGAGTTTTAGAAAGTGGCATATGTTGATGTTGGACATTCAGCTGATGCAAAAGGTGAAATAGGTCAAGTCCCAGGAAGAGGTGGACCAAAGCAAGCCATTTTTCTGTCACCCTATGTGTCATCAGGGGAAGGTGGGACAAAATCCTTGGAAACCCATGCGTGGTTCATTTTAATGAAGGTTAGATCATCCACATTTTGGGTTGACAGACGGGTCCTTTTTTCTGTCAGGATTGATCCAGCTGCACTGAAGACTCTTTCCGATAGCACACTTGCAGCTGGGCAAGCGAGCTCCTGTAAGGCATATTGGGCCAATTCAGGCCAGGTGTCCAGTTTAGCAGCCCAATAGTCAAAGGGGAATGACCTGTGTGGGAGAACATCGATATGGGAGGAAAAGTAGTTTGTAACCATAGTTGACAACTGCTGTCTCCTGTCACTTTCCATCGATGCAGTATTACCAGTTGTGTGAGCGGTATTTGAAAAATCATTCCACAACATTGTCATGAAACCCCTGTCTCCAACGCCACTTCTGCTGTGTGCACCACGAACACCTCTGCCAAGCTGCCCCCGGCCCGTACGGCTCGTGTGAGAACCATCACCGCTGCTGTGTTCTGGGAATGCCTCAAGCAACCGATTTACCAGAGTTGCTTGTTTATTAGCCAATATTAGGTCAAGGTTCTCCTGTGGCATGATGTTTTGTAATTTGCCTTTATAGCGTGGATCCAGGATGCTGGCCAACCAGTAGTCGTCATCGTTCATCATTTTGGCAATGCGGGGGTCCCTTTTTAGGATCCGCAAGGCATAATCTGACATGTGAGCCAATGCTCCTGGTGTCAATGATGCACTGCGAGTGCTGGGTGGAGGAGCACTTTCTGGCAAATCCACATCCCTCCAGTCACGCACAAACCCTGTACCAGACCTTGCCACGCCAACATTTTCACTTGCCCCACGAGATGCATCCTCCTCCCCTACGTAATCATCCCCATCATCCTTCTCCTCCTCCTCTTCTTCCTCCACCTCGTCCAGGAGAGGTCCCTGAGCAGACAATGGCTGAATGTCATCAAGGATTCCCTCCTCCTCTTCCTCCTCATCAACATTGGCTGCAGACGCCTGCTCCTTAAGGTGCGTCAAAGTTTGCATGAGCAGACGCATAAGTGGGATTCTCATGCTTAGGATGGCGTCGTCTGCGCTTACCAGCCGTGTGCATTCCTCAAAACACTGAAGGACTTTACAAAGGTCTTTCAGCTTCGACCACTGCACACCTGTCAACTCCATGTCTGCTCTCAAAGTGCCTGGCCGTGTATCCTCCCACAAATGCATTATGGCCTGCCTCTGCTCGCACAGCCGCTCCACCATGTGCAGGGTGGAGTTCCACCTTGTTGCAATGTCGATAATGAGGCGGTGGTTGGGAAGGTGGAGCAATTGCTGCAGCTTCTGCATATGAACGGAGTGTACAGGCGACCGGCGGATGTGCGCGCACAGTCTTCGCACCTTCTGGAGCAGGGCTGTTAACTCCGGATAATTTTTGAGGAAGCACTGCACCACCAGGTTCAAGGTGTGAGCGAAGCAAGGTATGTGGCTGAGTTTTGAAAGGGCTATGGCTGCCACAAAATTACGGCCGTTATCACCAACTACCTTGCCTGCCTCAAGATGTACACTGCCCAGCCATGACTCAGTTTGCTGCTTCAAGTACTCGGCCAGCACCTCGGCGGTGTGTCTGTCGCCCAAACACATCATCTGCAACACTGCCTGCTGACGCTTTCCACTAGCTGCTCGATAGGGGGACACATCGTGTGCAACAGTGGCAGCTGCAGATGGAGTGCTTGTACGACTGCGCTCTGTGGACCAGCTTTCGCTTCTGGAGGAGGAGGAGGGTCGAACGCCTACAGCCAACTGTTTCCTATACCGTGGGCTAGGCAGCACTGTCCCACCACCGCTGTCCCCTAAGGACCCTGCATCCACCACATTAACCCAGTGCGCAGTGATGGACACGTAACGGCCCTGGCCATGCCGACTGGACCATGCATCAGTTGTGAGGTGCACCTTTCCGCTCACTGACTGCTTGAGTGCATGGACAATGCGGTCTTTCACATAATGGTGGAGGGCTGGGATGGCTTTGCGAGAGAAGAAGTGGCGACTGGGTAGGTCATAGCGTGGTACTGCATAGGCCATGAGTTCGCGGAAAGCTGTGCTTTCCACCAACCGAAAGGGCATCATCTCAAACGAGATTAGTTTGGCAATGTGGGAGTTCAAACCCAGTGTACGCGGATGAGAGGCTGAGTACTTTCTTGACCTACTCATAGTGTCTGGGAGGGTGAGCTGGACTTGAGAGCTGCATATGGTGGAAGTAGCGGTGGACAGGGTGGACTGAGAGAGGGTTGATGATGGTGATGGAGTTGGTGTTCTTTCTGATGGCCTAGAATCAGTCTTTCGTTGATATAACAGTGCGATTCCCTGACTGCTGTGGCCTTGCAACGACACCTCAACATTTGCTGCTGTGCTAACCGGTGGGCTCACAGTAGGGGAAACAATGTAGCGTTGCTGACTACCTTCGTTGTGATCAGTTGCACATGTGGCACTTGAGGTTTGGTGTTGTGTCCACGCTTGCAAGTGCATGCTGGTTAAATGTCTAAGCATGCAACTGGTATCCAAATTTTTCAGATTTTTCCCTCGGCTAAAGGTCTTTGCGCACTTCTTACAGATAACCTTGGCCTGATCATGAGGATTTTGGTCAAAAAAGTGCCACACTGCACTCTTCCTACTTTGGCAGACATTTTGCGGCCTAGCACGCTGTGATCTTTTGACCCTCTGGACAAGCTGTCCAGCAACTCTTTTGATGTTTGGAACCTGTCTTTGGAGTGCTCCGGGCCTGCCAGATAACAGCTGTTGCGATGTCGATGTCTGCTGTGGATGCTCCTCATCTGAGCTATTGGAAGCAGCACCCTCTTCCCCCAATGGATGCCAATCTGGGTCAACAACTGGGTCATCCATCACCTCCTCTTCTATGTCATGTGCACCTTCCTCTGTGTCACCGTGTATGGTGGTATAGTGTGCGGGAAGGGGCACCTGAGTCTCATCAGGGTCAGAATCTGGCTCTGTACACTGCGAGGACAATGTAGTGCTCTGAGTGAATGTACCAGCAGAATCATCCATCAGCGGTTGTGCATCAGTGCACTCCATGTCAGATTCATCTTGGCCTGGGTAATTCACCATTTCACTTGATAATCCAGGCATGGTATGTGAAAACAGCTCCATGGAGTAATCAGTAGTATGGCCTGCGTCATCCTTCAATCTTGGTTGGGGTGAAGGACACAAGGAAAGGTGTGGTTCATGAACATGAGCCTCCAATGACGACTCAGTGCTTTTACTTTTTACAACTGAAGAAGAGGAGGCGATAGAGCTGGAGGCTGAGTCAGCAATGTAAGACAAAACTTTTTCCTGATGCTCTGGCTTTAAAAGCGGTTTGCCAACTCCTAGAAAACTAAGCGTTCGAGGCCTTATGTAGCCAGACGATGACGCAGGGTCAGCACCTCCTGCATTCGGTCCTATTTTGCTCTTGCCACTACCATCAGATCCACCACCAACACCATCATTAACAGCTGCCAACCCCCGCCCAATTCCACGGCCTCTTCCACCAGCCCTCCTCATTTTTGGTAGAAATGTAGACAAAATCCAACAAACTATATAGTAATGTAAAACAAGGTACAATGTGTCTATAGGACAGGGGAGATTTTGAATTTCTGCACACACTTTTGGACACTGGACACTTTTGGATTGTGTGAGGCCCACTGATATCTGAGCGCTATGTGACAGGCTCGATGGCACTGCTGTGACAAAAGTGACTAGAGGATAAGGGAGATTTTGAATTTCTGCACACACTTGTGGACAGTGGACACTTTTGGATTGTGTGAGGCCCACTGATATCTGAGCGCTATGTGACAGGCTCGATGGCACTGCTGTGACAAAAGTGACTAGAGGATAAGGGAGATTTTGAATTTCTGCACACACTTGTGGACAGTGGACACTTTTGGATTGTGTGAGGCCCACTGATATCTGAGCGCTATGTGACAGGCTCGATGGCACAGCTGTGACAAAAGTGACTAGAGGATAAGGGAGATTTTGAATCTCTGCACACACTTTTGGACACTGGACACTTTTGGATTGTTTGAGGCCCAATGAATATCTGAGCGCTATGTGACAGGCTCGATGGCACAGCTGTGACAAAAGTGACTAGAGGATAAGGGAGATTTTGAATTTCTGCACACACTTGTGGACAGTGGACACTTTTGGATTGTGTGAGGCCCACTGATATCTGAGCGCTATGTGACAGGCTCGATGGCACTGCTGTGACAAAAGTGACTAGAGGATAAGGGAGATTTTGAATTTCTGCACACACTTGTGGACAGTGGACACTTTTGGATTGTGTGAGGCCCACTGATATCTGAGCGCTATGTGACAGGCTCGATGGCACTGCTGTGACAAAAGTGACTAGAGGATAAGGGAGATTTTGAATTTCTGCACACACTTGTGGACAGTGGACACTTTTGGATTGTGTAAGGCCCACTGATATCTGAGTGCTATGTGACAGGCTCGATGGCACAGCTGTGACAAAAGTGACTAGAGGATAAGGGAGATTTTGAATTTCTGCACACACTTTTGGACACTGGACACTTTTGGATTGTGTGAGGCCCACTGATATCTGAGCGCTATGTGACAGGCTCGATGGCACTGCTGTGACAAAAGTGACTAGAGGATAAGGGAGATTTTGAATTTCTGCACACACTTGTGGACAGTGGACACTTTTGGATTGTGTGAGGCCCACTGATATCTGAGCGCTATGTGACAGGCTCGATGGCACAGCTGTGACAAAAGTGACTAGAGGATAAGGGAGATTTTGAATCTCTGCACACACTTTTGGACACTGGACACTTTTGGATTGTTTGAGGCCCAATGAATATCTGAGCGCTATGTAACAGGCTCGATGGCACAGCTGTGACAAAAGTGACTAGAGGATAAGGGAGATTTTGAATTTCTGCACACACTTGTGGACAGTGGACACTTTTGGATTGTGTGAGGCCCACTGATATCTGAGCGCTATGTGACAGGCTCGATGGCACTGCTGTGACAAAAGTGACTAGAGGATAAGGGAGATTTTGAATTTCTGCACACACTTGTGGACAGTGGACACTTTTGGATTGTGTGAGGCCCACTGATATCTGAGCGCTATGTGACAGGCTCGATGGCACTGCTGTGACAAAAGTGACTAGAGGATAAGGGAGATTTTGAATTTCTGCACACACTTGTGGACAGTGGACACTTTTGGATTGTGTAAGGCCCACTGATATCTGAGTGCTATGTGACAGGCTCGATGGCACAGCTGTGACAAAAGTGACTAGAGGATAAGGGAGATTTTGAATTTCTGCACACACTTTTGGACACTGGACACTTTTGGATTGTGTGAGGCCCACTGATATCTGAGCGCTATGTGACAGGCTCGATGGCACTGCTGTGACAAAAGGGACTAGAGGATAAGGGAGATTTTGAATTTCTGCACACACTTGTGGACAGTGGACACTTTTGGATTGTGTGAGGCCCACTGATATCTGAGCGCTATGTGACAGGCTCGATAGCACAGCTGTGACAAAAGTGACTAGAGGATAAGGGAGATTTTGAATTTCTGCACACACTTGTGGACAGTGGACACTTTTGGATTGTGTGAGGCCCACTGATATCTGAGCGCTATGAGACAGGCTCGATGGCACTGCTGTGACAAAAGTGACTGGAGGATAAGGGAGATTTTGAATTTCTGCACACACTTGTGGACAGTGGACACTTTTGGATTGTGTGAGGCCCACTGATATCTGAGCGCTATGTGACAGGCTCGATGGCACTGCTGTGACAAAAGTGACTAGAGGATAAGGGAGATTTTGAATTTCTGCACACACTTGTGGACAGTGGACACTTTTGGATTGTGTGAGGCCCACTGATATCTGAGCGCTATGTGACAGGCTCGATGGCACAGCTGTGACAAAAGTGACTAGAGGATAAGGGAGATTTTGAATTTCTGCACACACTTGTGGACAGTGGACACTTTTGGATTGTGTGAGGCCCACTGATATCTGAGCGCTATGTGACAGGCTCGATGGCACTGCTGTGACAAAAGTGACTAGAGGATAAGGGAGATTTTGAATTTCTGCACACACTTGTGGACAGTGAACACTTTTGGATTGTGTGAGGCCCACTGATATCTGAGCGCTATGTGACAGGCTCGATGGCACAGCTGTGACAAAAGTGACTAGAGGATAAGGGAGATTTTGAATTTCTGCACACACTTGTGGACACTTTTGGATTGTGTGAGGCCCACTGAAATCTGAGCGCTATGTGACAGGCTCGATGGCACAGCTGTGACAAAAGTGACTAGAGGATAAGGGAGATTTTGAATTTCTGCACACACTTGTGGACAGTGGACACTTTTGGATTGTGTGAGGCCCACTGATATCTGAGCGCTATGTGACAGGCTCGATGGCACTGCTGTGACAAAAGTGACTAGAGGATAAGGGAGAATTTGAATTTCTGCACACACTTGTGGATAGTGGACACTTTTGGATTGTGTGAGGCCCACTGATATCTGAGCGCTATGTGACAGGCATGATGGCACTGCTGTGACAAAAGTGACTAGAGGATAAGGGAGATTTTGAATTTCTGCTCACACTTGTGGACAGTGGACACTTTTGGATTGTGTGAGGCCCACTGATATCTGAGCGCTATGTGACAGGCTCGATGGCACAGCTGTGACAAAAGTGACTAGAGGATAAGGGAGATTTTGAATCTATGCACACACTTTTGGACATTGGACACTTTTGGATTGTGTGAGGCCGCCCAATGAATATCTGAGCGCTATGTGACAGGCTCGATGGCACAGCTGTGACAAAAGTGACTAGAGGATAAGGGAGATTGGATTGCTTTTAAAAAAGCAGTTTTCGGAGCAGTGGGTAAACAGCAATGCCAGCCTGTCAGGAAGCCTTAAAAGGCAGCCCAACAACCAACACCACTGATACACCACTATATAGCCTCCCCTTGCACTGCACACACAGTGACTGGTGTGTTGTGCAGGCCAAATTGCTAGCAGCAGAAGCAGTTTTTTTTTCTTCTCAGCAGGACAAAAAAAAAAAATTGGGATTGCTTTTAAAAAAGCAGTTTGCGGAGCAGTGGGTAAACAGCAATGCCAGCGTGTCAGGAACCTTAAAAGGCAGCCTAACAACCAACACCACTGATACACCACTATATAGCCTCCCCTTGCACTGCACACACAGTGACTGGTGTGTTGTGCAGGCCAAATCGCTAGCAGCAGAAGCAGTTTTTTTGTCTTCTTCCCTGCCTAACGCTCTCCCTACAGAATCAGCAGCAACCTCTCCCTATACTAAAATCGGCAGAAGTAAGATGGCGGTCGGCGTGCACGCCCTTTTATACCCCCTGTGACGCCCACCAAAGCAAGCCAATCACTTGCATGCCCTTCTGAAAGATGGTGGTGACCCGTGCCTATGTCATCACGTTGCCCACAGTGTCCGTGGATCCTGATTGGCTGAAAAAGAGCGCAAAACAAACTTTTGAAACGCGACTTTGGCGCGTAAGTCGCCGACCTCGTGGCCGACCTCATCCTAGGGTCGGGTTTCGTTTCATGAAACCCGACTTTGCCAAAAGTCGGCGACTTTTGAATTTTTTCGACCCGTTTCGCTCAACTCTAGTCTGCACAATCAACACTTGTTCCTGTGTTACTGGGGCTCAGTAACGTCAGTTGATCCCCTGATGTGTCCGGCAATGTCTCCTGCTCTGTCCACATTCCCACTACTAGAGCTAGTGTTTTTTTCTGTGCAGACGGCACTTCTGAGCAACAACTGGCAGTGTTGGAGCCCAGGATCAATCACGGTGTAGGCTGAGGCCTACTTGGAGCAAGTTTAAAATCTGATGTAGTGTTGTAGTGTGATTTTGGATGGAGCAGGACATATTGCCAGACACACAGCAGGGGAGCAGCTGACGTTACTGAACCCCACTGACACAGGAACTACTGTTTTTTTCTGTGCAGACAGCACTTCTGAGCAACAACTGGCAGTGTTGGAGCCCAGGATCAATCATGGTGTAGGCTGAGGCCTACTTGGAGCAAGTTTAATATCTGATGCGGGGTGAATGTGGAGAGAGCAGGAGATATTGCTGTACACACAGCAGGGGAGCAGCTCGCGTTACGAAACCCCACTAACACAGGAGCTAGTGTTTTTTTCTGTGCAGACGGCACTTCTGAACAACAACTGGCGGTGTTGGAGCCCTGGGATTACAGTTCAGGTGGTAGAAACATGAACACAACAGGAGACCTGGATACTGTTGCCAACCAATTATTTATTTTGGAAGAGGACTGGCAAATTCAGGCGATATCCAGGCCTTGTTCATTTTCAGAAAAGTAAGCTGGTCAACGTTATCGGAGGATAGTCGCGTACGGTCTGTTAGTACACCACCTGCGACACTAAAGACGCGTTCCGATAATACACTGGAAGCAGGGCAAGTCAGTACCTCCAAGGCATACTGGCTGAGTTCTGGCCATGTATCCAGCTTAGAGACCCAAAACTTGAAGGGGGAAGAGCCGTCTGGGAGCACACTGACAGGGCAAGACATGTAGCCTGTCACCATCTGACGGAAACGTTGCCTCCTGCTGACTGGAGCCGTCTGTGATGGTGTAGATATTTGTGGTGGGCACACAAAACTTTTTTTTGCCACATTTGGGCCATACTGGTCTTGCCTTGTGCTGAGGCGCTGCCTCTGCTCCCTCTTTGTGCAGAGCTTCCTCCACTGCCTCGACGCACAGAGCTGCTTTGTAAAGCACTAGCAGCACTGCTCTTGGGTGGAATGGATAACATGATGGAATGCACCAGTGTGTCTTGGTACTCCCGCATTTTACGCTCCCGGTTCAACGGTGTTATGAGGCTTTGTAAGGTGTCCCGGTAGCGAGGATCTAGGAGGGTGTACACCCAATAATCAGCCGCGTTGAGAATGTGGGCGATGGGGTGGTCGTTTCTCAGGCACTGCAGCATGAAATCAACCATGTGCTGCAGACTTCCAACTGCCCAAGAAATGCTGTCCCCTGCTTGAGGCGTCATCTCTGCCTGCACTGCATCACCCCAGCCTCGCTCTACATACTGACTACTAGAGCATTGTGTACCTCCCTCCTCTGGAGAGATGTCTTCCTCCTCCATTGACTCCTCCTCATCCTCCTCACAAAGTGTCCCCTGCCTAGGCCTTTGTGAGGAACCACGTTGTGCAGACTGTCCAGAAGCAGATGGCATTTGTGACTCCTCATCCTCCACCTCTTCCAAAACCTCCTCCCTTAGTGCTTGCAGTGTTTTTTGAAGCAGGCAGATAAGGGGGACAGTCATGCTGACTAGTGCATCATCTGCATACGCCATCCGTGTGAAATCATCGAAGGCACGCAAAACAAGGCAGATGTCCTTCATAGAGGCCCACTCAGTGGTGCTGAAGTGTGACCGGCGCACAGTGCGACTTGTTTGTGCCTGATGCAGCTGGTACTCCATTACTGCTGCCTGCTGCTCACACAACCGCTCCAACATATGTAACGTTGAATTCCACCTGGTGGGTAGGTCACATATGATGCGATGTTCCAGATGGCGGAATCGGCGCTGCAGAGCTGCAATGCGCGATCTTGCCATGCTTGAACGCCGCAAGTGAGTGCACTATGCGGACCTTGTGCAGCAGTTCATCAAGATCCGGATAGTCCCTCAGAAAGCTCTGCACAACCAAGTTGAGCACATGTGCCAGACATGGGATGTGTGTGAGGTTGCCTAGGTGCAGAGCTGCCACCAGATTTCGGCCATTGTCACACACTACCAAGCCTGGCTGGAGATTCGCTGGCACAAACCACATGTCGCTCTCCTGCTTGATGGCATTCCAGAGCTTCTGCGTTGGGTGGCTTCGATTCCCCAAAGCAATTAATTTCAGTACGGCCTGTTGACGTTTGGCCACGGCTGTGCCCATATCGGTCATAACAGGCTCCTGCAGCGCTGATTCTGAGGAACTGGAGTATGAGGAGGAGTCAATGTGTACAGACTGGATTCCTGCAATCCATGGAGTTGGCAAAACACGTACAGCTCCACTCTCAAGATCTGTACCCGGCTCCACAACATTGACCCAATGGGCAGTGAGGAAAAGGTATCGTCCCTGTCCATGGTTACTGGTCCACGCATCGGTGGTCAGGTGGACCTTGCTACTGACGGCGTTTAGTAGCGCATGTTTAATTTTTCCCTCCACATGCTTTTGCAGGGCAGGGACGGCTTGCCTGCTGAAATAAAAGCGGCTGGGCACGGTGTACTGTGGGACTGGCGATGCCATGAAGTTACGGAAGGTGTCAGTCTGCACCAGCCTGAATGAGAGCATTTCAAGGGCCAGTAGTTTTGCAATGCCAGCATTCAGAGCCTGTGCTCGGGGATGGTTTGCTGAGTATGCCCGCCTTTTCTCCCATGCCTGTGCTACCGATGGTTGTAGAGTCGCCTGGGAGTGTGAAGATGACAGGGAACGTGGTGCTGTGGGTGGAATGTCACTGGGTCTCTGGACAACAGTGCCAGAGGTTCTTCCATGGCGATCCTGTGAGGAAGTCGAACCAGCTGTGTGTGAGCTGGAGGAAGAGGCTACAACACGAGCTGAAGAGGTGGTAGGTGGTGCTGTAGGGTGGCCTACGTCTTCAGTGTGTCTTTGTAACTCCACCACATGCTTGAGCCGCACATGTTGCCACATATTTGTCGTATTGAGGTTGCTGGCACTTTTCCCTCTTTTGAGTTTCTGATGACACAGCTTGCATTTGACACAGCAAATGTCATCTGCAACTGTGTCAAAAAAGGAAAACGCACTGCAAGTCTTGGGAGCGCCCATTTTGGCTTTTGGAAGAGGAATGCTCCTAACGGGTGCCGAAATGGAGGCTACAGGCAACCAAGTCTGCCCCCTCCCTCTCCCTCCTGTTTTGGCTGTTCGGGGAATCTCTTCCTCAGAGCTGCTCCCACCACCTTCCTGTTCCTCACACCATAATGGGTCAAGGACCTCATCATCTTCACTCCCCTCTTCAAACACCTGCTTCTCCTGGGTAGTCTCGGCAGCACCGTACGCACCAGAAAGTGGCACCTGAGTCTCATCATCTGATGCGTACTGAGGTGTGCTGACCATAGGCACTGGACCTCCCGCCTCTTCAGATTCAGAGGGACAAAGCAGTTGCGCATCACTGCATACTCCCTCTTCTTCACATTCTAGAATGCTGCTTGGCTGGCCCCCTCTTTCCAAGCCAACAGATTCAGAGAACAGAAGTAGGGAATGAGATGACTCATGTGCAGGGCTCTCTGACTGCCAGGGCAATTTGGCAGGTGGTGAAGAGACAGATGGTTGTTCTTCAGTGCTCTGGCCCTGAGAGGATGTGGAAGTCATTGAAGTCGATGCATTAGCTGCCATCCATCCGACAACGGCTTCAATTTGTTCGTCCCGCAGCAGTGGGGTACGGCGAGGTCCTACAAAGCTGCGCATAAAGGACTGTTCCCTGGTAAAACTGGGGGATGCTGAGTCACTGGTGCCCGCAGCAGGCACAGAATCCCCACGTCCTCTCCCTGCTGAATCCCCATGTCCTCTCCCTGCTGCAACTCCACGCCCACGACCACGTGCCTTACTCCCTGCCTTCTTCATCTTGGTAGACTGATAAAGATAGGCAGAAAAGTACAAAGGGGGGCTTAGTGTGCTTATTCCAGAACAGCTGCTAACAGGTATAAGAAACACTAATTTTATAAAGTGTGTGGACTACACTTTAATATGAGCTAATGTGGCCTACACAACTGTCAAGAGGAGTGTTTGGTGAACTTTATTTACGTGTTTTTTTTTCAAAAAAACAAAAAGGATGTGACCAAAGATGTGAAAGCGATAGTATCACAAACTTTTTGGAGCTATTACAATGCAGGAAGGTAACCTACAATGCAATAGATGAGGCTCCAAAAAATAGGCTAATACTAATCTGGCTGCAGCTGCAGGGCACAAGCCAGAAAAAAGGCTCCTCTATCTACTCCTATATAGCATTTGCAACCAACCAATGTAGATGGATATGGATGGAAGTACACTAATAGGAGCAAAAAATCAGGAAAAATGAGCTGCAATAAAACAAAAAAAGGACTATGTATGAGGCAGTGATGCACGCTGAGTGGCCTACAACCAGAGGTGGCTGCAGGAGACACTACAACGTGAGCTGCACTCACACACAGAGACCTCTCCGACATCCGTGAACAGTGCAGATAACTAGGCAATAGCACTGAAAGGCTGCAGAAAGGCTCCGCTGTCTACTCCTATAGTGTTTGCAAACAATGTATATGGATACGGATGGATGCACATTAATAGGAGAATTAATGAAAAATGAGCAGCAATAAAAGAAAAATATGTATGAGGCAGTGACGCACGCTGAGCGGTCTACAACCAGAAGTGGCTGCAGGACACACTACAGCATGAGCTCCACTCACACAGACCTTGCAGACAGCTGTGAACAGCTCTGCAAGGCAAAAGAAAGCTACACTGATTGATAATGTAGCCTGGGTAAAGCACAATATTATTTGGAAAATCACTATCTCTAACTGTCCCTCAGAGTCCTGAACAGCAGCCTGTCCCTAACTGAATTCACAGCAGAGTGAACCCTAAATGGTGGCGGCGGCGGCTTTTATAGTGCATCATGACATAATTTCAGCAGCCAATCACAGCCATGCCATTATTTAACATGCCTACATGCCTAACAGGATGTGCCCACACTTCTTAGGATTCCTCATTGGCTGAATCAAATCAAACTGGCTGATAGTAGGGATGGGCAAATCCTGAAATACTCGGAATCACTAGACTCTGAGTCCGACTCGGAAACTCGCTACTCGTTGCGAGTCTAGCGAGTCCAATGTTAATGAATGGGGATGCGAGTATTGCAGCGATTCCTGTGCTGCCATTTTTTTGTTCCGCTTACTTCCCGCATGTGGCTGTGCACACCATGCGGAAAGTAAGCAGAACAATTGCGGATGGTACCCACGGTCCGGAGGAGAGGAGACTGTCCTCCGGGCTTTGGGCACCATATCCCTGTAAAAAATAGAATTTAAAAATAAAAAATATTGTTATTCTCACCCTCCAACGTCCCGCGCAGCCTTCCCGCCTCTCCTGCATCCGTTCCCAGTAGTCCTTTGCGAAAATGCCCGCGATGGCGTCCGTTCTCGCGGGATCGCGAAGTCTCGTGGTCATTCGCGTGACGTCATCGCGAATTACCGCGAGACATCGCGATCCCGCGAGAACGGACGTCATCGCGGGCATTTTCGCAAAGGATTACTGGGAACGGATGCGTGGAGAGGCGGGAAGGCTGCGCGGGACGTCGGAGGGTAAGAATAACAATATTTTTTATTTTTTTTACATTTTATCTTTTACTACTGATGCTGCATAGGCGGCCTCAGTAGTAAAAAGTTGGTCACACTTGTCAAACACTATGTTTGACGAGTGTGACCAACCTGTCAATCAGTTCTCCAAGCAATGCTCCAGATTGCTTGGAAAACGCTAGCATTTGCATTGGACTCGTTACTGTGCGAGTAATCGCTTGGAAACTCGCAGAGTACCGACTCCTGCAAGTCCCCTACTACTCGCAGGGTAACGAGTCCTAACGAGTAGATTCGCCCATCCCTAGCTGATAGCATTATGGGAACTTCCGATTCCGATATTCGATATGCTAAAAGTATCGGAACTCAGTATCGGAATTCCGATACCGCGAATATCGGCCAATACCCGATATTTGCGGCATCGGAATGCTCAACACTAATTGCAAGGTCTTTTGAGCTCCGAAATGAGCCCCTTTTTCGTGGGCTTCTCGAGCCAGTTCGTTAAGTTGGGCTCCGGGCACAACTACCTGCCAAATCGTCATAGATGTTGTTCATGATGTCATTTTACGATACAATAGTCCTTTTCGGATAACCAGTCTCTCCCATTGTCGTAACATCAGCGACATGTCCTGAGTCAAAGTCTGTCTTTGGGAGTCAGTGGGCAGTTTGCCTGCGGTTACCCATTTCCGGAGAAGCCCAATTTCTTCGTCTTCTTGCTGCTGTTGGATCCACTTATCCCGGGATTGTTCCAGCATGCCCCTTTGGGTCTCTGTGGGGTGTTCTTCCTGGGTGGCAGCTGTAAGCATGGGATCGGTGAGGGCGAACGGTATCTCTTCCCCTTCTGATTCGTCGTCTCGACTCCTCCCTGGGGTTGTATGTCGAATCCTGGAGAGAGCATCAGCGTGTACATTCTCGGCCCCTCTTTTATAGATAATTTTATAGTTGAATTTCACCATCCGGGCCACCCATCTTTGTTCCAGAGCTCCCAGTTTGGCGTTTTCTAAAAGGGGCCAGTTAGTTATTGTCGGTCCGCACCACTACTTCGGAGCCCACCAGGTACTCTGCGAACCGCTCTGTCATGATCCACACTACTGCGATGAGCTCGAGCTTAAAGGAGCTGTAGTTGTCAGGGTTGCGCTCGGAATCATGGAGTGGGCGGCTTCCATACGCGATCACTCTCTCCCGGCTGTCTTGAACTTGTGACAACACAGCCCCCAGCCCGTGAAGACTCCCGTCAGTGTGCAGGATGAACAGTTGCGAGAAATCCACATAAGCTAACACCGGAGCATCTGAAAGCGCAGCCTTAAGGTCTTGGAGGGCCTCTTCTTGAGGTTGTTGCCACTGGATTTTTCGGCCACTTGCCCCAGCGGCAGCCCCCTTCAGCAGGCCGTGCAGGGCTCGAGCCCGGCATGCAAAATTCTTTACAAAACGACGGTAGTATCCGGCCAACACCAAGAAGGGGTTATACCCCTTATCCACCAGGCACTGGACCGCACGGCCCTCGACTTCTGCCCATACCACAGGACACTTTGCGACTAAATGTTCAGGACTTGCACCACCCCTAATCGTGGTTTCTGGCTCAGAGCGGCATCCCCCCCAGCCCAGAGCCCTCTAGTTTAATGGTCGCTGGGGTGGGTATCTCCCACGCCGCGGACACTCTCGGGCGAAGTGGCCCAGCTCCCCGCACTCATAGCACCGGATCTGCGAGATCTGTCCGCCCAGGGTGGGGTCCCCAGGGACCAGGGTTGAAACTAGGCCGTCCAGTCCCAGACTCAGTCTTTCTTTTCACTTCAGCCAACTCACCCTGGATGTTCTTCAACTCCTGCTTCATTTCCTCTACTCATTGAGACACCGCAACTGCGTTCAGGGAAGCCTCCACACTCCGGACCCTCCCCACGGGGACCACCATTTCCTGCTCCTGTTCTCGAGCGCGTGCTTGACTTCCCACCTCGGAAAAGTCTATACGTGGATTCATTCTAATCTGCTCCCGTAGTGCCTGCTTTATTAACGGGTCCCGCAGTCCAGTCACCAACAGGTCGCGTAGTGTAATGTCAACAGGTCCTACCCCTACGCCGTCTTTTCTTTCGATGGCCGTGTGTAACTCTTGGAGGACATTCATATACTGGGTGATAGTCTCCCCCTCCTGCATCTGACTGAACAACCGGGTTCTTAACTCTCCCATGTAGGTTGGGTCCCCATGGGTCTGTTCTAAAATCTGCAAAACCTTATCAAAGGTGTTGCAGTGTTCCAAGGGTTTTAACATCACTGAATTCTGAGCCTCCCCGTCTAATGCCATGAGAGCTACTTCTGCTTCCTGGTCAGGAGTCATCGGGTGTATTCGAAAGAGCCCCAGCATTCGCTCTGTCCAGCTCCATAGTATGATATTGGAGCCGGAAAATCTAGGCAGGTAGCTCAGCATAACCCCCAACGAAATGCTGGAACGAGGGCCCTCGTCAACCGTTGAGTTCACGGCCCTGCCCTGGTCTGGGGCATCGTTGTCCGCGCTCGGAGACTGCATCCTGCCGACTACGCCAAGTGTAACAGCAGGTTCGCAGGATGCAGTGACGAGACGTGAGACTGGTTGAACTTTGAAAAGCAAACTTTTATAATTTAAAGCCGCTAGGGCTATGCTAAGCAACCAAAAAGGGATAACAACAGTTGTCCTCGCAGGGACTCAGTACAATCAAACACTATTTGAAAAGAACATGATGAACCCGGCTGAGGCCTGTTACTATGGGGCCACGGTATGGCCGTCTACGGGTCCTTATACTCAATAATGTCACTTATCCGTTCTGACGTCCCTCGGCATCTCTGTGGAAGCTGCGTTGCTGGTGATGCTGCTTTGGCGTCTTTGAGGAGACTGCCTTGACATCACAGCCGCTGGGCCCAACTGCTGAAGATTTGGGAGTTTCAGCGCCCAGGAGGAGTTGGGGCACAACAGGCCCTGATGGAGTCCTGAGATGAAGTAACCCCCTGTTGTAACAGTGGGGTTGCGCTTGTTAGTGAGTTCAATGGGACTCCTGTCCCCAAGCAGGGTTGTGTCGCAGTGCTCAAGAGTGGTGGTTTACTGGCCACACGCACAGCCTGGGGCTGTGTGCAGAGCGTCTCTGTTGACGAGGAACAGGCCCCAACTTCTGACTGCAGCGGGGTGAAGGCGGCTCTGAGCGGTGATAGACAGGCCATAACCACGGGCTGAAGCGAAACAGCAGTGTCTATGAGTGGCAGCGGACAGGCCGCAACTGTGGGCTGAAGGGGGATGGCAGCAGTCAGGAGAGGGAGCGGACAGGCCGTGGAGGGCTCGAGCTCAACGGTAACGGCCGAGGATGACCGGGGGCAGATCGTAACCCGGGTTTGGGGTTTGTCCGTAAGCTCGGCGCCTCCTTCCTGAGGGCCACTGTGTATCTACCCTCTGCTGCTGGTCTCTTCTCTGAACTGTCAGTGTCCTTCCCGTTCTCTCATGCCCCCTCCGTCTCTTGCTCCGTGTCTGATGCATCACCAACTGACTCCTCTGCACGCTCCCTGTCCCTTTTATACTCTCCCCTCCCCTTGCTGTCCTGTCACTCTCAATAGTCCACTCTCCTCCTCTGTTCTCCGGGTACTGATTCCTTAGGAACTCAGATGGCGGTCCCCTTCGTTCCGGCCTGGACACTCTGTGGGGGTCCTCCTCCCTACACACAATTTAATCAAATGCGCGTAAAATGCCTTTTGCAATATATCAGCCCTGTTGTGCTATGCCGAATCCCTAAGGCTAGTTTCACATTTGCGTATGGAGGAGCTGCGGAGAGCTGTAGACTTCCTCCGTGAAGCTCTGCCCACTGCCGCACCTCCTCCGGTCAGCTCCACCTAAGTCCGCATGCGGCATGCGTACCCTATCTTTATCATTGGGTATGCACGTCGTGCGGATGTATGCGGATGCCTCCACATGCGTCATTTTGACGATGCGGTGACCTGCGTCGTACGCAACATGTTGGAATTTGTTGTGGTCGCCGCATCGTCAAAACGATGCATGTGGAGGCATCCACATACATCCGCGTGACCTGCGTACCCAATGATAAAGATAGGGTACGCAGGCCGCATGCAGATGTAGGCGGAGCTGACTGAAGGAGGTGCGGCAGTGGGTGGAGCTTCACAGAGGACTCCACAGCCCTCCGCAGCACCTCCATACGCAAATGTGAAACTAGCCTAAGATGGCTTGTTCTATAAACGTTATTTTTTTAGCCCGAAAAGGCTCATAACAGAAAACAATGTCTTGGAGAATGCTCCCACAGTCTTTATACATTCTATAAACCAACTATAGTGTATTATTAATACCATTTCAAAAGCCTTTGTACTGCAACAAACATTTTTTGTCTTTCTTTATATCCTAAGAAACATTTAAAGTTTCATATATTCTGTAAATAACATTATATTCTTTCCATTTTACTTTCTACGTAGAGTACTAAACTTCTCTGAAATGGTGAAAACCTACAGATTTCAGTGTGATTAGAGTTAACAAAGAACACATTCAAACAAATGTTCAGACATCTCCGTCTTATTATCATCGGTGATAAACAAAGACTGTTGAGTAAGCACATCATTTCCCCCGTAGACTACAAACATTTAAAAGCTTTGTCAAATCAGAATTATTGTGCCATTATTCTTCCTAATAGTAATATAAAATATATGCTATATAAAACAAGGCACAAAGAGAAGCTTAGACTTCAACATTGATTAAAGCTATATTTTACCTTTGGTTAAATCTGGTTTAATGGCGATAAGCTTCAAAGTCTTTGAATTATAAATGTCAGATTTTAAAAGATTTAATATTTTCTTATCTATGGTAAAAAAAAAAATTAATGGAATTTCCATATGAAACCTCTGCAGTGTGATTTTTATGTTTTGAACATTAGCTTGTTGTAGGATAATGCCATCCATGAGAATGGTCTGAAAGTAAAACATTGAATGCAAAAATATTAGGTTAAATATCCATAAACCAAAAAACAGGGATGGATGTAGATAACACAAGGCTCTGTGCAGTACAGGATATGCGACCTCAATTTTTTCAGATGCTAATTTGATCATAACTGCAGTACACATCAAAATCACTGGGTAGCCACAAATAAAAATATATTGTAAATCACATTTTTTGTTACCCGGTCTTCGCAAATAAAGTCAAATGTTCTTTTGAGCTAAGAAAAAAGCTACCTGTAAGTGGAATTGAATTCTACTTGAATTTTACAAAAATCCGCATTTGCAAAAATGCACATTTTTTGTAATTGCTTTGAGTGTTTTTTTTTCAGCAAAATGGCAGCTGTTGATCCCTAGTTATCTGACCATGAAAGGCCATCAAAATATACATATACAGTTACTTTAGGTCCATAAATATTTAACAGTGACTCATGTTTTCACATTTTAGCAGTTTACCAAAACGTATTCAAGATACAGTTATATAGTCGATATGGGTTTACAGTGCAGAATCGCAGCTTTAATTTGAGGTATTCACATCCTAATTGGAGTACATGTTTAGGAGTTACTGCTCTTTTTAATATGTAGCTACCTCTTTTTAAAGCAACCAAAAGTAATTGGACGATTATTTCAAAATCACTTTAATGGACTGCATGAGCCATTCCTTCATTAGTCGATCATGAATTAAGCAGGTAAACTGTCTGGAGCTTATTCCAGGTGTGGCATTTCATTTGGAAGCTGTTGATGTGAACCCACAGCATGCGGTCAAGGGAGCTCTCAATGGAAGAGAAACGGACCATCATTAGGCTAAAAAAAAAAGAAAAAGTCCATCAGAGAGAGAGCAGAAATGTTAGTGCAGGCCATGTCAACAGTTCAGTACATTCTGCCAAAAAAAAAAAGAGCGCACTGTGAGCTTGGGAACTCAAAAAGGCCTTGACATTACAGCAGGGGATCACAGAGGATTCATTTTGCGAGGTAAAATATTTCACTGTTTTTAAACAAAATTTTACCTCACAAAATGTATCCTCTGCGATCTCCTGCTGTAATGTCAGTATTGTATTTTGCTTCCTCCCCTGCCCAGGAGCTGTGGTATGTTCTGTACATGGTCAGATACAGACAATTTTTAAAATGAACTTTCGTTCGTGGGAAAACCCCTTTAAAAAGCAAATATCAACGCCAACATGGGGTAGACAGGTCAAAGAAGAAAACACAGACGGGAGAAGTCAGCACATGGGGAAAGTGAGAGTGGATAGGTGGGTGAGCACATGGGGGTTCTCAACACTGCAAAGGTTTCCCCCATCGCGACATTACCGCCCTCCCGATGTGATAGCATCGGGCCTCCATCTAGTAGTTAATAAATAACATTTACCACATGTCTACTTTAGATGGGTTAAAGTTGATCAACAATTTTTCTTTTTCTCTCAAAATTTATAGAACCATTTTTTTTAGGGACCACATCAAATGTGAAGTGATTTTGAGGGGCCTTGTATGACAGAAAAGTGACACTATTCTAAAACCTGTACCCTTCAAAAGTCCTCAAAATCACATTCAAGAAGTTTATTCAGGTTTTTTACAAGAATTAATACACTGTGGAAGGAAAAAATTAACATTACTTTTTTCATAAAATGTTTACTTTAGATCTGCTTTTTTATTTGAATAAGGGTAAAAGGAGAAAATGAACCATATAAGTTGTTGTGCAATTTCTCCTGAGTACACCGATAACACATATGTGGTGGAAAACTACTGTTTGGGTGCACAGAATGACTCGGAAGGGAAGGAACTCCAATTGACTTTTCGAATGCAATATTGGCTGAAATAGATAGCAGATGCCATGTGGCATTTTCAGAGCCCCTAATGTGCCTAAACAGAGGAAACCCCGCACAAGTAACCCCGTTTTGGAAACTAATCCCTCAAGGAATTATTGTAGACATGTGGCAAGCACCTTGAACCCATAGTTGCTTCACAGAATTTTGTATCGTTTTCCTACAAAAATGTTTCTTTAACCTCAATTTGTTGTGAAATTACTCCTGAGTACACAGATTCCCTATATGTGGTGGAAAACTACTGTTTGGGCACATGACAGTGCTCGGAAGGCAAATTGAATTCCGGTGCGTAATTTTGGCTGGAATAGATTGACATGCCAAAATAACAGAAACCTCCACAAGTGACCCCATTTTGTAAACTACATGTCTTGATGAATTCATGTAGCAGTCTAGGGTGCATTTTTAATCCTCAAGTGATTTACAGAATTGTATTACTTTGTGCTGAGTCAATAGAAAATTACCATTTTTTCCACTAAAATGTTACTATAGCCTCAAATTTTTAATTTTCAAAATGGATAATATGAGACAATGGACCAGAAAATATGTTACGCAATTTCTGATGAATGTGGAAATGCTCGATATGTGGTTGTACGGTACTGCTTAGCCACATGGCGAGCCTTGGGAGAGACAGAGCGCTATTTGACTCTTGGAGCACAAGTTATCTTAGAATAGTTTTTCAGTCCCTAAGCACTAGAAGAGCAGAATCCTCCCTCAAGTGACCCTTGGAAATTATGTTACGCAATTTTTTATGAATGTGGAAATGCTCGATATGTGGCTGTACTGTACTGCTTAGCCACATGGTGAGCCTTGGGAGAAACAGAGCGCTATTTGACTCTAGGAGAACAAGTTATCTTAGCATAGTGTTTTGGTCCCTAAGTGCTAGAAGAGCAGAATCCTCTCTCAAGTGACCCTTGGAAATTATGCCTCTCAGGTAATTTATGTACAGTGTGTGTGTAGTGACAATTTCGACTCCATAGGCGTTTGCCAGAAACAAGCAGCAGTGAATGTTTCAAATCTGCCATTGTAGTGCCCAGTACATTATGCCCATCTTGTGCTTTTGGAGACACGCACCCGTAAATTAGGCGGGCTCTTATAATTACAGAAATTCCAATCATGTGGATACTAAAAGTGGTTTAGGCACACTGGGACTCAGAAAGGAAGGGGGCATTTGGATTTGGGAGGACAGAATTAATTGGATTTCTTTTGAGGAGCAAAGTCTCTAGCGCTTTTCCAGAGCCTTTTAGGTACCAGTAACATGAAAGCCCTTATATTTTCATTAGAAGATTAAGAAAACTGATTGGTTTCTTGTTTTTTTTGTGGATTGAGTTGAAGCTTTTGTTGGGAATAATTTACATAACATTTTGGCTCACATTTATCTGGCGGTCTATGTAGTTACATTGGCATTTCCATCTCAATCTCAGAGTGATGTGATTCAGATGAAATCCCCAAGGGATCCATTCACTATAATGAGGCAGCAGAGTTACTCTGGACTCTATCAGCCTCTGTTCATCAGTGTCCTTCTTTTCAAAGGTGCACAAAAGTTTGGCGGACAGTGCTTCTACTCACACCTAAAAAGACTTATACTGTGTTATCATTAGTGTTGAGCGATACCGTTCGATACCCAAAAATATTGTATTGGATGGTATTGCCCGATCCAAAAAAAATATCGGGTATCGCCGATTCCGATACCAGAAGTCCCATTCAAGTCAATGGGACTTCCGGTATCGGAATTTTAAAAAGCCCTTTATTTCCTTGTTGGCTAATTCTACGTAATTGAAAACAAATAAGAGTCATGTAGAATGTATTGTGGGAGGTGGAGGAGACATTAAAGGCATAGTGGTTTATTCAAGTCACATGACATAGCATTAATTCCAATTTTGTTTTCAAGACGTTCGGAGTTAAAAAGATATTGACTATGTTAACTTTTTATATTTTGTCAGATATGTATGTTTCACAACTTCCATGCTCTTCACCTTCTTTTGTACTTCTCCCACACTTTCTCCTTCATGATCTGCAGCAGTAGCATTTTTTCATCAACTTTTTCTTCACCTTATTCATCTTCTTCACCTTCTTCCCATTAATTTTTTTTTTCCATTCTTCATATTCTTCTTATTCAGCTATTATTAATTTTCATATGCTATTTCTTAATCTTCTTCCTATTCTTCTTTTTCTTCATTTTCTTATGGTGACAGGCATTCCTGTAGTACTTATCTATAAAAGTTATAAAATTACACCTTACGTTCTGCCTGTCACAAAAGATTTACAACAGGATTTGTCCGCGTTCAGTTTGGCCTGCAGCAGCAGGCATTTTCCTGGGGCACCACGAAGAGGAATGGACTCACCCCCATTTACTGCTTAGTCTTCTTCTGCTTATAATTTTGATTTCTTCTATGCTGATTTTTAGTCTTATGCTTAATGTTCTTCTGCTTTCTGTTCTTCTGCTTTTGCTTCTTCTGCTTCTTGTTCTTCTGTCTTTTGTTCTGTATCTTGGTGGTTATCTTCATGTTCTTTGTCCTCTTGGTCTTATTATTTAGGGTCATATTTCTGGTCTTCTTTGGTGTGGTCTTCAGGGTCGTCGTTATCAGGGTCGTCGTCATGGAGATCAATAAGGATTACCAAAGACAATTTCAAAAAGCTTGATCTTGGAAATGTAGCAGAAGGTACAAGAAGGCTGAGAAACTGGCAAGAACCAGCTGACAGTACTGGAACCCCTAGTGGCAGCAGAAGGAACAATAGCTAATGGCACTACTGAGGAACAGCTGACGGTGCTGGACCCCGGTTACTATGCAGGAGGTACCTGTGCTAGAAACCACTACCAAGGACCAGCTGACAGTGCTGGACCTCGGATACCGAGATGGAGGCACCTAGACCAAAGGCTCTGGCGAGAACCAGCAGACAGTGCTGGAACCCGGATGGGTAGCAGAAGGAACAAGTGCCAATGGCACTACCGAGGACCAACTGACGGGGCTGGACCACGGTTACTAAGCAGAAGGTACCTGTGCTAAAAAGCACTACCAAGGACCAGCTGACGGTGCTGGACCGTGGATACCGAGATGGAGGCACCTAGGCCAAAGGCTCTGGCAAGAACCAGCTGACAGTGCTGGCACCCGGATGGGTAGCAGAAGGACACGAGCCAATGGCACTACCAAGGACCGACTGACGGGGCTGGACCACGGTTACTAAGCAGAAGGTACCTGTGCTAAAAAGCACTACCAAGGACCAGCTGATGGTGCTGGACCTCGGATACCGAGATGGAGGCACCTAGGCCAAAGGCTATGGCGAGAACCAGCTGACAGTGCTGGAACCCGGGTGGGTAGCTGAAGGTACCCATCCAAAGCAAAGTAGCCAGGCCGCAAGCCGGCCGCAGTTACCGAAACCCACAGTCCTACAGGGGGTCCATGTCCCATTGGCACTACGGATCCAGCCTTCAGTGCCAGTTCCCGCAGCCCACATAGGAGTCACCTAAACTGCAGGCACCGTAGAGTCGGCTAACCCGGCCGCAAGACGACAGGACAACGGATTGGTGGCATAGTGACCTTGACACTACCCGGAAACAGCTGGCGTACTGGAACCAGGCTGGGCAACAGGGAGTACCCGTGCCAAAGACACTGCCGAGAACCAGCTGACGGTGCTGGAACCCAGATGAGTAGCAAAAGCTACAAGCGCCAATGGCACTACCGAGGAACAGCTGACGTTGCTGGACCACGGTTACTAGGTAGGAGGTACCTGTGCTAGAAAGCACTACCAAGGACCAGCTGATGGTGGTGGACCTTCGGATACCGAGATGGAGGCACCTAGGCCAAAGGCTCTGGCGAGAACCAGCTGACAGTGCTGGAACCCGGGTGGGTAGCTGAAGGTACCAATCCAAAGCAAAGTAGCCAGGCCGCAAGCCGCCCGCAGTTACCGAAACCCACACTCCTACAGGGGGTCCATGTCCCATTGGCACTACAGATCCAGCCTTCAGTGCCAGTTCCCGCAGCCCACATAGGAGTCACCTAAACTGCAGGCACCGTAGAGTCGGCTAACCCGGCCGCAAGACGACAGGACAACGGATTGGTGGCATAGTGACCTTGACACTACCCGGAAACAGCTGGCGTGCTGGAACCAGGCTGGGCAACAGGGAGTACCCGTGCCAAAGACACTGCCGAGAACCAGCTGACGGTGCTGGAACCCAGATGAGTAGCAAAAGCTACAAGAGCCAATGGCATTACCGAGGAACAGCTGACATTGCTGGACCACGGTTACTAGGCAGGAGGTACCTGTGTTAGAAAGCAATACCAAGGACCAGCTGACGGTGCTGGACCTTTGGATACCGAGATGGAGGCGCCTAGTCCAAAGGCTCTGGCGAGAACAAGCTGACAGTGCTGGAACCCGGGTGGGTAGCAGAAGGTACCCATCCAAAGCAAAGTAGCCAGGCCGCAAGCCGGCCGCAGTTACCAAAAACCACAGTCCTACAGGGGGTCCATGTCCCATTGGCACTACGGATCCAGCCTTCAGTGCCAGTTCCCGCAGCCCACATAGGAGTCACCTAAACTGCAGGCACCGTAGAGTCGGCTAACCCGGCCGCAAGACGACAGGACAACGGATTGGTGGCATAGTGACCTTGACACTACCCGGAAACAGCTGGCGTACTGGAACCAGGCTGGGCAACAGGGAGTACCCGTGCCAAAGACACTGCCGAGAACCAGCTGACGGTGCTGGAACCCAGATGAGTAGCAAAAGCTACAAGCGCCAATGGCACTACCGAGGAACAGCTGACGTTGCTGGACCACGGTTACTAGGTAGGAGGTACCTGTGCTAGAAAGCACTACCAAGGACCAGCTGACGGTGGTGGACCTTCGGATACCGAGATGGAGGCACCTAGGCCAAAGGCTCTGGCGAGAACCAGCTGACAGTGCTGGAACCCGGGTGGGTGGCTGAAGGTACCAATCCAAAGCAAAGTAGCCAGGCCGCAAGCCGGCCGCAGTTAGCAAAATCCACAGTCCTACAGGGAGTCCATGTCCCATTGGCACTACAGATCCAGCCTTCAGTGCCAGTTCCCGCAGCCCACATAGGAGTCACCTAAACTGCAGGCACCGTAGAGTCGGCTAACCCGGCCGCAAGACGACAGGACAACGGATTGGTGGCATAGTGACCTTGACACTACCCGGAAACAGCTGGCGTGCTGGAACCAGGCTGGGCAACAGGGAGTACCCGTGCCAAAGACACTGCCGAGAACCAGCTGACGGTGCTGGAACCCAGATGAGTAGCAAAAGCTACAAGAGCCAATGGCATTACCGAGGAACAGCTGACATTGCTGGACCACGGTTACTAGGCAGGAGGTACCTGTGTTAGAAAGCAATACCAAGGACCAGCTGACGGTGCTGGACCTTCGGATACCGAGATGGAGGCACCTAGGCCAAAGGCTTTGGCGAGAACCAGCTGACAGTGCTGGAACCCGGGTGGGTAGCAGGAGGTACCCATCCAAAGCAAAGTAGCTAGGCCGCAAGCCGGCCGCAGTTACCGAAACCCACACTCCTACAGGGGGTCCATGTCCCATTGGCACTACGGATCCAGCCTTCAGTGTCAGTTCCCGCAGCCCACATAGGAGTCACCTAAACTGCAGGCACCGTAGAGTCGGCTAACCCGGCCGCAAGACGACAGGACAACGGATTGGTGGCATAGTGACCTTGACACTACCCGGAAACAGCTGGCGTGCTGGAACCAGGCTGGGCAACAGGGAGTACCAGTGCCAAAGACACTGCCGAGAACCAGCTGACGGTGCTGGAACCCAGATGAGTAGCAAAAGCTACAAGAGCCAATGGCATTACCGAGGAACAGCTGACATTGCTGGACCACGGTTACTAGGCAGGAGGTACCTGTGTTAGAAAGCAATACCAAGGACCAGCTGACGGTGCTGGACCTTTGGATACCGAGATGGAGGCACCTAGTCCAAAGGCTCTGGCGAGAACCAGCTGACAGTGCTGGAACCCGGGTGGGTAGCAGAAGGTACCCATCCAAAGCAAAGTAGCCAGGCCGCAAGCCGGCCGCAGTTACCAAAAACCACAGTCCTACAGGGGGTCCATGTCCCATTGGCACTACGGATCCAGCCTTCAGTGCCAGTTCCCGCAGCCCACATAGGAGTCACCTAAACTGCAGGCACCGTAGAGTCGGCTAACCCGGCCGCAAGACGACAGGACAACGGATTGGTGGCATAGTGATCTTGACACTACCCGGAAATAGCTGGCGTGCTGGAACCAGGCTGGGCAACAGGGAGTACGCGTGCCAAAGACACTGCCGAGCACCAACTGGCGTTGTTGGAACCCAGGGACGATCATGGTGAAGGCCGAGGCCTACTTGGTGGTAGTTTTAGATTATTTGTAGGCTACAACAGACTGTCAACGTGCTCCAATTAGGCATCTGTCTCCACTCTGTTTCCAGGATTTCACGTGACCACCAACACCGCCAGTTTATGCGTACAGCAGCCGTATGCCCAATCCACACGTTTTCCTGTGTTACTGGGGTTCTGTAATGTCAGCAGATCCCCTGATGTGTGTCTGCCACTGTCTCCTGCTCTGTCCACGTTCCCACCGCTTGCAGTGGGAAGGTGGACAGCGCAGGAGACATTGCCGGACACACATTGGGGGATCTGCTCGCGTTACAGAACACCAGGAACACAGGAACAAGTGTGGAATGCGTGGACGGCAACTGTGAGTAGGAACTGGCGGTGCTGGAGGTCAGGGGAAATGCTAGAGACAGAGTGGAGACAGAGGCCAAATCAGAGAATTGTTAAATTTGAAGTAGTTACAATTTGGAGGCAGCAGCAGTTTGCCCTCCACACAGCAGGGGATCAGCTGACGTTACCGACCCCCACTTTCACATGAATGAGTGTTTTTTTCTGTGTGGACAGCACTTCCGAGCACCAACTGGCGTTGTTGGAGCCCAGGGACAATCATGGTGCAGGCCGAGGCCTACTAGGAGCCAGGTGTAAATCGTAGGTATTTTGATTTTGGAGGGAGCAGGACACTTTGCCCTCCACACAGCAGGGGATCAGCAGACGTTACCGAACCCCACTTTCACATGAACGAGTGTTTTTTTCTGTGTGGACAGCACTTCCGAGCACCAACTGGCGTTGTTGGAGCCCAGGGACAATTTTGGTGTAGGACGAGGCCTATTAGGAGCTAGGTGTAAATTGGAGGTATTTTGACTTTGGAGACAGCAGGAGAGTTTGCCGTACATACAGCAGGGGATCAGCAGACGTTACCGAACCCCACTTTCACATGAACAAGTGTGTTTTTCTGTGTGGACAGCACTTCCGAGCACCAACTGGCGGTGTCGGAGCCCAGGGAAAATCAGGTAGTAGGCCGAGGCCTACTTGGAGCCAGGTGTAATTCTGAGGTTGTTTGACTGTGGAGGGAGCAGGACACTTTGCCATACACACAGCAGGGGATCAGCTGACGTTACCGAACCCCATTTACACATGAGCGAGTGTTTTGTCTGTGCGGACAGCACTTCTGAGCACCAACTGGCGGTGTCGGAGCCCAGGGACAATCATGGTGCAGGCCGAGGCCTACTAGGAGCCAGGTGTAAATCGGAGGTATTTTGACTTTGGAGAGAGCAGGACACTTTGCCCTCCACACAGCAGGGGATCAGCTGACGTTACCGAACCCCACTTTCACATGAAAAAGTGTTTTTTTCTGTGTGGACAGCACTTCTGAGCACCAACTGGCATTGTTGGAGCCCAGGGACAATCATGGTGTAGGCCGAGGCCTACTTGGTGGCAGTTTTAGATTGTTTGTAGGCTACAACAGACTGTCAACGTGCTCCAATTAGGCATCTGTCTCCACTCTGTTTCCAGGATTTCACGTGACCACCAACACCGCCAGTTTATGCGTACAGCAGCCGTATGCCCAATCCACACGTTTTCCTGTGTTACTGGGGTTCTGTAATGTCAGCAGATCCCCTCATGTGTGTCTGCCACTGTCTCCTGCTCTGTCCACGTTCCCACCGCTTGCAGTGGGAAGGTGGACAGCGCAGGAGACATTGCCGGACACACATTGGGGGATCTGCTCACGTAACAGAACACCAGGAACACAGGAACAAGTGTGGAATGCGTGGACGGCAACTGTGAGCAGGAACTGGCGGTGCTGGAGGTCAGGGGAAATGCTAGAGACAGAGTGGAGACAGAGGCCAAATCAGAGAATGTTTAAATCTGAAGTAGTTACAATTTGGAGGCAGCAGCAGTTTGCCCTCCACACAGCTGGGGATCAGCTGACGTTACCGAACCCCACTTACACATGAACGAGTGTTTGTTTCTGTGTGGACAGCACTTCCGAGCACCAACTGGCGTTGTTGGAGCCCACTGACAATCATGGTGCAGGCTGTGGCCTACTAGGAGCCAGGTGTAAATCGGAGGTATTTTGACTTTGGAGGCAGCAGGAAAGTTTGCCGTACACACAGCAGGGGATCAGCAGACGTTACCGAACCCCACTTTGACATGAACAAGTGTGCTTTTCTGTGTGGACAGCACTTCCGAGCGCCAACTGGCATTGTTGGAGCCCAGGGACAATCATGGTGCAGGCCGAGGCCTACTTGGTGGCAGTTTTAGATTGTTTGTAGGCTACAACAGACTGTCAACGTGCTCCAATTAGGCATCTGTCTCCACTCTGTTTCCAGGATTTCACGTGACCACCAACACCGCCAGTTTATGCGTACAGCAGCCATCTGTCCAATCCACACGTGTTCCTGTGTTACTAGGGTTCTGTAATGTCAGCAGATTCCCTGATGTGTGTCTGCCACTGTCTCCTGCTCTGTCCACATTCCCACCGCTTGCAGTGGGAAGGTGGACAGCGCAGGAGACAGTGACGGACACACATTGGGGGATCTGCTCACGTAACAGAACACCAGGAACACAGGAACATGTGTGGAATGCGTGGACGGCAACTGTGAGCTGGAACTGGCGGTGTTGGAGGTCAGGGGAAATACGAGAGACAGAGTGGAGACAGAGGCCAAATCAGAGTATGTTTAAATCTGAAGTAGTTACAATTTGGAGGCAGCAGCAGTTTGCCCTCCACACAGCAGGGGATCAGCTGACATTACCGAACCCCACTTACACATGAGCGAGTGTTTTTTCTGTGCGTACAGCACTTCTGAGCACCAAATGGCGGTGTCGGAGCCCAGGGAAAATCAGGTAGTAGGCCGAGGCCTACTTGGAGCCAGGTGTAAATCTGAGGTTGTTTGACTGTGGAAGGAGCAGGACACTTTGCCATACACACAGCAGGGGATCAGCTGACGTTACCGAACCCCACTTACACATGAGCGAGTGTTTTGTCTGTGCGGACAGCACTTCTGAGCACCAACTGGCGGTGTCAGAGCCCAGGGAAAATCAGGTAGTAGGCTGAGGCCTACTTGGTGGCAGTTTTCGATTGTTTCTAGACTACTACTAACTGTCAACGTACTCCAATTAGGCCTCTGTCTTCACTCTCTTTCGAGTATTTCCTCTGGCTTCCAACCATGCCAGTTACTGCTCTGAAATGCCGTCTGCACAACCCACTTGTTCCTGTGTTACTGGGGTTCTGTAACAGCAGCTTCTCCCTAGAGGTGAGTCAGGCAATGTCTCCTGCTCTGTCCACTTTTCCACTACAAGTAGTGGGAATGTAGACAAAGCAGGAGACATTGCCGGACTCACCTCTGGAGATGAGCAGATGTTACAGGACCCAGGTAACACAGGAACAAGTGTTGATTGTGCAGACGGCACTTGAGAGCAGAAACAGGCGGCGTTGTAGGCCGGAGGAAATACTCAAAACAAAGTGGAGACAGAGGGCAAATCAGAGAACATATTATATCAGAGGTAGTCAGAAGTTGTAGGCAGCAGGAGAGTTTGCCGTACACACAGCAGGGGATCAGCTGACGCTACCGAACCCCACTTACACATGAGCGAGTGTTTGTCTGTGTGGACAGCACTTCTGAGCAACAACGGGCGTTGCTGTAGCCCAGGAAATAAAGTTCAGGTCATAGAAACATGAACACAACAGGAGACCTGGATCCTGTTGCCAGCCAATTATTTATTCTGGAAGAGGACTGGCAAATTCAGGTGAGATCCAGGTCTTGTTCATTTTCAGAAAAGTAAGCCGGTCAACATAATCGGCGGATAGTCGTGTGCGACGGTCTGTTACCACACCACCTGCAGCACTAAAGACACGTTCCGATAATACACTGGCAGCAGGGCAAGCCAGCACCTCCAATGCATACTGGCTAAGCTCTGGCCTTGTATCCAGCTTAGAGACCCAATACTTGAACGGGGAAGAGCCGTCTGGGAGTACACTAACAGGGCAAGACAAGTAGTCTGTCACCATCTGATGGAAACTTTGCCTCCTGCTGACTGGAGCCGTCTGTGATGGTGTAGCCGTTTGTGGCGGTCCCACAAAACTTTTCCACATTTGGGCCATACTGGCCTTGCCTTGTCCTGCAGCACTGCCTCTGCTACCTCTTTGTGCAGAGCTTGCTCCACTGCCTCTACCCACATGGCTGCTTTGAAAAGCACTACCAGCAACACTTGCGGGGGGAATGGAGAACATGATGGCCTGCACAAGTGTTTCTTGGTACTCCCGGATTTTACGCTCCCGGTTCAACTGTGGTATGAGGCTTTGTAAGTTGTCCCGGTAGCGAGGATCTAGGAGGGTGTACACCCAATAATCAGCCGTGTGGAGAATGTTGGCGATGCGGCGGTCATTTGACAAGCACTGCAGCATGAAATCAACCATGTGCTGCAGACTGCCAACTGGACCGGAAACGCTGTCCCCAGCTTGAGGCAGCATCTCAGCCTGCTCAGCATCACCCCACCCTCGCTGTACACACTGACTACTAGAGCCTTGTGTACCTCCCTCCTCTGGAGAGATGTGTTCCTCCTCCTCCATTGACTCCTTGTCATCCTCCTCACTAAGTGTCCCCTGCCTGGGTCTTTGTGTGGAAGCATGTTGCGCAGACTTGCCAGAAGCAGATGGCATTTCTGACTCCTCATCCTCGACCTCTTCAAAAACCTCCTTACTTAGTGCTTGTAAGGTTTTTTGAAGCAGACAGATAAGGGGGACAGTCATGCTGACTAGTGCATCATCTGCACTGGCCATCTGCGTGTAGTCATCGAAGGCACGCAAAACTTGGCAGATGTCCCTCATAGTGGCCCACTCAGTGGTGGTGAAGCGTGTCCGGAGCACAGTGCGACTTGTTTGCGCCTGATGCAGCTGGTACTCCATTACTGCTGCCTGCTGCTCACACAACCGCTCCAACATATGTAACGTTGAATTCCACCTGGTGGGGAGGTCACATATGATGCAATGTTCTGGCAGGCGGAATCGGCATTGAAGAGATGCAATGCGCGATCTTGCCATGCTGGAATGCTGCAAGTGAGCACACTCTAGGCGAACTTTGTGCAGCAGTGCATCAAGATCCGGATAGTCCCTCAGAAAGCTCTGCACGACCAAATTGAGCACGTGTGCCAGACATGGTATGTGAGTGAGGTTGCCTAGGCCCAGAGCTGCCACTAGATTTCGGCCATTGTCACTCACTACCAAACCTGGCTGGAGATTCGCTGGCACAAACCAAACATCGCTCTCCTGCTTGATGGCATTCCAGAGCTCCTGTGCTGTGTGGCTCCGATTCCCCAAATAAATTAATTTAAGGATGGCCTGTTGATGTTTGGCCACACCTGTGCTCATATCTGGCCTAACAAACAGGCTCATGCAGTGCTGATTCCGAGGAACTAGAGTAGGAGGAGGACTCAATATGTACAGACTGCATTCCTGCAATCCTTGGAGTTGGCAGAATACGTACAGAGCCACTCTCCAGATCTGTACCCGGCTCCACAACATTGACCCAATGGGCAGTGAGGGAAAGGTATCGTCCCTGTCCATGGCTACTGGTCCACGCATCGGTGGTCAGGTGGACCTTGCTACTGACGGCGTTTAGTAGCGCATTTTTAATTTTTCCCTCCACATGCTTTTGCAGGGCAGGGACGGCTTGCCTGCTGAAATAAAAGCGGCTGGGCACATTGTATTGTGGAACTGCCAATGACATCAAGTTCCGGAAGGTGTCAGTCTCCACCATCCTGAATGACAGCATCTCAAGGGCCAGTAGTTTGGCAATGCCGGCATTCAGAGCCAGTGCTCGGGGATGGTTTGCCGAGTATGGCCGCTTTTTCTCCCATGCCTGTGCTACCGATTGCTGGTGAGTGGCCTGGGAGTGTGCTGATGACTGAGAACATGGTTCAGTGGGTGGAATTTCACTGGGTCTCTGGACAACAGTGGCAGAGGTTCTTCCATGGCGTTCCAGTGAGGAAGCTGAACCAGCTGTGTGTGAGCTGGAGGAAGAGGCCCCAACACGAGCTGAAGAGGTGGTAGGTGCTGCTGAAGGTTGGCCTACATCTTCAGTATGTCTGTGTAACTCCACCTCATGCTTGGTACACACGTTTCCACATATTTGTGGTATTGATGTTGCTCACATTTTTCCCTCGTTTAACTTTCTGATGACACAGCTTGCATTTGACAAAGCAAATGTCATCTGCAACTGTGTCAAAAAAAGACCACGCACTGCAAGTCCTGGGAGCACCCGTTTTGTGTTTTGGAAGAGGATTGCTCCTCACGGGTGCCAAAGTGGAGGCTACAGGCAACCAAGTCTGCCCCCACCCTCTCCCTCCTCTTTTGGCCATTCGGGAAATCTCTTCCTCAGAGCTGCTCCCACCACCTTCCTGTGGCTGACGCCATGATGGGTCAAGGACCTCATCATCTCCACTCCCCTCTTCAAGCACCGGCTGGTCCTGGGTTGCCTCGCCAGCACCATATGCACCAGAAATTGGCAACTGAGTCTCATCATCATCAGATGAGCACTGAAGTGTGCTGACAATAGGCACTGGCCCACCCGCCTCTTCAGATTCAGAGGGACAAAGCAGTTGCGCATCACTGCATACTCCCTCTTCTTCACGCTCTAGAATGCTGCTTGGCTGGCCACCACTTTCCAAGCCAACAGATTCTGAGAACAGAAGTAAAGATTGAGATGGCTCCTGTCCAGGGCTCTCAGACTGCCTGGGCAATTTGGCAGGTGGTGAAGAGACAGATGGTTGCTCTTCAGTGCTCTGGCCCTGGGAGGATGCGGAAGTCATTGAAGTGGATGCGTTAGCTGCCATCCATCCGACAACGGCTTCAATTTGTTCGTCACGCAGCAGTGGGGTACGGCGAGGTCCTACAAAGCTGCGCATGAAGGACTTTTGCCTGGTAAAAGTGGGGGATGTCGGGTCACTGGTGGCCGCAGCAGACACCGAATCCCCACGTCCTCTCCATGCTGAAACTCCACGGCCACGACCACGTGCCTTACTCCCTGCCTTCTTCATCTTTTTAGACTGATAAAGATAGGCAGAAAAGTAAAAAAGGGGTGGCTTAGTGTTCTTATTCCTGAACACCTGCTAACCAGTATAAGAAACACTAATTTGGCTAAGAGTGTGTGTACTACACTTTAATATGATCTAATGTGGCCTACACAACTCTAAAGTGGAGTGTTTGGTGAACTTTATTTCCTTTTTTTTTGGGGGGGGAAAGAAAAGGATGTGACCAAAGTTTGAAAGCTATAGTATCACAAACTTTTTGGAGCGATTACAATGCAGGAAGCTAACCTACAATGCAATTGATGAGGCGCCAAAAAATAGGGTGATAATAGTCTGGCTGGCCCTGAAGGGCACAAGCCAGCAAAAAGGCTCCTATATCTAATCCTATATAGTGTTTGCAACCAACCAATGACAATGGATGCGGATGGAAGCACACTAATATAGGAGCAAAAATCTGGACAAATTAGCTGCAAAAAAAGGACTATGTATGAGGCAGTGACGCACGCTGAGCGGACTACAACCAGTGATGGCTGTAGAACACACTGCAACGTGAGCTGTATTCACACACAGAGAGACCTATCAGACAGCCAAAAACAGTGCAGAGAAATGGGCTATAGCACTGAAAGGCTGCTGAAAGGCTCCGCTGTCCACTCCTTTAGTGTTTGCAACCAACGTATATGGATACGTATGGAAGCACACTATACAGGAGAAAAAAAAAGCAGCAATAAAAGACAAATGTGTATGAGGCAGAGACACACGCTGGGCAGCCTACAAGCAGACGTGCCTGCAGGACACACTACACAGCGTGGGTCTGCACTCACACAGCCCTTGCAGACAGCTATTAAAACAGCGCTGCTGGGCTACAAAAATGCTACAGTGGTGGATTATGTAGCCTGGGTAGAGCAATAGATATGTTTGATGATCGCTATTTCTAACTGTCCCTCACAGTCTTCAACAGCAGCCTGTCCCTAACTGAATTCACAGCAGAGTGAACCCAAAATGGTGGCTGCTGCGGTTTTTATGGTGCATCATGACATCATTTCAGCAGCCAATCACAGCCATGCCAGTAGTTAACATGCCTACATGCCTAACAGGATGTGCCCACACTTCTGAGGATCCCCATTTTCTGAATCAAATCGATCGGGCTCCTAGCATTATGGGAACTTCCGATTCCGGTATTCGATATAAAAAAAGTGTCGGAACTAAGTATCGGAATTCCGATACAGCGAATATCGGCCGATACCCGATACTTGCGGTATCGGAATGCTCAACACTAAATGCTCAACACTAGTTATCATCGGCCAGGGCATCCACAGTGTGTCCATCTGCCTCATTATACTATTGTACGCAATTGTTCATGCAGTATAAGTGATCAGATAACTTTATTCTTCCACAACCTGTGTCCTTCATACATCTGTGACCTCATCTTCCGGTGCTTACCTGCACGCAACCTCCGATCCTCACAAGATCTCTACTCCCCTCTTATCTCCTGTTCCCACAATCGTATACAAGATTTCTCCCGCACATCCCCCCTACTCTGGAACTCTCTACCACAACATATCAGACTCTCGCCTACCCTGGAAACCTTCAAAAAGAACCTGAAGACCTACCTCTTCCGACAAGCCTGCAACTTGCAGTAACCACCTATTGACCAAACCACTGCACGGCCAGCTCTACCCTAACCTACTGTATCCTTATCCATCCCGTTGTAGATTGTGAGCCCTTGCGGGCAAGGTCCTCTCATCCTGTAGCAGTCGTGACTTGTATTGTTTAAGATTACTGTACTTGTATTATGTATACCCCTCCTCACATGTAAAGCGCCATGGAATAAATGGCGCTATAATAATAAATAATAATAATTCTTGGAGTCGGTGTGATTACAGCAATATCATATTTCTATAGGTTTTTTTGGGCTGCTATTACACAATAAAACATGCTTTTTTTTTTTGCAAAACAAAGTTTTTGTATTGCCAATTGCCATATTTTGAGAGCTATAATTTTTCTATATTACTGCCCACAGAGTCATAGGAGGGCTTATTTTTTGCGGGATTAGTTGACATTGTTATTGATACCATTTTTGGTCACATCATTTTTTTTTATCTCTTTCTATTCTAATTTTTGGGAGGCAGAATGAACAAAAAGCAGCAATTCAGGAATTTTTTTTAGTGTTTTTTTATGAGGCTCACTGTGTGGTAAAATTGATAAGGCAGCTTTATTCTTTGGGTCAGTACGATTACAGCAATACCACATTTATATCTTATTTTATGTTTTAGCGCATTAACACAATTAAAACTGTTTTATAGAAAAAATAATTGTTTTTGCATTGCTTTATATATAAAACTATAACGTTGCAATTTTTTCATAGATGGAGCTGTATGGTGGCTTATAATTTGAGGGACAAAATGACAATTTCAGCTATACCATTTTCATTTATATCTGACTTTTTGATCGCACTTTATTCCACTTTTGTTTCGCAATATGATGAAAAAGCATAGTTTTTTATTTATTTTTTATACGGTGTTCACTGAAGGGGTTAACTAGTGGGACAGTTTTCTAGGTTGGGTTGTTTCAGATACAGCAGTACCAAATATGTGTACTTTTTTTTTTGCTTTTCCATAAATAAATGTATTTATTGGATTATTAGTTTTTAATTTTTTGTTTCTTTTGTCATTTTTCTAATTATGTTTACAATTAAGAACTTTTTTTTTTACTTTTTACTTTGTTCCAGTATGGAACATCAATTTTCCATACCCTGATTGCTGATGTAATACTCCTCAATGCTTTTGCATTTCAGGGCATCAGATCTGCATCTGGCAGGCAGGAAGGAGGCATGTCAGCTCCTGCTCTAAGCCAGAGCTTACAGACCACCATTCCTGGATAACCCTGTGACCATCTTTCAACCATTGAAACAATGCAATCACAATTGGGTTGTGCTAATGGGTGCAGAGAAAGTACTCCCTCCCTCTGCGATGCCCATCAATGTCGTTGTCATAATTGACTTAGTGTCAGAGGCGTTAAACACCCGCGATCGCCGCTAGCACCAATAGTGGGCTTTACTGCATCTCTCATATAAAGTTGTCATCAGCATTTGATCGTAGCGGCGCTTAGCACGAGCCCTGTACAATCATTTTGCAGTATTTGTAAAGTATTTTGCGGGAATGCAGCTCCTATTGGGAAAGGGGTATTCAATTTTAAAAATAGACCTGAATAAACTTTGCCAAAAAACCTTCTAAAGAAGCCAGCCCAATTCTAGCATTCTTTGGACATTAGAAGTGAAGATCAACCTGTACCAGAATGATGGGAAGAAGATAGTATGGAGGAGTCTTGGAATGGCTCATGATCCAAAGCACAACACATCCTCTGTAAAACTTGGTGGAGGCAGTGTGATGACATGAGCATGCATGGCTTCCAATGGCACTGGGTCACTAGAGTTTATTGATGATGTGACTGAAGACAGTAGCAGCCAGGTTAATTCTGTAGTGTACAGGGAGATACTTTCTCATAGAATCACAGAGTCCTAGAGTGTCAGAGTGGAAAAGGGATCTCAAGGGTCATCGTGTCCAACCCCCTGCTAAATGCAGGATTCACTAAAGCTTTTCTTACGGATGTCTGTCCAGCCTCTGGTTGAAGACTTCCATTGAAGGAGAACTCATCACCTCTCATGGCAGCCTGTTTCACTCATTGATCACCCTCACTGACAAAAAAGTTTTTTCTAAAATCTAATCTGTATCTTCTCCCTTTCAGTTTCATTCCATTGCTTCTCGTGTTTCCTTGTGCAGATGAGAATAAGGATGATCCCTCTACACTGTAACATATCTTCAGATATTTGTTTACAGCTATTAAGTATCCTGTTAGTCTTCTTTTTTGCAAGCAAAACATTCCCAGATCCTTTTATCGTTCCTCCTAGGATATACTTTGCAATCCGCTCACCATCCGAGTAGCTCTTCTCTGAACTTGCTCCAATTTTTCAATGTCTTTTTTAAAATATTCCAATATTCCAGATGAGGCCTGGCCAAGGAGGAGTAATGGGGGATAATTTACGTGATCTAGACTCTATGCTTCTCTTAACGCAGTGGGTATGGAAAGTATTCAGACCCATTTAAATGTTTCTCTCTTTGTTTCATTGCAGCCAATTGGTATATTCAAAAAAGACTTTTTTTTTCTCATTAATGTACACTCTGCACCCCATCTTGACTGAAAAAGATAGAAATGTCGAAATTTTTGCAAATTAAAAAAGAAAAACTGAAATATCACATAGCCATAAGTATTCAGGCCCTTTGTTCAGTAATGAGTAGAAGCACCCTTTTAGCTAGTACAGCCATGAGTCTTCTTGGGAATGATGCAACAAGTTTTTCACACCTGGATTTGGGGATCTTCTGCCATTCTTCCTTGCAGATCTTCTCCAGTTCTGTCAGGTTGGATGGTGAACGTTGGTGGACAGCCATTTTCAGGTCTATCCATAGATGCTCAATTGGGTTTAGGTCAGGACTCTGTCTGGGCCAGTCAAGAATGGTCACAGAGTTGTTCTGAAGCCACTCCTTTGTTATTTTAGCTGTGTGCTTAGGGTCATTGACTTGTTAGAAGGTAAACCTTCAGCCCAGTCTGAGGTCCAGAGCACTCTGGAAGAGGTTGTCATAAAGGATATCACTGTACTTGGCCTACTTGGCCGCATTCATGTTTCCTTCAATTGCAACCAATCGTCCTGTCTCTGCAGCTGAAAAACATCCCTATAGCATGATGCTGCCTGGTTCTCTCCACACATACCGCTTAGAATTATCACCAAAAAGTTCTATCTTCATCTCATCAGACTAGAGAATCTTATTTCTCATAGTCTGGGGGTCCTTCATGTGTTTTTAGCAAACTCTATGTGGGTTTTTGCATTTTTTAGCAAACTCTATGCGGGCTTTCATATGTCTTGCAATGAGGAGAGGCTTCGGTCAGGCCACTCGGCCATAAAGGCCCGACTGGTGGAGGGTGCAGTGATTGTTGACTTTGTGGAACTTTCTCCCATATCCCTACTGCATCTGTGAACCTCAGCCAGAGGGATCTTTGGGTTCTTCTTTACCTCTCTTACCAAGGCTCTTCTCTCACGATTGCTCAGTTTGGCTGGATGGCCAGGTCTATGAAGACTTCTGGTGGTCCCAAGCTTCTTCCATTTAACGATTATGGAGACCACTGTGCTCTTAGAACCTTGAGTACTACAGAAATTCTTTTGTAACCTTGGCCAGATTGGTGCCTTGCCACAATTCTGTCTCTGAGCTCCTTGGCCAGTTCCTTTGACCTCATGATTTTCATTTGGTTTGACATGCACTGTGAGCTGTGAGGTCTTATATAGAGAGGCGTGTGCCTTTACAAATCAAGTCCTATCAGTTTCATTAAACACAGCTGGACTCCAATGAAGGAGTATAACCATCTCAAGGAGGATCACAAGGAAATAGACAGCATGTGACTTAAATATCAGTGTCTGAGCAAAGGGTCTGAATACTTCTGACCATGTGATATTTCAGTTTTTATTTTTTAAATAATTTGTAAAAATTTATACATTTCTGTTTTTTTCAGTCAAGATGGGGTGCAGAGTGTACATTAATGAGAAAAAATTATGAAGCTTTTTGAATTTACCAAATGGCTGCAATGAATCAAAGAGTGAAAAATGTAAGGGGTCTGAATACTTTCCGTACCCACTGTACATCCTAGAACTGTGTTTGCCTTTTTTTTGCTGCTGAATCACATTGTTGACTCATGTACAGTCTGTAATCTATTAGTATACCCAATTTTTTTTCACATGTGCTGTTGCATTGTTCTATTCCTCCCATTCTATAGATATAATTTTCATTTTTCTTGCTCAGTTGTAGAATTTAGAATTTCTCCCTGTTAAATACCATTCTATTAGTCGCTGCCCATTGTTCAAGCTTATCTAGATCCTTCTGAATTCTTTCTCTGTTTTTAGTGTTAAGGCCCTTTTACATTTAGCGATGCACCAGCGATCCGACCAGCGATCCGACCCTGTCAGTATTGCTGGTGCATCGCTAAATGATCGCTAGTGAGCTTTCACACAGAAAGATCTCACACCGATGCAGCAGCGACGCAGCGGACGATGCTCACCTTTCACACACAGCGATCCAGACATCCTCCCACCCGCGTCCAGCGTCGCTCGTCTCACACAGCAGGAATCCCCAGCAGGAAGCAGACGACGAGAAATGGAGCCGCCTGATTTCGCGCGATCAGCGACAGACAGCGGGGGAGCCGGTTGGAGGTAAGGATCACTCATAGCGATATCGCTAGCAATATCGCTATAACGTCATAAAATCAGTGACGTTTTAGCGATATTGCTAGCGATATCGCTATGTGTAAAACCCCCTTTAGATATCCCTCCTAGCTTTGCATCATCTGCAAATTTGGTTAGATTACCTTCAGTTCCCTTATCTGGATAATTTATAAAAATGTTGAACAACGCTGGGGCCAGGACAGAACCTTGTGGTACCCCAGTTGAAATACTTTTCCAATTGGATATGCAACCATTTATTATCACTCTTTGAGTACGATAACTGGGCCAGTTATGAATCCACCTAACCGTAGCCTTGTCAATCTCATACTTGGTCATTTTTTCAATGAGGATAGTATGAGATACTTTATCAAACGCTTTGCTGAAGTCAAGATATAGTATATCTACTGCATTTCCATCCACCCAGGTAAAATTATTATATTTTTATCCGAGTACTTACATACTGTCACGACTTCCGGCTCTGCCTTCTCCCCTGCTCCTGCTTCCCAGCACGCTCCCGCGCCTGGTCTCCGGCTCCCTCGGCGTCTGGCACTCAGCGCGCAGCCTCCTGGGTAGTCTGACGCTCTGGCCCCGCCCCCAAGATGGCGGCGCCCACTGCTATTTATGTTCAGCGTCTCCTCAGGTAAGACGCCTGGTTATTGCATGCGGTGACGCTTGTCTTGTTTGGCGTTCACTGTGTTCTCAGGCCCCTTCTCTTCTCCTCTGTCTGCGCTGCTCATACTACCCCTGTGCTCTCCGTCCGGTCCTCTGTTCTCCGCCGCTACACTTTGCTTCCCATGCTTCCTGGGTCTCCTGCCTCGCTACTCTATCTGTGCCGCCTGCTCTCCCTCTCCTCACCCTACCTGCCGTGTGTCTTCCCTCTTTTCTGTGTACTTCATTATACCTCTTTCTTTTGCAGTTTCCAGTCCTGGTCTTCCCTCCTAGCTCTCCAGTCCTGTGTATCGTTAGGTCTCCGTTTTGTCTCAGTGCTCTATCCATCCGGTACCCCTGTGCCGCCTCTCCAGTATACTACCCCTGTCGCCCCTTTGGTTCCGGCTGTCACGGTTCTACCTCCTGGGGGCCTGGCCCTAACGCTCCCTGTATAGGGGGTGGTCTTCACCTGGGCACTCGCCCTCGGGGGCTCTGGAGCCGTGACCCAGAGGGTCCACTCTCGGGTACGTCAGTCTTTCCCCTTTTGCGCTAGTAACATCGCAACAGAATAACCAGGCCATGGACCCCGCCGGAGCCATGGCTGCTCAAAAAGAGTTAGTTTTTCTCCGGGAGAACCAGACGCGTATGATGTCCTTCATGTAAACGATGGACTCGCGTCTCTCCGCTCTCCAGTCTTCGGACCCTAGTAACGCCGCCCAGTTGGCGGGCTTACAACAGGAATTGGCTCAGCAGCGAGACACCCAGTCACACATCCTCAGCTACATGGCTTCGGTGGATGGTCGGTTGCTCGCTCTGCATGCGGCCGCATCTGCGCCCTCCACCGTGGGTTCCCATCCCCCTCCGCGGTTAGCCAAGCCACCCCGGTTTAGCGGTGACCCCAAATCATGTCGGGGTTTTATAAATCAGTGCCGTCTCCATTTTGAGCTGCTGCCCCAGCAATACCCCACGGACCGAGCCAAAGTGGCCTTCATCATTTCCCATCTAGATGGGGATGCTTTGGCTTGGGTCAATCCCCTCGGGGAGCGTGATGACCTGGTAGTCACCCAGCTTTCTGTTTTTCTTGAGACTTTTCGGCGGGTTTTTGATGAACCGGGCCGTTTAGCCTCCACCACTGAGGCTTTGTTTAATTTATGCCAAGGTTCCCTAACGGTAGGCCAGTACGCTATTCAGTTTAGGACCCTTTCCTCCGACTTAGGCTGGAATAACGAGGCCCTGGTCGGCGCTTTTTGGCGAGGTCTTTCCAGCTGTATAAAGGACGAGCTTGCAGGCCGCGACACCCCAACAATTCTGGAGGATTTGATCTCCTTAGCCATTCGAATTGATCTCCGGTTTCAGGAGCGGGCCAGGGAGAGAAGGGTCTCTCGTCCATTCTATTCTGTCCGCAGGCCACCCAGTCCTCGTCCCAGGAGCCTTCCTTCAACCCGGCGCCCGAGCCTATGCAGGTGGATCGCATAAAGCTCTCTGACCAGCGTCGCAAGGAGAGGAGCCTCCATGGTCAATGTTTCTACTGCGGTAGTGGCTCCCATCACATCCGTGCTTGTCCAGAGCGTCCGGAAAACTTCTCCGCCTAGGCCAGGTAAGAGAGGCCTCCCTAGGTGTACGTGATACCTCTCTTCCCCTCACTTTGTCTGTCCTCTTGCATGTTGGTGGGAAGCGGGCATCCCTGGTGGCCTATGTGGACTCGGGTGCCGCCGGAAATTTTATAAGGCTAGAAGAGGTTAATAAACTTTCTGTTCCCATAAGGGCCTTGCAAAACCCACAAATTCTCGCTTCCGTAGATGGTCGACCTCTGCTAGAGACCGTTACTCTAGTTACTCATGAAGTAGAGTTGCAGGTAGGGGCGCTGCACAAGGAAAAAATTACGTTTTACGTCTTGGCAGGAATTTCTCATCCTATCCTGCTAGGGCTTCCTTGGCTGCGGCTTCACGAGCCCACCTTAGATTGGCATAGTGGCAACATCTTGCACTGGGGGGAGTCTTGTCAGACCCGGTGTCTGCTGTCGGTGCGTCCCGTAGGTGTCCCCAGTCCTTCCCTTGTTCCTCCTGGTTTGCCATCGGTGTACCATGATTTTTTGGATGTTTTTGATAAGAAAGAAGCTGAGACTCTTCCTCCGCACCGTTCCTACGACTGCCCTATTGAACTCGTTCCTGGTACCACCCCGCCTCGTGGAAGGATTTATCCTCTCTCCCCGGCAGAGACCGACGCCATGTCTGAATACATCCAAGACAACTTGGCTAGAGGCTTCATTCGGAAATCTTCGTCCCCTGCGGGAGCGAGCTTCTTTTTCGTAAAGAAGAAAGACGGATCCCTGCGCCTGTGCATCGATTATCGAGGCTTGAATCAAATTACGGTGAAGAACAAATATCCCCTACCACTCATCTCTGAGCTTTTTGATCGCCTGAGGGGGGCACGGGTGTTTACGAAGCTGGATCTTCGAGGAGCCTATAATCTGGTTCGCATACGCTCCGGGGACGAGTGGAAGACGGCGTTTAACACGCGTGATGGACACTACGAGTATTTGGTTATGCCCTTTGGGTTGTGCAACGCACCTGCCGTATTCCAGGAACTCGTTAATGATGTCTTTCGGGATCTCCTTTACTCCTGTGTCGTGGTCTACCTGGACGACATTTTAGTCTTCTCACCCGATCTGGCTACCCATTGGCGAGACGTTCGCCAAGTTCTTCTACGTCTCAGAGAAAACCACCTTTTCGCCAAATTAGAGAAGTGTCTCTTTGAGCAAACTTCGTTGCCGTTTCTTGGGTACATCGTCTCAAACTCAGGATTGGAGATGGATCCTGAGAAGGTCTCCGCAGTTCTTAAATGGCCACGTCCCCTCGGAATGAAGGAAATTCAGAGGTTTTTGGGTTTTACCAATTATTACAGGTAATTTATCCCGCATTTCTCCTCTTTGACAAAACCCATCTCAGCTCTTGTCCGCAAAGGAGCCGATCCCAGTCACTGGCCCTCTGATGCCGAGGCTGCCTTCAAAACCCTGAAGCAAGAATTCGCTAAGTCCACAGTACTCCATCGCCTGGATGCCAGCAGGCCATTCATCCTTGAGGTTGACGCATCCTCAGTGGGAGCTGGAGCAGTTCTTCTGCAGAAATCATCTTCGGGTCGCACTCTCACCTGTGGATTCTTTTCCAAGGCTTTTTCCGCTCCCGAACGTAATTCTGCTGTTGGAGATAGAGAACTCCTGGCCATAAAGATGGCTCTTGAAGAATGGCGCTATCTCCTAGAGGGTGCCCTCCATCCGTTCATCATTTTCACGGATCACAAGAACTTAGTCTACCTCCAATCCGCCCAGAGGCTCAACCCTCGTCAAGCCAGATGGTCACTGTTTTTCGAAAGATTTGACTTTGAACTCCACTTCCGACCCGGGGAGAAGAACATCAAGGCGGGTGCTCTTTCACAGTCATTCCTGTCTGTCGACAAGGAGGAGGGTCCAATCCATCTTATCGATCCCACCAAGATCCTTTCCGTGGCTCCATTAAGCCTGGTCTCCCCACCATCTGGTAAGACCTTTGTTCGAAGTGGAGACAGATTAAAGGTTCTTCGCTGGAGTCATTCATCTAAATTCTCCGGACATGTCGGAGTTAAGAAGACTCTCTCATTTGTCTCCCGCCGTTACTGGTGGCCTTCGCTTTGCAAGGATGTCCAAGATTTCGTCGCCTCCTGTCCGTCTTGTGCCCGGAACAAGGTTCCTCGACATTCTCCTCTAGGACTCCTGCATCCATTACCAGTACCAACCAACCCGTGGACTCATATCGCCATGGATTTCATCACTGACTTGCCTCCCTCTTCTAGATGCACGGTGATATTGGTGGTCGTGGATCGGTTTTCCAAAATGGCTCATTTCGTCGCTCTGCCTGGTTTGCCTACCGCTTTGGAGTTATCGAGGATCTTTCTGCTTCACATTTTTCGCCTCCATGGTTTTCCCCAGCATATTGTCTCGGATCGTGGAGTCCAGTTTACTTCCCGTTTTTGGCGAGCTCTCTACGGATTACTTCAGATAACGTTGGATTTCTCCTCTGCCTATCACCCTCAGTCTAATGGACAAGTCGAGAGAGTCAACCAGGTGCTAACATCTTACCTTCGGCATTTTTCCAATGCTCATCAGGACGACTGGGCCTCCCTTCTTCCTTGGGCGGAGTTCACCTACAACAATCACCCAAGTGAGGCTTCCTCCAAATCTCCCTTTTTTGTGGTTTTTGGTCAACACCCCGGCATTCCACTTCCCGTATCCCCCACCTCGGGTGTGCCGGCAGCGGATTCCTTGTGTGTGGACTTCTCTCAGACCTGGAGGGAGACCAAAGTGGCCCTTGAGAATGCCAGTCTCAGAATGAAGCGGTATGCCGACAAGAGACGGCTAGACGCTCCCCCGTATCGTCCCGGGGATAAGGTTTGGTTAGCTTCTCGATATATTAGGTTAAAAATTCCCTCCTACAAGTTAGGTCCTCGTTACATTGGTCCCTTTGAGGTCTTGAGTCGCATCAACGACGTGGCCTACAAGTTGAGGCTACCCGCCTCTCTAAAGATTCCCAACACTTTCCATGTATCTCTTCTTAAACCAGCGGTGTTCAACCACTTCCATGCTGCTCCCTCCCTAGTCTGCCAGTCTTGTAGCTCAGAGAACACCTTTGAGGTACGGGATATTTTGGCTAGAAAGACTGTTAAAGGAAAGACTCTGTTTTTGATTGATTGGAAGGGTTTCGGCCCCGAGGAGAGATCTTGGGAACCTCAGGAAAATATTAATGCTCCCTGCATTATGAGACGGTTTCTCTCCAATATTAGGAGCGAGGGGCATAAAGGGGGGGTACTGTCACGACTTCCGGCTCTGCCTTCTCCCCTGCGCGCTCTGGCCGGCGCGCTCCCGCTTCCCGGCGCGCTCCCGCGCCTGGTGTCCGGCTCCCTCGGCATCTGGCACTCAGCGCGCAGTCTCCTGGGTAGTCTGACGTGCTGGCCCCGCCCCCAAGATGGCGGCGCCCACCGCTATTTATGTTCAGCGTCTCCTCAGGTAAGAGACCTAGTTATTGCATGCGGTGACGCCTGTCTTGTTTGGCGTTCACTGTGTTCTCAGGCCCCTTCTCTTCTCCTCTGTCTGCGCTGCTCGTACTACCCCTGTGCTCTCCGTCCGGTCCTCTGTTCTCCGCCGCTACACTTTGCTCCCCGTGCTTCCTGGGTCTCCTGCCTCGCTACTCTGTCTGTGCTGTTTGCTCTCCCTCTCCTCACCCTACCTGCCGTGTGTCTTCCCTCTTTTCTGTGTACTTCATTATACCTCTTTCTTTTGCAGTTTCCAGTCCTGGTCTTCCCTCCTGGCTCTCCAGTCCTGTGTATCGATAGGTCTCCGTTTTGTCTCAGTGCTCTATCCATCCGGTACCCCTGTGCCGCCTCTACCTCCTGGGGGCCTGGCCCTAATGCTTCCTGTATAGGGGGTGGTCTTCACCTGGGCACTCACCCTCGGGGGCTCTGGAGCCGTGACCCAGAGGGTCCACTCTTGGGTACATCAGTCTTTCCCCTTTTGCGCTAGTAACATTGCAACACATACCTGCTGTTTAATAATTTGTTCAAAGATCTTGCCTGGTATAGAAGTAAGGCTCACTGGCCTGCAATTTCTTGGCTACGTCTTCTTTCCTTTTTTGAAGGTAGGAACAACATTTGCCCTTTTCCAATCTTCTGGGACTTCTGTTTGCCAGGATTTTTCAAAGATTCTGGCTAGTGGTTCTACAATTTCCTCTGCTAACTCTTTCAGTACCCTATGATGTATTTCATTTGGACCAGGAGATTTAAATTCATTTAAATTAGCTAATAGTTCCCTCACCATCTCTGTCTATGGATAGTGTGGATTATTTCATTATTTCAATGGCACCGTGAAGATCAGTTTGTATGGCATTTGCTTTCTTAGAGAACACAGAAATAGGAATGTAAAAGTTCAGCCTTCTCAACATTATTTTTGACCACTTCACCCTTTTCATCCTGTAAAAATCCTATAGCACCTTTAACTTTTTATTTGCTTTTGACATACCCCCAAAATCCTTTTTTGATACTTTTGGTCTCCCTTGCAAGCCTCACTTCAATTCTGGCTTTAGCTCTTCTAACAATTGCCCTGCATACAGCATTATATTCTTCTTCAGATATGTCTCCCATTTCCATTTAATACACATTTCGTTTTTCCTTTTTAACAAGTGATTAAGTTCTTTGTTCATCCACATTGGTTTCTTTAAATGCTTCCAATTCTTCCTTCTTTATAGGATTATTACCGATTGTGCTGTAAGAATTTAATTTAGCAAAATCACTCATCCTTCCTGGACATTTCTTTTCAGATTTAACTAAATGCGCCAGGGTTCATTGAACGGCGCTTCACAGTACAAATAGACAATGATCCAAAACATACTGCGAAAGCAACCCACAAGTGTTCTAAGCCAAAAAAGGGAATATTCTATAATAGCCGAGTAAGTCACAGATATCAACCCCATCAAGCAGCATTTCACAAGCTTAAGACAAAATTAATGCAGAAAGACACACAAACAAGCAACAACTGAAGTCAGCTGCAGTAAAGGCCAGCAAAACATCACAAAGGAGGAAATACTGCGTGGTAAAGTGAATTTGATCAATTATTTTTGAGCCCCTGAATTGAGGAGTCTTTGTAGATAAATGGTTGCAATTCCTAAAAGTTTCACAGGATATTTTAGTTCAACCCCTTTAATTAAACCTGAAAATGTGCACTTCAATTGCATCTCCTTTATTTTAAATAATAAATAGTGGCATGCATGCAGATACCAAATCACAAATATTTGTTAATTGTCCAAATATTTCTGAACCTAACTGTATACAAATCTTCCCGTTCACCTCCCTGGCCCTTCTACTTCTCACATCCACCCATCTGGTCCTTGCCTCACTTTTAGATGGCCGCTGCTACCATTGACTCCATTACCATTGGCGTGCGCTTTCACAGAATACAGAAAGTCAAGGTCCAGTGTGAGAGGTTCTGTAATGTCAATGCGAGTGACAGGAATCTGAAGAAGTCACAAGGACTGGACAGGTGACAATGAGGAGCAGATGGAGAGGTGAGCTGTTAGTTGAGTGTTAGCTTATCTTTTTTTTTTTACATCTTAGGTTTATTATGCTCTGGGATCCGGAGAGAACACAGAGCACAATATATGACTTTAACCCCTTAAGCCCCAAGGGTGGTTTGCACGTTAATGACCAGGCCAATTTTTACAGTTCTGACCACTGTCCGTTTATGAGGTAATAACTCTGAAACGCTTCCATGGATCCCGGTGATTCTGACATTGTTTTCTCGTGACATATTGTACTTCATGATAGTGGTAAAATTTCATTCAAATAACTTGCGTTTATTTGTGAAAAAAATGGAAATTTGGCAAAAATTTTGAAAATTTTGCAATTTTCCAACTTTGAATTTTTATGCCCTTAAATCACAGAGATACAGCACACAAAAAACTTGATAAGTAACATTTCCCATATGTTTACTTTACATCAGCACAATTTTGAAACCAACATTTTTTTTTGTTAGGAAGTTATAAGGGTTAAAAGTTGACCAGCGATTTCTCATTTTTGCAACACCATTTCATTTTTACGGACCACATCACATTTTAAGCCACTTTGAGGGGTCTATATGATAGAAAATACCCAAAAGTGACACCATTCTAAAAACTGCACCCCTCAAGGTGCTCAAAACCACATTCAAGAAGTTTATTAACCCTTTAGGTGCGTCACAGGAATTTTTTGAATATTTAAAAAAAATGAACATTTAACTTTTTTTCACTAAAAAAATACTTCAGGTTCAATTTTTTTTATTTTACCAAGGGTAACAGGAGAAATTGGACTGCAAAAGTTATTGTGCAATTTGTCCTGAGTATGCTGATACCTGATATGTGGGGGGGAACCACTGTTTTGGCGCATGGCAGACCTCAGCAGGGAAGGAGCGCCGTTTGACTTTTTCAATGCAAAATTGGCTGGAATTCAGATCGGATGCCATGTTGCGTTTGGAGAGCCCCTGATGTACCTAAACAGTGGAAACCCCCCCAAGTGACCCCATTTTGGAAACTAGATCCCCCAAGGAACTTATCTAGATGTGTGGTGAGAACTTTGAACCCCCAAGGGCTTCACAGAAGTTTGATAACATACAGCCGTACAATTAAAAAATCATATTTTTTCCACAAAAATGATCTTTTCACCCTCAATTCTTATTTTTCCAAGGGTAACAGGACCCTAAAAGATATTGTGCAAATTGTCCTGAGTGCGCTGATACCCCACATGTGGGGTTAAACCACTATTTGGGCACATGGCAGAGCTCGGAAGGGAAGCAGCGCCATTTGACGTTTTTGGCTGGAATTGAGATCGGACACCATGTCACGTTTGGAAAGCCCCTGATGTACCTAAACAGTGGAAACCCCCCACAAGTGACCCCATTTTGGAAACTAGACCCACTAAGGAACTTATCTAGATGTGTGGTGAGCACTTTGAACCTCCCAGTGCTTCACAGAACTTTATAACGACCGGGCGTGAAAATAAAAATATCGTATTTTTTCAACAAACATCATCTTTTAGTCCTCATTTTTTTTATTTTCCCAAGGGTAACAGGAGAAATTGGACCCCAAAAGTTGTTGTCCAATTTGTTCTGAGTACGCTGACACCCCATATGTGGGAGAAAACTACTGTATGGGCACACGTCGGGGCTCGGAAGCGAAGTAGTGACGTTTTGGAATGTAGACTTTGATGGAATGGTCTGCGGGTGTCATGTTGCCTTTGGAGAGCCCCTAATGTACCTAAACAGTGGAAACCCCCACAAATGACCCCATTTTGGAAACTAGACCCCCTAAGGAACTTATCTAGATGTGTGGTGAGCACTTTGAACCCCCAAGGGCTTCACAGAAGTTTATAATGCCCAGGCATGAAAATAAAAAAATCATTTTTTCCACAAAAATGATATTTTTGCCCCCAATTTTTTATTTTCCTAAGGGTAACAGGAGAAATTGGATCCCAAAAGTTGTTTTGCAATTTGTCCTGAGTATGCTGATACCCTATATGCGGGGTAAAACACTGTTTGGGTGCATGGCAGAGCTTGGAAGGGAAGGAGCACCATTTGACTTTTTCAATGCAGAATTGGCTGGCATTGAGATCAGACGCCTTGTTGCATTTGGAGAGCCCCTGATGTGCCCAAACAGTGGAAACCCCCCAATTGTAACTCCAACCCTAACCCCAACACACCCCAAACCCTAATCTGAGCCCTAGCCCTAACCCTAATGGGAAAATGGAAATAAATACTTTTTTTTATTTTATTATTTTTCCCTAACTAAGGGGGTGATAACGGGGGGGTTTGATTTACTATTTATGGCGGTTTTTATGTTTGGCGGCTGTCGCACGCTAAAATACGCTTTTTATTGTAAAAATGTTTTTTGCATCACCACATATTGAGAGCTATAATTTTTCCGTATTTTGACCCACCAAGTCATGTGGGGTCTTATTCTTTGCGGGACGAGTTGACGTTTTTATTGATACCATTTTCGGGCACGTGACATTTTTTGATCGCTTTTTATTCCAATTTTTGGGACGCAGAATGAACAAAAACCAGCGTTTCATGAATTTCTTTTGGGGGGGTTGCGTTTACACCGTTCCGTGCGCGGTAAAATTGATAAAGCAGTTTTATTCTTTGGGTCGGTACGGTTACAGCGATACCTCATTTAGGTCGTTTTTTTATGTTTTGTCGGTTTTTTGCAATGAAAACAATTTTATATAAAAAAATTATTATTTTTGCATCGCTTTATTCTGCGAGCTATAACTTTTTTATTTTTTTGCTGATGATGCTGTGTGGCAGCTCATTTTTTGCGGGACAAGATGACGTTTTCAGCGGTACCATGGATATTTATATGCGTCTTTTTGATCGCGCGTTATTGCACTTTTTGTTCAGTGGTATGATAATAAATCATTATTTTTTGCTTCGTTTTTTATTTTTATTTTTTAAGTGGTTCGCTAAAGGGGTTAACTAATGGGACATTTTTATAGGGCGGGTCGCTACGGACGCGGCGATACCTAATATGTGTACTTTTATTGTTTTTTTTTTATTTTCAAAAAATGAATTTATTGGGGAATATTTATTTTTTTTTTACTAATTTATTTAGCGATTTTTTAAAATTATTTTTACACTTTTTTTTTTTTAAACTTTATTACATAGTCCCAGGTGGGACATCACTGTTCTGTGACAGATCGCTGATCTGTCACATCACAGATCACTGTGACAGATCAGCAATCTGTCACAGGCAGTTCTGCAGACTTCCTCATGCATGCGCTTTGCAGGCAGTGAGGAAGTCAGCTCCCTACAGGCCCCCAAAGGCCCCCGTCGCCATCTTGGATCCGGGGGCCTGTAGGGAAGGAGTCCCCCGCAGCAGCGCTGCACATTGCGCTGCTGTGGGGGGCTCAGGGAAGCACGGAGGGAGCCCCCTCCCTACCGATGCTTCCCTTTAACCCCCGGTACACCGCGATCGTGTTTGATCGCGGTGTACAAGGGGTTAACATGTCGGGGGCGGTCCGTGACCACCCCTGACACATTGTGCCGGGTGTCAGCTGTGATAATCAGCTGACACCCGGCTGCGATCAGCGGCGCTCACCACGTGGGCGCCGCTGATCGCATTAGACGTACTATCCCGTCCTTGGGAATTAAGTCCCAGGGCACATGGACGGGATAGTACGTCTAATGGCAGAAAGGGGTTAAATTCGTATTAGGCAAAATATGAATTTACCCAATCACCCCGATTTTCCCAGGAAATTCAAGCTATCCACAAATCTAATTTACTAGGAAAATCAGGATGATCAGGCAAATTTTAATTTTTCCTGATCCTTTTATCTGTGATAGCTACAAATCCTACAAATGTGTTGTCAGATTGTTCCTTTTAATAAGATCCTTACCTGATTATACAGGGGGAATCCTCAGATTATAATTATCATTATTATTTATTATTATAGTGCCATTTATTACATGACGCTTTACATGTGAGGGGGGTATATATAATACATACAAGTACAGTAATCTTAAACAATACAAGTCATGACTGGTACAGGAGGAGAGAGGACCCTGCCCGTGAGGGCTCACAATCTACAAGGGATGGATGAGGATACAGTAGGTGAGGGCAGAGCTGGTCATGCGGCGGTTTGGTCGATTGGTGGTTAGTGCAGGTTGTAGGCTTGTCGGAAGAGGTAGGTCTTCAGGTTCAGATTATGTCAGCATAGTGATCTCCAATAGCATCACGTGACTGAAAATTGATGAGGTTATTTGAAGTGAGGAGACAGAATCAATAATCAGAAGAATAATCTTACAACTCAAGATAGTTGTCACGATCCTGTTAAGGTCGGCGTGCCGCCACCATTGAGCAAGGATTCACCCACACTGCAGAGGGGCCCGGGGTCAGACACGGCCAGATAGTTCAAGCAAACAGGACCTGGAGAAGCTAAAGTCAATGAGCAGTGAAGGACCTACGGTCATGTGACCGCAAGGGGGCGGGGCTTAGCGTCCTGCTGTCAGAGATAGGCAGAACACTAATACAGGAATTCTCAAAGTCAGACAAACTGGGTCATACACAGAGATAGCAGTAAAGTACCAGGGATGAGACAGAACGGAGAGTCGGGGCCAAGCAGAGATCAAAACCAAACAGACATAGAAGGTACAAAGCAGAATCCAACAAGCAGTATGCAGAGAACAGACCGAGTCATACACAGAGTATCAGATAAACAAGAACACAGCACCAACACACTCAGGGGTCACCACACTATGCCAAGGGCGAAAGTATAACTGATAGGGATAGGAGTGCCCTGAGGCTATAAGAAGCTTTCCCAGAACCAGGGAGAGGCCACAATCATAGCCCCTGCTGTGCAGGTAAGCATGCACTGGGATCACAACCTTTAACCCCAGAAATGCCAGTCATCAGCACTGGTTCCAGACATTAACCCCATGTGTGCGAGTCAAACCCGCACTGAGATCTTGACAATAATCAGACTTCATGCAATATGGGAACATTGGCCGGACAGGCTTTGTTCAATAAATGCAATTGGGAAACAGCCAAATTATTGTATTCTGCTCTGCCCTCAACAGGGCAGAGCAGTGCACCTGTGCAGGAGCCATGACAGAGGCAGCAAAGAAGACGTCACAGTTAGAAGAAGGGAGGCGCCGGAATGCAACAACCATCGGACCAAGACCGGACCGCCCCCCCGTTGAGTATAATCTAACTCTTTTTTCTTATCTTTCAGGTTACATCGGGGGCTTATCTACCGCATTACAGAATGCTGTAGATAAGCCCCTGATGTTGGTGCCGGCAGCTGATAGATGAAAATAGGGTGACAGATTCCCTTTAAGACGAGTACGCTGCCGGTGGCAGTGGTGGCATAATGCAGAGAAGGTGGAGACTCAATATAATCTTCAAAGTAATGCAGTATTTCTATCTATAATAGGCACAGTGCAAAAAATAAAATAATTGTGACATGACGTAATGTAGAAGGTGACATTTATTAAAGATGCAATTACTAAAAATATTCATAATTTTTTATAATTTGAGGTCTGTTTAATCATCATTGATTAACGGTTGATTACCTGCCAATGTGAATCATCAAGATTTGTTTTCCGAGCAAGATACAGTAAATTACAGTTTTTACAAGATTTGTTTCTTAGTTACGATATATTTCTTATTTTGTATTTTTCCTTCTTTACTATTTTTGGCCTAAATTAAAAAGATAAATGCAGAAATTACCGGTCCTTCTTCACTGTCATCTAATGAAAGGAAAAAATGCAGTTCTGTCACTCATAATCAAAGATAAAGGACTACAAAGTTGATCTAAGGTTCTTTTTCCAGCTTACATCGGGGGTAGATGTCAGGAGGTTCTCCCAAAACTTCTTTTTAACAGCAGGCTACAATGTATCCCACTGGTATAGGCATAGATAGGCTCTCACTGTGTCCTGCATAAGAAAGCATTTACACTATGCTTTCCTAAATAAAACGGTATGGGGAGCCTGGAACACTTTGATCTATATGTTGTAAAATTCTCCATGTGTCCCGTCTCAGCAGAACAGAAACGCTAGATGTTAACATAGTCACACTATGTTATTTTTCTTAAATGTTATCGTTAATGTCAATTTGTATCAGTAAATTCATTGCTTTTAAAAATGTTTTTTTTTTACTTTTTTTATTATTTTCTTTATTGATCTAATACTTTTTTACACTGTTCATTATTTTTTTTTCCATTTACCATAAATAAAATATACAAAAACATGATCAATCTACATTTAGTTTACTCACCTATGCATCACCATTAATTCCACAGTGCTTTGCAGACATCATCATCACTGTCCCCATTGGGACTCACAATCTACATTCCCTACCTGTATGTCTTTGGAGGGTGGGAGGAAACAGGAGAACCCGGAGGAAACCTACGCAAACACAGGGAGAACATACAAACTCCTTGCAGATGTTTTCCTTGGTGGGATTAATTTATTATTTTATTATTATTTGTTTTACTTGTATAACGCCATCATACTCCATAGAACTTTTACAGATATTGTCGCCACTGTCCCCATTGGGGCAGACAATCTACATTCCCTATCAGTATGTCTTTGGAGTGTTGGAGGAAACCCACGCAAACAAGGGGAGAATATACAGTGTCCCTGCAGATTTTGTCCTTGGTGGGATTTGAACCCATGAACTCTTAACCACTGAGTCACTGTTCTGCCTTTAAACCTCTGATATGTAAATTGAAAAATTGATATAATCATTGTAAGTATGTCATCATCAATGTTAATTAATATTTATCTATTGATCATTGTTTAACTATTTGTCCTACAAGGTTAACTTACAGTAATACAAATTACAGTATTTCAAGTTTGCAAAAAAATTAATTTAAAAATTATTTTTTTTAAACGTTTGTTTAGGCAAAATAAAAATAGATAAGTAATGGACAGTTTGGTAATAATTACCAGTTAATAATTATTTTCTATTTTTTTATACATATTCCAAAATAATATATATAAAAACAAATTCAGCTTTTTCCACAGATGCGAATGTATGAAAATGTACTAGAGTTAAAAAAGAAATAAAAAAACATTTCAACTTATACCTGTCACTTTGTTTTGTTTTAACCATAGGATGAAGGAAAAAAAAAATATTTTCCTCCAATATCTTTTTTTTCGGAGGAAGAAAATCTCCTTCTCTAATCCATCTCTAGCAGAAAGATTAGATCCTCCAATCAATTTTTCAATTATAATCGAACAGCTCTAAATACAGATATGAGTCCATGCAGGAAAGGTATCCAATCCTTTTAGAAATTTGCTAAGTGACCCGTGAATTACTAATTCCCTTGACGGAATATTCTATAGTTTCAATTAAATCATCATGAAAAGTTCTTCTCTTGAAAAATATATTGTCTTTATTTACAATAGTACTTGAACAAATTGCTTCTCCGCTTTCTCTAGTAGTCCATGGAAACCGGACAGTACAAGGATGGCATCAAAGTCATGTCCTTTCTTTTTCACTAACCCCCATAGTCTTGCATTGCCGATTTTGATCCTACAGTCACGTCTCCATGATTGTGAGCAGACCCGTTGGACATGTGAACATTCCCATGGACTATACATTTTACGAGATCTGTGTTTTTCATATGAAAAACAAATGTCTGAAGGAGCGCTATGGAAAACTTACTAGATTGCTGAGAGTTGGACTCCATAGGAAAGCAGGAAGTGAGATTTTGGCAGGAAGTAAGTGTTCCACAAGCACTTGCACTTATGGTGTCCCATTCAACAGTATTTCAAGTATTTTTACATTTTAGTTCCTTCTGTAAGGCTCAGTTCACATTTATGCAGTGCATTCCATTAGACGTATACTCCTGAAGTGCAAAGAATGGTGTTAGGGCTCATACTAACATGCGAGAAACTTGGACGAGTCTCGCAAGTCAATACGTGGCACTGCCGCTAACACTCTGATCGGAGCGTTCAGCTGCATAGAAATGCATGCAGCTGAACACTCCGATCCAAGTGCCGGCGGCAGTGCCGGGTGTTGAAGTGCGAGACTCGTCCAAGTTTCTCGCACGTGAGTATGAGCCCTTAAAGCTTATATGGCATCACCTAAAACAGGCAAGATGTAATAAAAAATGCTCCCTTGACTATCCTTGTTCATATTGGTTTTTTCTTTAGACATACTAAAACTGTGTTTTCTGTATACAGGGATATACTATAGTTTTACAGTGACAGTAATAGAATAAGTTTTGCTGCAGGGTAAACAGATTTCTACTTTCTTACCTTTATTTTTTGCTCAACATATTCTGAGATTTGTGGTGCAATCTTATTAGCTTTAAAGGGAACCTAGCAGCTGATTTATGGTATTGGTACTGGCAATGGCATCATGAATCAGAGTTTAGCTCCATCATACAGACATTGATGTTTTACTTCAAAATTCTGCAGTGTATCAGAAAAAAAAAAACCATACTTTTCATAGCCGACCGTGGACAACTAGGATGACTTGTACAAAGCAAGTCACCAGCAACTTCTCTCCCCCCCCCTCAACTTCTAGATTGGCATGTCTCTCTATGTGAATTGAGAGAAACCTATAATTGAAGGGAAGCAGGTCATCCCCGGACATTAATTAAAGTAATGTTTTCTCTAAACTGCTACAGCACTTCAGAATCAAACATACATGGTGGCAAGAACAAAGCCGGATTATGATTCATACTGTACATTGTTCAACCAGTATGAATCAGCTGTGAAGTTCTGTTTAACCCTTTCACGACCTCCGCCTTACTAGCACTGCCCTGCGGGAACTGCATTTGTGCCCAGAGCAGTACTAGTACGGCGACCAGTATTTCCAGTCATCTCGTGGTGATCGGGTTAAGATGGTTGCTTTCCCTGACAGAAAACCATCCCTGCCTGTTGCCCTGGGGGCTGTTCCACCCCCCCACATTGGTGATCACTGTGAATGGCTGGTCAATTCCGAACATCCAATCACAGCATTATATAAATAAAGTTAGATTAAAAAAAATGCATGTGACATGCTGTGATCTGTGCTGTGTGATCGCGACGTCACCTCACCTGATTAACAATAGTTTCTGGTTAATCAGAGCCAAAGGGGTTAATATAAAATAGCAATCACCGCCCTGCATGCCATCTTTGTTTCAGATTTGGCATGCAGTGCGTGGGTTTCTCTAGCCCCTCTGTGTCACTTGAGTAAAGAATCCATTGGTGGCCAGTGTGATCCTCCCTGTGATCTCCTGCTCCAGCATCCTGCTGTGCTGTGTGATGGATCTGCCTGCTGTGTGACTCACCTGTGATCACACCAGCAGCAGCAGCACCTCCCCATCCCTGTAATAGACCCCTATCCCTGTTTCAATACCCCTCCTCTTCTCTTCCAATTGAATTTTTGGTGCATTTTTTGTGCTTTTTTCGCATGTGCGGCGTCCTGCGCAGAGCATTCATGCTCTTCCTGTGTCTGCAGCGTTCTGATCAGCATCGCTGATGATCAGAGACTGTTCCACATAACTTTTTCTTTTTTTAGCTAGTTAGCATACCGGAGGTAGCAGTCTAGGCGACATCCGATTTTTTGTTTTTTTGAAAAAATAATAGTAGATTTTATAGCATAGTTTCAGACGCAGCAAGGTAGCGTAGCCGGCATCAGTGTTTGAGATGACCGATTTTTTTTGAAGAAGAAGAAGAAGAAGGAATCATAGAATCATAGAATCATAGAATCATAGAATCGTAGAGTTGGAAGGGACCTCCTGGGCCATCTGGTCCAACCCCCTGCTCAAAGCAGGATTCGCTAAATCATCCCAGTCAGATGTCTGTCCAGCCTCTGTTTGAAGACTTCCATTGAAGGAGAACTCACCACTTCTCGTGGCAGCCTGTTCCACTCATTGATCACTCTAACTGTCAAAAAGTTTTTTCTAATATCTAATCTGTGTCTCCTCCCATTCAGTTTCATCCCATTGCTTCTAGTCTTTCCTTGTGCAAATGAGAATAAAGTTGATCCTTCTACAATGTGACAGCCCTTTAGATATTTGTAGACAGCAATTAAGTCTCCTCTCAGTCTTCTCTTTTGCAAACTAAACATTCCCAAATCCTGCAACCTTTCCTCATAAGACAGGGTTTGCAGACCGGTCACCATTCTGGTCGCTCTTTTCTGAACTTGCTCCAGTTTGTTGATGTCTTTTTTAAAATGTGGTGCCCAAAACTGGACACAATATTCCAGATGAGGTCTGACCAAAGAGGAGTAGAGGGAAATAATGACTTCACGTGATCTAGACTGTATGCTTCTGTTAATACATCCTAGAACTGCATTTGCCTTTTTTGCTGCTGCATCACACTGTTGACTCATATTCAGTCTGTGATCTATTAGTATACCCAAGTCTTTTTCACATGTGCTGTCACTTAGCCCTATTCCTCCCATTCTATATATGCTTTTTTCATTTTTATTGCCCAGATGTAGTACTTTGCATTTCTCCCTGTTAAAAACCATTCTGTTAGTTACTGCCCACTTCTCCAGTTTATTTAAATCTTTTTGAATCCTCTCTCTCTCTTCTCTAGTATTAGCTATCCCTCCTAGCTTTGTGTCATCAGCAAATTTAATCAGTTTTCCCTCAATTCCTTCATCTAAATCGTTGATAAAGATGTTGAACAATACAGGGCCCAGGACAGAGCCCTGTGGTACCCCACTTGAGACATTCTTCCAACTGGATGTGCAGCCATTTACGACCACTCTTTGGGTCCGATCACTAAGCCAGCTATGAATCCACCTAACAGTTGCCTTGTCCATTCCATACTTAGTCATTTTTTCAATAAGGATTGTATGAGAGACTTTGTCAAATGCTTTGCTGAAGTCAAGATATACTATATCTACAGCATTTCCTTGATCCACCCAATCAGTGATACCGTCATAGAAGGAAATTAAGTTAGTCTGACATGACTTATTAGTTACAAACCCATGCTGACTCTGTTTGATCACTTCATTCTTATCCAGGTATTGACTTACATGTTGTTTAATAATTTGTTCAAAGATCTTTCCTGGTATAGAAGTCAGACTCACCGGCCTATAGTTGCCTGGGTCCACCTTCTTCCCCTTTTTGAAGATAGGAACAACATTTGCTCTTCTCCAGTCTTCTGGCACTTCTCCTGTTCTCCAAGAATTTTCAAAGATTATGGAGAGTGGTTCAGAAATTTCTTCTGCTATCTCCTTCAGTACTCTGGGGTGTAATTCATCTGGACCTGGAGACTTGAATTCATTTAGGTTAGCTAAGTGTTTCCTCACTATCTTTCTGTTTATAGATATCCTGGATTCTTCTATTCCCTTAATAGGACAGTGAATAACAGTTGGTGTTACATTTCCTTTCTGAGAGAAAACAGATGCAAAATAGGAATTTAAAAGTTCAGCCTTCTCAACATCCTGTCTTACCATTTCATCATTTTCATCCTGTAAAAATCCTATAGCATCTTTGACTTTTCTTTTACTTTTGACATATCCCCAAAATCCTTTATTATTGCTTTTGACATCTCTTGCAAGCCTCAATTCATTTTCAGCTTTAGCTAATCTGATTTGTGCCCTGCAGATTCTGCAGACAGCATTATATTCTTCTTTAGATATGCCTCCCTCTTTCCATTTTATAAACATTTTTTTCTTCCTTTTTAGCATGTGCTTAAGTTCTGTGTTCACCCATCCTGGTTTCCTTAAATGCTTCCTATTCTTCCCTATTTCGGAATTGTTAACAACTGTGCTTTGAGAATTTCATTTTTCAAGATTTCCCATCCTTCCTGGACATTTTTGTCTTTAAGGATATCCAGCCATTGGATCCCTCCAATTATCTTTCTGAATCCCTTAAAATCTGCCTTTCTGAAATCTAACCTTGACGTCTGAGTCTTCACAGGTCTTCCGCCTCTAGTTATCCAAAATTCTAAAATAGCATGGTCGCTACCTCCTAGGGTTCCAGCCACTTTTACCTCCTCAACCATTTCCTCCCTGTTTATAAGGATTAGATCCAAGGTAGCAGTTCCCCTTGTTTTCTCCCCTACCTTTTGGAAGATAAAGTTGTCAGCAAGAGAGGATAAGAATTTCCTTGACCTGTTAGTTTTGCCTGAGAGAGATTCCCAACAAATGTCTGGATAGTTGAAATCTCCCATGACAACTATGTCATATTTTTTGGAGAACTTGGCCATTTGATGCATAAAGAGTTCATCCATATCTTCAGCTTGCACAGGCGGCCTGTAGTAAATGCCTACAATGGTGTCATTTCCATTGTTCTGTCCTTGTATTCTTACCCAAACAGTTTCCACAGAACTCCCAGTCTCTGAAGCTTCAATCTCTGTGCAGATATATGCGTTTCTAACATACAATGCAACACCCCCTCCTCGTTTATCAAGTCTGTTTCTTGCAAATAAGTTGTATCCTTCTAGTCTTGTATTCCAATCATGTGTATCGTCCCACCAAGTTTCAGTGATTCCAATCACATCATATTTCTTTTCCTGTGTTAGTAGTTCCAATTCTCCTTGTTTGTTGCCCATGCTTTGTGCATTAGTATAGAAACATTTTAGTTTGTGATTGGTTTCTCTTTCTCCAATATTTTTATTAATTAGATTCTTTCGTCTTTGTTCTTCCTTTCCACTTCTATTAGCAGAGTTCTCAATAGCATTTGTCAGGTGTATGGCTTTTTCTGGTCTTTTGCTTCCCTTCCCATGTTGTTCTAGTTTAAAGCTCTCCTTACAAGTGTAGCAAGGAAATAAATAAAAGTAGCACAGCGTAGTTTTAGAGGTATGGGCGGCGCGATGGCTCAGCGGTTAGCACTGCAGTGCTGGGGTCCTAGGTTCAAATCCCACCAAGGACAACATTTGCAAAGAGTTTGAATGTTCTCCCCGTGTTTGCGTGGGTTTCCTCTGGGTTCTCCCGTTTCCTCCCTCATTCCAAAGACATACTGATAGGGAATTTAGATTGTGAGCCCCATTGGGACAGTGCCAATAATGTCTGTAAAGTGCTGTGGAATTAATGGTGCTATATAAATGAGTAAAATAAATAAATAAATAAATAAATAGAGGTAGCATAGCCGGCGTCACAGTGTTAGTGACAACCGATTGTTTTTTAAGAAGAAAAAGCAATAGAAGTTAGTACAACGTAATTTTAGAGGTAGCGTAGCTGGTGTCACAGTGTTAGTGACAACCGATCTTTTAGAGAAAAAAATATTGTAGAGAGCTGTTTTATAGGTTGCATGTTAGTTTAGCCAGTGTCAGTGTTTGGTGACGTCCGATCTTGTTTTAGAGAAAAAAAAAACGTATAGAGTAGTTTTATAGGTAGGGAGGTAGCGTCTTTTTTTTTTGCATAAAAAAAATCTGCTATCGCCGGGTAATTTCTAGTGCATTAGGAGAGGGTGCGTCACATTGTTGGTGACGTTCATTTTTCTTTTGTAAAAAAAATAATTAGTTGCGTTGAGTAAATTATTAGCAAGTGCATTAGGGAGCATACGTCACATTGTTGGCGACATCCGTTTTTCTTTTGTAAAAAAGAATTTGCATGTGGTAAATTTATAGGGAGGGCATCAGTGTAGTGAATGTCTAATTTTTTCTGCAAACTTTTTTTTTACATCTGATTTTTCTTTTCATTTTTTCTTTTCTACCTTTTATCCCTCTAATTTCTTTCATCTGCTTTTTTTTTTATTAATAAAGTTTCCCTATATACAAGCACCACACATTACACATGTAAAAGCATCACTTAAACGCACATCCTCGGGGTTTGGGAAAAAAAATTAAAATGGCACACACCTTCCTTGCGTCCGGCATGAACTCCAGCAGTGAGAAAAATCCCACATTCCTCTATTCCTCATTCTCCACCTCCTCCTCATCTAGTGAGGAAGGACCCCAAGCAATGCACCCTAGGATCAGGCAATTCCTGCAGCATTTGATCCCATATGGATTGCACCCCTTGAAAATTATCAGCCCCTCATTCCGGATTTCATGGGCAGCTCAGGAATCCAGTTTGACACCATTGGCCTCGCTAAAATTGACTTCTTCAAATTCTTTTTCAGTGAGGAACTAATAAATCTTATGGTGGCCCAGACAAACCGGTATGCCCATCAATTTTTCACCCCAAATCCCAGGTCATCATATGCCAGATGGACCTCTGAAACTGCAGCAGAGATGATGACATTTTGCTGCATATGGGCATAATCTGAAAAGCAAAGCTTCAACAATACTGGAGTACTGTTATTCTCTACAGTACACCAGTATTCCACATGGCCATGGCAAGGAAACGATTTGAAGTGATCCATACACTTTTGCATTATAGTGATAATGCACAGTGTCCTCCCTGAGACGATCCAAAACTTTATCGCCTATATAAAATTCGGACAGTGGTTGAACACTTCAGCAGAAAATTTGCTGAGGCATACAAACCCCAGAGGGACATCACTATTGATGAATCTCTGGATCATTTCAAAGGGAGGGTAAAATTTCGACATAATACCTGTCCAGTAAGAAGTCCAGTTACGGAAAAAAACTGCACAAAATGTGCGAGAGTAAATCACAGTACACCCACAGATTTAGGGTCTACAAGGGGATGAACAACCAGTTTAACCCCCCTACATGCCCCCCCAGTCCTAGGGGTGAGGGGGGAAATTGTGTGCAAACTGCTGCACCCATTGCTGGATAAGGTTTATCACCTCTACACTGATAACTTTTATACCAGCATTCCGCTCTTCAAGACCCTCTCTTCCAGAGGTACAGTTGCATGTGGCACCATGAGAAAAAATCAGCGAGGCCTCCCTAAGCTGCTAATTGGTCAAACGGCTGAGAAAAGGCGAATGTAGAGCCCAATGCAGCGAAAACATGCCGGTGGTCAAGTATAAGGACAAAAGGGATGTCCTTATCTTTACCACTATACACCTTGACAACAGCTCCCTTGTCATTGTTTGTGGGACCACAACACAAGTCTCAAAGCCAGATTGTGTCTTGGATTACGCAGTGGGGGTAGATCTTTCAGATCAGGTCCTCCGCCCATAGAATATCATGTGAAAAGCCAAAGTATAGTACAAAAAATTGGCAGTGCACATTGTACAGATGGCACTGTACAATGCTTTTGTGCTGTTCTGATCTGCAGGCAATGCGTGAAACTTCCTTCAGTTTCAGGAGAAAGTCATCAAGGCCATAATATTTGGCACTCAGGTCAATATTTCCCAGGATAGGTTCCCCAAACAGTGAGGACAGGACGATCACAAAAACAATGCAGAGTACGCCCCAAGAAGGGAATCCAAAAGGGCACATTGTGAAACCTGCCCTGAGACACCTCATCTTTGCATTAAGGATTGCTTCAAAACATACCACACATCGACAAATTAATAAAATTAATTCATACTACGTTGACTAGTGTTGAGCGATACCATCCGATATCGTGAAATATTGGATCGGATTGGATCGGACCGATACCCAAAAAGTATCGGATATCGTCGATTCCGATACCGGAAACCAATGCAAGTCAATGGGACAGAAATATCGGAATTAAAATAAACCCTTTCTTTCCTTGGAGGTTAATTCTACATGAAGAAAAACAACTAATAATAATAATGTAGAATGTATTGGGGGAGGTGGAGGAGACATTAAAGGCATAGAGGTTTAGCCCAATCAAATGGAATAGCAGGAATAATTTTTTTTTTTTTTAAAGACGTTCGGAGTTACAAACATATTGACTGTTAACCTTTTTTATATTTTGTCAGATATGTATGTTTCACTACTTCCATGCTCTTCACCTTCTTTTTTACTTCTCCCACACTTTCTCCTTCATGATCCTCAGCAGCAGCAGCAGCATCTTTTTCATCAACTTCTTATTCACCTTATTCATCTTCTTCTTCACCTTCTTCCTATTATTCTTTTTTTTTTACATTCTTCATGTTCTTCTTATTCAACTATTATTCTTCTTCATATTCTACTTCTTCATCTTCTTCCTATTCTTCTTCATCATATTCTTATTTGTGACAGGCATTCCTGTAGTTGTTATCTATAAAAGTTTGAAGATTACACCTTCCGTTCTGCCTGTCACAAAAGATTTAGAACAGGATTTGTCTGCGTTCAGTTTGGCCTGCAGCAACAGGCATTTTCAAGGGGCACCACGAGGAGGAAAGGACTCACCCCCATACACTGCTTAGTCTTTTTCTGCTTATAATTTAGATAATATCTTTTGCTCTGATTTTTAGTCTTATGCTTAATGTTCTTCTGCTTCTGCTTCTTGGTCTTCTGCTTCTTGGTCTTCTGTCTCTTGTTGTTCTGTGTCTTGGTGGTTGTCTTCATGTTCTTTGTCCTCTTGGACATCTTCTTCAGGGTCATCTTTTTGGTCTTCTTCGGGATGGTATTCCGGGTCATCATCTTCAGGGTCATCGTTTTCGTGGTCGTTGTCTTCTTCGGGGTGGTCTTCAGGGTCGTCGTCAAGGAGATCCAGAGTGATAACCAAAAACCATTTCCAAAAGCTTGAACTTGGAAATGTAGAAGAAGGAACAAGAAGGCTGAGAAACTGCCGAGAACCAGCTGACGGTACTGGAACCCGGATGGGCAGCAGAAGGAACAAGAGCCAACGGCACTACCGAGGACCAGCTGATGGTACTGGAACCCCGTAACTAAGCAGGAGGTACCTGTGCTAGAAAGAACTACCAAGGACCAGCAGACGTTGATGGAACTCGGATACCGAGAAGCAGGCACCTAAGCCAAAGGCACTGCCGAGAACCAGCTGACGGTGCTGGAACCCAGATGGGTAGCAGAAGCTGCAAGAGCCAATGGAACGAACAAGGACCAGCTGAGGGTGCTGGAACCCAGAGGGGCAGCAGAAGGAACAAGAGCCAATGGCACTACCGAGGACCAGCTGACGGTGCTGGAACCTGGTTACTAAGCAGGAGGTACCTGTGCTAGAAAGCACTACCAAGGACCAGCAGACGTTGCTGGAACTTGGATACCGAGAAGGAGGCACTTAAGCCAAAGGCACTGCCGAGAACCAGCTGACGGTGCTGCAACCCGGATGGGTAGCAGAAGGTACCCATGAAAAACAAAGTTGCAAGGCCGCGAGCGAGCCATAGTTACCGAAACCCACAGTCCTACAGGGGGTGCTTGTCCTATTGGCACTATGGAACCAGCCTTTGTTGCCAGATCCCGCAGCCCACATAGGAAGCCCATAAACTGCAGGCACCATAGACTTGGCTAACCGGACCGCAACATGACAGGACTACGTATTGGTGGCAAAGTGACATTGACACTACCCGGAAACAGCAGGCGTGCTGGAACCAGGCTGGGCAGATGGGAGTACCTGTGCCAAAGACAATGCCAGGAAACAGCTGGCGGTGCTGGAACCTGGATGGGCAGCAGAAGCTACAAGAGTCAATGGAACTACCGAGGACCAGCTGACGGTGCTGGAACCCAGAGGGGCAGCAGAAGGAACAAGAGCCAATGGCACTACCGAGGACCAGCTGACGGTGCTGGAACCCGGTTACTAAGCAGGAGGTACCTGTGCTAGAAAGCACTACCAAGGACCAGCAGACGTTGCTGGAACTTGGATACCGAGAAAGAGGCACCTAAGCCAAAGGCACTGCCGAGAACCAGCTGACGGTACTGGAACCCGGATGGGTAGCAGAAGCTGCAAGAGCCAATGGAACTAGCAAGGACCAGCTGATGGTGCTGGAACCCAGAGGGGCAGCAGAAGGAACAAGAGCCAATGGCACTACCGAGGACCAGCTGACGGTGCTTGAACCTGGTTACTAAGCAGGAGGTACCTGTGCTAGAAAGCACTACCAAGGACCAGCAGACATTGCTGGAACTCAGATACAGAGAAGGAAGCACCTAAGCCAAAGGCACTGCCGAGAACCAGCTGACGGTACTGGAACCTGGATGGGTAGCAGAAGGTACCCATGAAAAACAAAGTTGCAAGGCCGCGAGCCGGCCGCAGTTACCGAAACCCACAGTCCTACAGGGGGTGCTTGTCCTATTGGCACTACGGAACCAGCCTTTGTTGCCAGATCCCGCAGCCCACATAGGAAGCCCATAAACTGCAGGCACCATAGACTCGGCTAACCCAACCGCAACAACAGGACAATGTATTGGTGGCAAAGTGACGTTGACACTACCTGGAAACAGCAGGCGTGCTGAAATCAGGCTGGGGAGGAGGGAGTACCTGTGCCAAAGACAATGCCGGGAAACAGCTGGCGGTGCTGGAACCCAGGGAAAATACTACAAACAGTGGAGACAGAGGCCTAATTGGAGCAAGTTTAAAATCTGTAGTTGTGTGAGTGTGGACAGAGCAGGAGAAATTGCCGGACACACAGCTGGGGATCAGATGACATTTCTGAACCCCAATAACACTGGAGCATATGTTGACTGTGCAGACGGCACTTCTGAGCAGCAACTGGCGATGTTGGAGCCCAGGGTCAATCAGGATGTAGGCTGAGGCCTAATTTCATCAAGTTTAATATCTGTTGTATACTACTACTGATTTTAAACGTACTCCAAATAGGCCTCTGGCTCCACTCTGGCACTAGTATTTACCCTGGCCTCCAACACCGCCAGTTGCTGCTCTGAAGTGCCGTCTGCACAATCAACACTTGTTCCTGTGTTACTGGGGTTCTGTAACGTCAGCTGATCCCCTGATGTGTGTCCGGCAATGTCTCCTGCTCTGTCCACATTCCCACTACTAGTAGTGGGAATGTGGACAGAGCAGGAGACATTGCCGGACACACATCAGTGGATCAGCTGACGTTACTGAATGCCAGTTGCTGCTCTGAAGTGCCGTCTGCACAATCAACACTTGTTCCTGTGTTACTGGGGTTCTGTAACGTCAGCTGATCCCCTGATGTGTGTCCGGCAATGTCTCCTGCTCTGTCCACATTCCCACTACTAGTAGTGGGAATGTGGACAGAGCAGGAGACATTGCCGGACACACATCAGGGGATCAGCTGACGTTACTGAACACCACTAACCCTGTAGCATGTGTTTTTCTCTGTGCAGACGGCACATCTGAACAGCAACTGGCGGTGTTGGAGCCCAGGGTCATTCATGGAGTAGGCTAAGGCCGAATTGGAGCAAGTTTAAGATCTGATGTTGGGATGAATGTGGAGGGAGCAGGAGATATTGCTGAACACACAGCAGGGGAGCAGCTGGCGTTACTGAACCCCACTAACACTGGAGCATGTGTTTTTCTCTGTGCAGATGGCACATCTGAGCAGCAACTGGCGGTGTTGGAGCCCAGGCTCAATCAGGGTTTAGGCTGAGGCCTAATTGGAGAAAGTTTTAGATCTGATGTAGTTTGAATGTGGAGGCAGCAGGAGACTTTGCCGGACACACAGCAGGGGAGCAGCTGGTGTTACTGAACCCCACTAACACTAGAGCATGTGTTTTTCTCTGTGCAGATGGCACATCTGAGCAGCAACTGGCGGTGTTGGAGCCCCAGGTCATTCATGGAGTAGGCTAAGGCCGAATTGGAGCAAGTTTAATATCTGATGTTTGGATGAATGTGGAGGCAGCAGGAGACTTTGCCGGACACACAGCAGGGGAGCAGCTGGCGTTACTGAGCCCCACTAACACAGGAGCTAGTGTTTTTCTCTGTGCAGATGGGACTTCTGAGCAACAACTGGCGGTGTTGGAGCCCAGGGATTACAGTTCAGGTGGCAGAAACATGAACACAACAGGAGACCTGGATACTATTGCCAACCATTTATTCTGGAAGAGGACTGGCAAATTCCGGTGAGATCCAGGCCTTGTTCATTTTCTGAAAAGTGAGCCGGTCAACGTTATCGGAGGATAGTCGCGCGCGACGGTCTGTTAATACACCACTTGCGGCACTAAAGACGCGTTCCGATAATACACTAGCAGCAGGGCAAGCCAGCACCTCCAATGCATACTGGCTAAGCTCTGGCCATGTATCCAGCTTAGAGACCCAAAACTTGAAGGGGGAAGTGCCGTCTTGGAGTACACTGAGAGGACAAGACATGTAGTCTGTCACCATCTGACGAAAACGTTGCCTCCTGCTGACTGGAGCCGTCTGTGAAGGTGTAGACATTTGTGGCAGGCACACAAAACTTTGCCACATTTGGGCCATACTGGTTTTGCCTTGTGCTGAGGCGCTGCCTTTGCTCCCTCTGTGTGCTGAGCTCCCTCCACTACCTCGACACACAAAGCTGCTTTGTAAAGCACTAGCAGCACTGCTCTCAGGTGGAATGGAGAACATGATGGAATGCACCAGTGTGTCTTGGTACTCCCGCATTTTACGCTCCTGGTTCAACGGTGTTATGAGGCTTTGTAAGTTGTCCCGGTAGCGAGGATCTAAGAGGGTGTACACCCAATAATCAGCCGTGTTGAGAATGTGGGCGATGCGGCGGTCCTTTCTCTGGCACTGCAGCATGAAATCAACCATGTGCTGCAGACTCCCAACTGCCCAAGAAACGCTGTCCCCTGCTTGAGGCGTCATCTCTGCCTGCTCTGCATCACCCCTCCCTTGCTGTACATACTGACTACTAGAGCATTGTGTACCTCCCTCCTCTGGAGAGATGTCTTCCTCCTCCATTGACTCCTCCTCATCCTCCTCACAAAGTGTCCCCTTCCTAGGCCTTTGTGAGGAACCATGTTGCGCTGACTGTCCAGAAGCAGATGGCATTTGTGACTCCTCATCTTCCACCTCTTCCAAAACCTCCTCCCTTAGTGCTTGCAGTGTTTTTTGAAGCAAGCAGATAAGGGGAACAGTCCTACTGACTAGTGCATCATCTGCACCCGCCATCCACGTGGAATCATCGAAGGCTCGCAAAACGTAGCAGATGTCCTTCATAGAGGCCCATTCAGTGGTGCTGAAGTGTGACCGGCGCACAGTGCGACTTGTTTGCGCCTGATGCAGCTGGTACTCCATTACTGCTGCCTGCTGCTCACACAACCGCTCCAACATATGTAACGTTGAATTCCACCTGGTGGGTAGGTCACACATGATGCGATGTTCTGGACGGCGGAATCGGCGCTGCAGAGCTGCAATGCGCGATCTTGCCATGCTGGAACGCCGCAAGTGAGTGCACTCTATGTGGGCCCTGTGCAGCAGTGCATCAAGATCTGGATAGTCCCTCAGAAAGCTCTGCACGACCAAGTTGAGCATATGTGCCAGACATGGGATGTGAGTGAGGTTGCCTACGCCCAGAGCTGCCACCAGATTTCGGCCATTGTCACACACTACCAAGCCTGGATGGAGATTCACTGGAACAAACCACACGTCGCTCTCCTGCTTGATGGCATTCCTGCCCTGTGTGGCTTCGATTCCCCAAAGAAATTAATTTGAGTACGGCCTGTTGACGTTTGGCCACGGCTGTGCTCATATCGGGTAAGCGTTCATGGGTCCATGTGGAGGTAGACCATGACGGCCCTTGCAGCGCTGATTCTGAGGAACTGGAGTATGAGGAGGAGTCAATGAGTACAGACTGGATTCCTGCAATCCTTGGAGTTGGCAGAACACATACAGCGCCACTCTCAAGATCTGTACCCGGCTCCACAACATTGACCCAATGGGTAGTGAGGGAAAGGTATCTTTCCTGTCCATGGTTACTGGTCTACGCATCGGTGGTCAGGTGGACCTTGCTACTGACGGCGTTTAGTAGCGCATGTTTAATTTTTCCCTCCACATGCTTTTGCAGGGCAGGGACAGCTTGCCTGCTGAAATAAAAGCGGCTGGGCACGGTGTATTGTGGGACTGCCAATGCCATGAAGTTACGAAAGGTGTCAGTCTCCACCAGCCTGAATGAGAGCATTTCAAAGACTAGTAGTTTTGCAATACCAGCATTCAGAGCCTGTGCTCGTGGATGGTTTGCCGAGTATGGCCGCCTTTTCTCCCATGCCTGTGCTACCGATGGCTGTAGAGTGGCCTGGGAGTGTGAGGATGACAGGGTACGTGGTGCTGTGGGTGGAATGTCACTGGGTCTCTGGACAACAGTGCCAGAGGTTCTTCCATGGTGATCCTGTGAGTAAGCCGAACCAGCTGTGTGTGAGCTGGAGGAAGAGGCTACAACACAAGCTGAAGAGGTGGTAGGTGGTGCTGTAGGTTGGCCTACGTCTTCAGTGTGTCTTTGTAACTCCACCACGTGCTTGGTCCGCACATGTTTCCACATATTTGTGGTATTGAGGTTGCTGACACTTTTCCCTTTTTTGACTTTATGATTACACAGCTTGCATTTGACAAAGCAAATGTCATCTGCAACTGTGTCAAAAAAGGACCACACACTGCAAGTCCTGGGAGCGCCAGTTTTGGGTTTTGGAAGAGGAATGCTCCTAACGGGTGCCGAAGTGGAAGCAACAGGCAACCAAGTCTGCCCCCTCCCTCTTCCTCCTGTTTTGGCCGTTTGGGGAATCTCTTCCTCAGAGCTGCTCCCACCACCTTCCTGTTCCTCACGCCATGAAGGGTCAAGGACCTCATCATCTACACTCCCCTCTTCAAACACCTGCTTCTCCTGGGTAGTCTGGCCAGCACAGTACGCACCAGAAAGTGGCACCTGAGTCTCATCATCTGATGCGTACTGAGGTGTGCTGACCATAGGCACTGGCCCACCCGCCTCTTCAGATTCAGAGGGACAAAGCAGTTGCGCATCACTGCATACTCCCTCTTCTTCGCATTCTATAATGCTGCTTGGCTGGCCCCCTCTTTCCAAGCCAAGAGATTCAGATAACAGAAGTAGAGATGGCTCCTATCCAGGGCTCTCTGCCTGGGCAATTTGGCAGGTGTGAAGAGACAGATGGTTGCTCTTCAGGGCTCTGGCCCTGAGAGAATGTGGAAGTAATTGAATTCGATGCGTTAGCTGCCATCCATCCAACAACGGCATCAATTTGTTTGTCCTGCAGCCGTGGGGTACGGCGAGGTCCTACAAAGCTGCGCATGAAGGACTTTTGCCTGGTAAAACTGGGGGATGCTGAGTCACTGGTGCCCGCAGCAGGCACAGAATCCCCACGTCCTCTCCCTGCTGAAACTCCACGCCCATGACCACGTGCCTTACTCTCTGCCTTCTTCATCTTAGTAGACTGATAAAGATAGGCAGAAAAGTACAAAGGGGGGGCTTAGTGTGCTTATTCCTGAACAACTGCTAACAGGTATAAGAAACACTAATTTTATAAAGTGTGTTGACTACACTTTAATATGAGCTAATGTGGCCTACACAACTGTCAAGTGGAGTGTTTGGTGAACTTTATTTACGTGTTTTTTTTCAAAAAAAACAAAAGGGATGTGACCAAAGATGTGAAAGCGATAGTATCACAAACTTTTTGGAGCTATTACAATGCAGGAAGGTAACCTACAATGCAATAGATGAGGCTCCAAAAAATAGGCTAATACTAAAACTGGCTGCAGCTGTAGGGCACAAGGCAGAAAAAAGGCTCCTCTATCTACTCCTATATAGTGTTTGCAACCAACCAATGTAGATGGATACGGATGGAGGCACACTCATAGGAGAAAAAAAAATCAGGAAAAATGAGCTGCAATAAAACAAAAAAAGGACTATGTATGAGGCAGTGACGCACACTGAGCAGACTACAACCAGAGGTGGCTGCAGAACACACTACAATGTGAGCTGCACTCACACACAGAGACCTCACAGACAGCCGTGAACAGTGCAGAGAACTGGGCACTAGCACTGAAAGGCTGCAGAAAGGCTTCGCTGTCTACTCCTATAGTGTTTGCAACCAATGTAGATGGATACGGATGGATGCACACTAATAGTAGAATTAATGAAAAATGAGCATCAATAAAACAAAAATAAATGTATGAGGCAGTGACGCACGCTGAGCGGCCTACAACCAGTGGTGGCTGCAGGACACACTACAGCGTGAGCTGCACTCACACAGACCTTACAGACAGCTGTGCACAGCGCTGCAAGGCTAAAGAAAGCTACAGTGATTGATAATGTAGCCTGGGTAAAGCACAATATTATATAGCAAATCGCTAGCTTTAACTGTCCCTCAGAGTCTTGAACAGCAGCCTGTCCCTAACTGAATTCACAGCAGAGTGAACCCTAAATGGCAGCAGCGGCAACTTTTATAGTGCATCATGACATAATTTCAGCAGCCAATCACAGCCATGCCATTAGTTAACATGCCTACATGCCTAACAGGATGTGCCCACACTTCTGAGGATTCATCATTGGCCGAATCAAATCAAACTGGCTCATAGCATTATGGGAACTTCTGAATCCAGTATTTGATATGCAAAAAGTATCAGAACTCAGTATCGGAATTCCGATACCGCGAATATCGGCCGATACCTGATATTTGCAGTATCGGAATGCTCAACACTAATGTTGACACAACACACTTTTATAAACTGATGTACCCCGCACATCTTACACATAACACCACAATATAAGGTCATGCACCAGTAAAACCAAAAGCATTATAATCAGTACTATAAAATTATGACTCTAGATAAATTCCTTCAGAGGTGTAGTTTCCAAAATGGGGTCACTAGTGGGAGATTCACTGTTCAGGCACATCAGGGCCTCCGAAAATGCAACATGACACCCGCAGACCATTCCATCAAAGTCTGCAATCCAACATGTCACTCCTTCCATTCTGAGCCCTGCCGTGCACCCAAACAGTGGTTTTCCCCCACATATGGAGTATCGGCATACTAAAGAGAAATTGCTAAACAACTTTATTGGACCATTTTCTCCTTGTACTCTTGTGAAAACAAAAAAAATTGTTGCTAAAACATCATTTTTTGGAAAAAATGTGATTTATTATTTTAACGACTCTACGTTCTAAACTTCTGTGAAGTACCTGGGGGTTCAAAGTGCTCACTACACAGCTAGGTATGTTCCTTGAAGGATCTACTTTCCAAAATGGGGTCACTTGTGGGGTTTTTCCAATGTTTAGGCACATTAGGGGCTCTTCAAATGTGACATGGTATCAACTCTCAATTCCAGCCAATTTTGCGTTTGCAAAGTTAAAAGGTGCTCCTTCCCTTTGAGCCCTGACGTGCACCCAAACAGTGGTTTTCCCCCACATATGGGGTATTTACATACTCAGGAGAATTTGCTCAACAACTTTAGAGGACCATTTTCTCCTTTTACCCTTGTGAAAATAAAAAATCATTGTAAAACATCATTTTTGCGACTAAAAAGTTAAATGTTAATTTTTTCCTTCCAAGATTTCCGCTGCTGTGAAGCACCTGAAGGGTTAATAAACTTCTTGAATATGATTTTGAGCACCTTGAGGGGTGCAGTTTTTATAATGGTGTCACTTTTGGGTATTTTATTTCAAATAGACCCACCAAAGTGTCTTCAAATGTGATGTGGTCCCTAAAAAAGGTTTTATAAAAATTTTGTTTAAATAATGAAAAAAATCGCTGGTTAACTGTTACCACTTATAACGTCCTAACAAAAAAAATTTGGTTCCAAAATTGTGCTGATATAAAGCTGACATGTGGTAAATGTTATTTATTAACTATTTTGTGTGATATGACTCTCTGACTTAAGGGCATAGAAGTTTGAAAATTGCTAAATTTTAGTCAAATTTCCATTTTTTTTCCATAAATAAACGCAAGTCAATTTTACCGCTGTCATAAAGTTCAATATGCTATGAGAAAACATTCTCAGAATCATCTGTATCCATGGAAGCGTTCGAGAGTTATTACCTCATAAAGTGACAGTGGTCAGAATTATTAAAATTGGCCTTGTCATTAAGGTGAAAACAAGCTAGGTCTCAAAGGGGTTAAAAAACATGAGTTTGTGATACTCTATGGGGAGATGTTTATGATTAGAAATGGGTGAACCCAAACAGTAAAGTTTGAGGTCATAGAATTATTATTAATTATTATTATTATTTATATAGCATCATTACGTCTATGGTGCTGTACAAGAGGCGGAGTTACATCAAAATACAAATATCACTTACAGTAAACAAAACTAATAATGACAGACTGATACAGAGGGAAGAGGACGCTGCCCCTGCGGGCTTACATTCTACAGGATTATGGGGAAGGAGATAGTAGGCGGGGGGTTGCAGTAGCGCCGAAGGTGTTGAGGTGGCTGTGTGGTCATTACAGGTTAGAAGCTTTTTTGAAGAGATGGGTTTTCAGGTTCCGTTTGAAGCATCCAAATGTGGTGGATAACCGGATGTGTTGTGGAACAGAGTTCCAGATGATGGGGGATATTAGGGAGAAGTCTTGTAGGCGACTGGGTGAGGAGCGAATAAGCGTGGAGGAGAGAAGGAGGTCTTGGAAGACTGGATATTACGTGAGGGAAGATATTGAGAGATTAGTTCGGAATTATACAGAGGAGAAAGGTTATGGATGGCTTTGTAGGTCAGTGTAAGTAGTTTAAACTGGATATGCTGGGAAATTGGGAGCCAGTGAAGGGATTTGCAAAGAGGGGAAGCAGGAGTGTAGTGAGGAGAGAGATTCATTAGTCAGGCAGCAGAGTTAAGGACAGACTGTAGAGGTACGAGAGTGTTAGAAGGTAGGACACAGAGGAAGATGTTGCAGTAGTCGAGCATGCACAAGCATTTAGGTGGAGTGAGGGTTGAGGAAAGGACGGATTGTGGAATTATTTTTCAGCTGGAGGTGACAGGAGGTGGCAAAAGGTTTGAAGGACAGGGCAGAGTCAAGGGTTACTCAGAGGCAGAAGATAACCGGGACAGGGAAAAGTGTGGATTCATTTATTGTGATAGATCAGGTAGGGAAGGTATGCGAGATGGAGGAAAGATAATTTGTTCAGATTTGTCCACATTGAGTATGAGGAAGTAAGAGGAGAAGAAGGAGGATATAGCTGATAGACACTCTCAGATTCTGAAGAGCAGAGAGGTGACATCTGGGCCAGAGAGGTAGATCTGAGTGTCATCAGCATATAGATGGTCCTGGAAGCCATAGGACTTTATGAGTTGTCTCAGGCCAAGGGCATAGATTGAGAAGAGAAGGGGTCCCTAGGACACAGCCTTGACGGTTATGATAGAATCATAGAATCATAGAATCGTAGAGCTGGAAGGGACCTCCTGGGTCATCTGGTCCAACCCCCTGCTCAAAGCAGGATTCACTAAATTATCTCAGACAAGTGTCTGTCCAGCCTCTGTTTGAAGACTTCCATGGAAGGAGAACTCACCACCTCTAGTGGCAGCCTATTCCACTCATTGATCACCATGTAAAAAAGTTTTTTCTAATATCTAATTGTGTCTCCTCCTATCAGTTTCATCCCATTGCTTCTAGTATTTCCTTGTGCAAATGAGAATAAAGATGATCCTTCTACAATGTGACAGCCCTTGATATATTTGTAGACAGCTATTAAGTCTCCTCTCAGTCTTCTTTTTTGCAAGCTAAACATTCCTAATTCCTCTAACCATTCCTCATAGGACATGGTTTGCAGACCGGTCACCATTCTGGTCGCTGTTCTCTGAACTTGCTCCAGTTTGTTGATGTCTTTCTTAAAATGTGGTGCCCAAAACTGGACACAGTATTCCAGATGAGGTCTGACCAAGGAGGAGTAGAGGGCAATAATGACTTCACACAGTGGCGGATTATAATGAGGTCAATTTGGGCAGTTGCCCCGGGCCCAGTGGGGTTAAGGGGCCCACAGCCCAGGCCAGTAAATTGCCCCATTATAATCCGCCACCGCGCAGGGCCGGATTATAGGCAGGGCAGGCGGGGCTTCAGCCCCGGGGCCCCCACCACAAGAGCTTCTAAGGGGGCCCCCACCACATTCCTGCTGGCTGCTGCAATGGCACTCCATCTTCTCCCCACCTAAAAGTGAGTGACCGTGGGGGCGGCATTATGTGCTCTGCTACCAGCAGCATCTACAAGTAGCGTGAACGCTGATGCTGCTGGTAGCGTGCAAAGGCTTGTGATGAGATCACAGGAGGGAAGGTGTCAGGGCCCCCGATCATGTGACCCCTGTCTCCTCCCCTCCTGTGACTTCATCACAGGTCCTGTGCGCACAGCACAGAGCACTGAGAGCAGCCATGTATGTGGAGTGCGGCTCTGCGGGTGGAGGTCGGTGCTGGAGGCTCCATTATTCTCTATGTGGAGTGCGGCTCTGCGGGTGGAGGTCGGTGCTGGAGGCTCCATTATTCTCTATGTGGAGTGCGGCTCTGCGGGTGGAGGTCGGTGCCGGAGGCCCCATTATTCTCTATGTGGAGTGCGGCTCTGCGGATGGAGGTCGGTGCTGGAGGCTCCATTATTCTCTATGTGGAGTGCGGCTCTGCGGGTGGAGGTCGGTGCTGGAGGCTCCATTATTGTCTATGTGGAGTGCGGCTCTGCGGGTGGAGGTCAGTGCTGGAGGCTCCATTATTCTCTATGTGGAGTGCGGCTCTGCGGGTGGAGGTCGGTGCTGGAGGCTCCATTATTCTCTATGTGGAGTGCGGCTCTGCGGGTGGAGGTCGGTGCTGGAGGCTCCATTATTCTCTATGTGGAGTGCGGCTCTGCGGGTGGAGGTCGGTGCTGGAGGCTCCATTATTCTCTATGTGGAGTGCGGCTCTGCGGGTGGAGGTCGGTGCTGGAGGCTCCATTATTCTCTATGTGGAGTGCGGCTCTGCGGGTGGAGGTAGGTGCTGGAGGCCCCATTATTCTCTATGTGGAGTGCGGCTCTGCGGATGGAGGTCGGTGTCGGAGGCCCCATTATTCTCTATGTGGAGTGCGGCTCTGCGGGTGGAGGTCGGTGCTGGAGGCCCCATTATTCTCTATGTGGAGTGCGGCTCTGCGGGTGGAGGTCGGTGCCGGAGGCTCCATTATTCTCTATGTGGAGTGCGGGTGGAGGTCGGTGCTGGAGGCCCCATTATTCTGTATGTGGAGTGCGGCTCTGCGGGTGGAGGTAGGTGCTGGAGGCTCCATTATTCTCTATGTGGAGTGTGGCTCTGCGGGTGGAGGTAGGTGCTGGAGGCTCCATTATTCTCTATGTGGAGTGCGGCTCTGCGGGTGGAGGTAGGTGCTGGAGGCTCCATTATTCTCTATGTGGAGTGTGGCTCTGCGGGTGGAGGTAGGTGCTGGAGGCTCCATTATTCTCTATGTGGAGTGTGGCTCTGCGGGTGGAGGTAGGTGCTGGAGGCTCCATTATTCTCTATGTGGAGTGGGGCTCTGCGGGTGGAGGTAGGTGCTGGAGGCTCCATTATTCTCTATGTGGAGTGCGGCTCTGCGGATGGAGGTCGGTGCTGGAGGCCCCATTATTCTGTATGTGGAGTGCGGGTGGAGGTAGGTGCTGGAGGCTCCATTATTCTCTATGTGGAGTGCGGCTCTGCGGGTGGAGGTAGGTGCTGGAGGCTCCATTATTCTCTATGTGGAGTGTGGCTCTGCGGGTGGAGGTCGGTGCTGGAGGCCCCATTATTCTCTATGTGGAGCTCGGCTCTGCGGGTGGAGGTCGGTGCTGGAGGCCCCATTATTCTCTATGTGGAGTGTGGCTCTGCGGGTGGAGGTCGGTGCTGGAGGCTCCATTATTCTGTATGTGGAGTGCGGCTCTGCGGGTGGAGGTCGGTGCTGGAGGCTCCATTATTCTCTATGTGGAGTGGGGCTCTGCAGGTGGAGGTCGGTGCTGGAGGCTCCATTATTCTCTATGTGGAATGCGGCTCTGCGGGTGGAGGTTGGTGCTGGAGGCTCCATTATTCTCTATGTGGAGTGCGGCTCTGCGGGTGGAGGTAGGTGCTGGAGGCCCCATTATTCTCTATGTGGAGTGCGGCTCTGCGGATGGAGGTCGGTGCTGGAGGCCCCATTATTCTCTATGTGGAGTGCGGGTGGAGGTAGGTGCTGGAGGCTCCATTATTCTCTATGTGGAGTGCGGCTCTGCGGGTGGATGTAGGTGCTGGAGGCTCCATTATTCTCTATGTGGAGTGTGGCTCTGCGGGTGGAGGTAGGTGCTGGAGGCTCCATTATTCTCTATGTGGAGTGTGGCTCTGAGGGTGGAGGTAGGTGCTGGAGGCTCCATTATTCTCTATGTGGAGTGGGGCTCTGCGGGTGGAGGTCGGTGCTGGAGGCTCCATTATTCTCTATGTGGAGTGCGGCTCTGCGGATGGAGGTCGGTGCTGGAGGCCCCATTATTCTGTATGTGGAGTGCGGGTGGAGGTAGGTGCTGGAGGCTCCATTATTCTCTATGTGGAGTGCGGCTCTGCGGGTGGAGGTAGGTGCTGGAGGCTCCATTATTCTCTATGTGGAGTGTGGCTCTGCGGGTGGAGGTCGGTGCTGGAGGCCCCATTATTCTCTATGTGGAGCTCGGCTCTACGGGTGGAGGTCGGTGCTGGAGGCCCCATTATTCTCTATGTGGATTGTGGCTCTGCGGGTGGAGGTCGGTGCTGGAGGCTCCATTATTCTCTATGTGGAGTGTGGCTCTGCGGGTGGAGGTAGGTGCTGGAGGCTCCATTATTCTCTATGTGGAGTGTGGCTCTGCGGGTGGAGGTCGGTGCTGGAGGCTCCATTATTCTCTATGTGGAGTGCGGCTCTGCGGGTGGAGGTTGGTGCTGGAGGCTCCATTATTCTCTATGTGGAGTGCGGCTCTGCGGGTGGAGGTAGGTGCTGGAGGCCCCATTATTCTCTATGTGGAGTGCGGCTCTGCGGATGGAGGTCGGTGCTGGAGGCCCCATTATTCTCTATGTGGAGTGTGGCTCTGCAGGTGGAGGTCGGTGCTGGAGGCCCCATTATTCTCTATGTGGAGTGCGGCTCTGCGGATGGAGGTCGGTGTCGGAGGCCCCATTATTCTCTATGTGGAGTGGGGCTCTGCAGGTGGAGGTCGGTGCTGGAGGCTCCATTATTCTCTATGTGGAGTGCGGCTCTGTGGGTGGAGGTCGGTGCTGGAGGCCCCATTATTCTCTATGTAGAGTGTGGCTCTGCGGGTGGAGGTCGGTGCTGGAGGCCCCATTATTCTCTATGTAGAGTGTGGCTCTACGATTCGTGACCCCCGTCACGTGACGAGGGGGGGCCCACAGAGTCTGAACTGCCCCGGGCCCTGGCTACCCTTAATCCACCCCTGACTTCACATGATCTAGACTGTATGCTTCTACATCCAGGAATTGCATTTGCCTTTTTTTGCTGCTGCATCACACTGTTCAGTTTATATAATCTATTAGCATACCCAAGTCTTTTTCACATGTGATGTTGCTTAGCCCTATTCCTCACATTCTGTATATGCTTTTTTCATTTTTATTGCCCAGATGTAGTACTTTGCATTTGCAAACTTTATGGACACTAAACAAGGACTTATCCTAGAAGTCTGTGAAATCTTGTTGAAAGGCTGTAGCACAGCCAATCAACAAGCTTTTTCCTGTGTGGGCACTTCTGTATCCATCACAGCCCCGCCAAGCATGGCTGTGGTTGACCAGCTAAAAAATGTAAAAAAAAAAAAAGACGTGGGGACCCAACATTTTTAACATAACCAGCACAGGTAAAGCAGACAGCTGCAGGCTCCAGCTGTTTGCTTATCTTGGCTAGTTATCAAAATAGAGGGGTCCTCATGCTGTTTTTTTTAAATTATTTAAATAATTAAAAAAAACTGGGTGGTGTCCCCCCATTTTTAATAACCAGCCATGTTAAAGTAGGCAGCTGGGGACTGGTATTATCAGGATGGGAAGGCCCATGGATATTTTGCCCTACCAAGCCTAACAATAGCAGTTTGCAGCTGCCCCAGAAATGGCGCATCCATTAGATGTGACAATTCTGCCGATTTGCCTTCTCTGTTCATGCTTGCCCTGGTGCATTGGAAAGTGGGGTAATAATTGATGTCAGTTGTGTAATATCTGCTGACATCAAGCCCAGAAGTTAGTAATGGGGAGGCATCTATCAGACACCTCCATTACTAACCTCATAAGTAAAAAGAGAAAAAAAACTCAGACGCAGAAAAAAAATCTTTATTTGAAAAAAATCTTCCCAACAGTTTCGCTTTTTTACACATTTATTTTAAATAAATAATATATACAGCAGTCCACCATAGTTCAAAAGGAGGTCCCACGCCATCCTAATCTTCATCCAGTCTGTGAAACTCTGTTTAGAGAATGCAGCTCCATAGACTGGAACAGCAGCTACTGCTGGGTCTGATGCTGCGCGCTGCGAGAACCCGGCTGCTATGAACTGAGGTGACTTCAGTGAGGTTCTCAGTTCACAGCAGCCGGTTCTCATGAGAAAAGTGGGAGTTCCAGACTAATGAACGACCGCAGGACCACCATTCGGCACTCATTAGACCAGAACTTGTGCTGCCTCATTACCGCACTTACCAATGCTCCAGAGCCGAGGCTAAGTGCAAAGAATTGGCACATGCAATGTATGCGCCATTTCTAGGGTGGCTGAGGGTGTTATTAGTCTGAGAGGAGGTCAATATCTATGGCCCCTTTCCAGCCTATTAATATCAGCCTGAAGCTATCTGCTTAGCCTTTGCTGTTTATTAAAAATATGGGGGACCGCAAGTCATTTTTTGTGGTCCCCCTTTTTAATTACCAGTAAAGGCTATGAATAAATCTGTGAGCTAATAATAATAGCCTGGGAAGCTCCATGTTTATTGACCCCTTCCCAGAATTATAACAATAATAACACCAGGCTGCAGCTGTCTTCATTCCCTCAGCTGGTTATTAAAAATAAGGTGTATCCCACATCATTTTTTTTCATTTATTTCTTTATTTATTAGCTAAATACATGTATGGTAAGCTACACACACTGCACTAATTCTATATCTCACTGACAGCTTCCTTACTATGCACATCTGCCGGCTGGTGAATATTCTCATTAGTGCTGCCTGTTCTCACTGCTAACAGCGAGACCAGGTGTAAGATGATGAGGGTAGTCATCAGCTCACGTCTTTCTAGCGGTAACCTTTTCACTGCCAATCACAGGTACTGGCTCACACACTGTCCTCTGTTTGGCAGTGTGGGAACCATGATACGTAGTGCCTCTGAACAGTGACTTCAATAAGGTTACTGCCGGTCAAAGCCACTGTTTCCCACACTGTCACACTGCTCGGTGGTTGTGATGTGAACTGCAGCTTCTATTGAGTTTTGTGAGCTTGTTGCAATTTTATAATACACTAGTGGAAGAGCCCAGTGTTGCCCTAACTGTGGTTAGTTATAATAAATTATAATAATTATATTGCAAATAGTGTTGAGTGATACCGTCTGATACTTAAAAGTATCGGATCGGAATGGATCGGCCGATCTAAAAAAAATATCGGGTATCGCCGATTCCGATACCGGAAGTCCCATTCAAGTCTATGGGTCTTCCGGTATCGGAATAAGAAAAACCCTATTTTTGCCTTGTACAGCCTCTCTGGGGTCTGTACGGGCCTTTCGGGGGGCTGTGCCAGCCTGCCGGTAGTCTGTGCAGGCTCCGGGGGTCTGTGCCGACTGCCCGGGGGTCTGTGCGGCCTGCCGGGGGGCTGTGCCAGCCTGCCGGTGGTCTGTGCAGGCTCCGGGGGTCTGTGCGGCCTGCCGGGGGGTCTGTGCCGATTGCCCGGGGGGCTGTGCCGGTCTGCCGGTGGTCTGTGCAGGCTCCGGGGGTCTGTGCAGGCATCGTCCGATGGGACTACAAGTCCCATGGGGCGATGCCTGCTACCATGACAGTGATTGACACATTAGCCAATGATGGGACAGTAGTAGTCCCATCATCCGGCTAATGTGTTGAATGTAAAAAAAATAAAATAAAATACATGCTACATACATACTACATACATAATAAATATATACTACATGCATGCAACATACATACAACATATATACTACATGCATGCAACATGCATACTACATATATACTACATGTAACATACATACTACATATATACTACATGCAACATACATGCTATATACTACATACATAATACATATACTACATGCATGCAACATGCATACAACATATATACTACATGCATGCAACATACATACTACATATATACTACATATATACTACATGTAACATACATACTACATATATACTACATGCTACATACATGCTACATACATGCAACATACATACTACATACATGCTACATGCATACTACATACATGCTACATATATACTACATGCATGCAACATACATACAACTTATATACTACATGCATGCAACATACATATATACTACATACAATACATACATATAGACATACAGTACATATAACATAGAGTACATACTCAACGTCACTTGTCACTTTGATCCCCGAAGCCATTGTCGCCTGAGGAATAAATATCAAAATAAAAAAACACCAATATACTTACCCCGATCCGCAGAAGTCCATGAGGGTCCCACGTCGATCTTGCGTGGAGAACAGCAGCATCAGCTGATGCTACCGTTCTCTACCAGCTCCAGGAATACAATGACGGAAGGTAGGTATCCTTCCGAACTGTATTCCTCCACCACTGTAAAAAAAAAAGTCCCTAGTCTCACTTTATGCCATTGCTGCGTGAGAAAGTTCCCACGCAGCTTTTGCCATAAAGTGAGACTAGGGACTTATTTTTTAAGTGGTGGAGGAATACAGTGCGGAAGGATACCTACCTTCCGTCATTGTATTCCTGGAGCTGGTAGAGAACGGTAGCATCAGCTGATGCTGCTGTTCTCCACGCAAGATCGACGTGGGACCCTCATGGACTTCTGCGGATCGGGATAAGTATATTGGTGTTTTTTTATTTTAATATTTATTCCTCAGGCGACAATGGCTTCGGGGATGAAAGTGACGGTGAGTATGTACTCTATGTTATATGTACTGTATGTCTATATGTATGTATTATATGCAGTGTTGAGCATTCCGATACTGCAAATATCGGGTATCGGCCGATATTCGCTGTATCGGAATTCCGATACCGAGTACCGATATTTTTACAATATCGGATATCGGAATCGGAAGTTCCCATAATGCAAAGAGCCACTGCTATGGCTCTGATTGGCTGCCGAAATGACGTCATCATGATGCGCAGTCTGTGCGCATCATGATGCGCCGTCAGTTCGGGCCTTCCGGAGGGGGGGGGTCTATGCCGACTGCCCGGGGTTCTGTACCGGCCTGCCGGGGGTCTGTGCCGACTGCCCGGGGGTCTGAGCGGACTGCCGGGGGTCCATACCGGCCTCCCGGTGGACTGTGCCGACTGCCCGGGGGTCTGTACCGGCCTGCCGGGGGGCTGTGCCGGCCTGCGGGTGGTCTGTACCGACTGCCGGGGGGCTGTGCCAGCCTGCGGGTGGTCTGTACCGACTGCCCGGGTGTCTGAGCAGACTACGGGGGTCTGTGCAGGATCGTCCGATGGGACTACAAGTCCCATCGGGCGATGCCTGCTACCATGACGGTGATTGACACATTAGCCAATGATGGGACAGTAGTAGTCCCATCATCCGGCTAATGTGTTGAATGTACAAAAAAGAAAAAAAAAAAAAAATCCCTACTACATACATGCTACATATATACTACATGCTACATACATGCTACATGCTACATACATGCTGCATACATGCAACATACATACATACTGCATATATACCACATGCATGCAACATACATACATACTGCATATATACCACATGCATGCAACATACATACATACTGCATATATACCACATGCATGCAACATGCATACTACATATATACCACATATATACTACATGCATGCAACATGCATACTACATATATACCGGGGGATTGTGCCGACTGTCCGAGGGTCTGTACCGGCCTGCCGGGGGGGCTGTGCCGGCCTGACGGTGGTCTGTACTGACTGTCCGGGGGTCTGTGCAGGCTGCGGGGGTCTGTAACGGCCTGCCGGGGGGCTGTGCCGGCCTGCCGGTGGTCTGTACCGGCCTGCCGCGGGGCTGTGCCGACTGTCCTTGGGTCTGTGCCGACTGTCCGGGGGTCTGTGCGGACTGCCGGGGGTCTGTACCGGCCTACCGGGGAGCTGTGCCGGCCTGCCGGGGGTCTGTGCCGACTGCCCGGGGGTCTGTAACGGCCTGCCGGGGGGCTGTGCTGGCCTGCCGGGGGGCTGTGCCGACTGTCCGGGGGTCTGAGCAGGCTGCGGGGGTCTGTGCAGGATCGTCCGATGGGACTACAAGTCCCATCGGGCGATGCCTGCTACCATGACGGTGATTAACACATTAGCCAATGATGGGACAGTAGTAGTCCCATCATCCGGCTAATGTGTTGAATGTACAAAAAAAAAAAAAAAAATCCCTACTACATACAGTGGGGCAAAAAAGTATTTAGTCAGTCAGCAATAGTGCAAGTTCCACCACTTAAAAAGATGAGAGGCGTCTGTAATTTACATCATAGGTAGACCTCAACTATGGGAGACAAACTGAGAAAAAAAAATCCAGAAAATCACATTGTCTGTTTTTTTTTCATTTTTGTTTGCATATTATGGTGGAAAATAAGTATTTGGTCAGAAACAAAATTTCACCTCAATACTTTGTGATATATCCTTTGTTGGCAATGACAGAGGTCAAACGTTTTCTGTAAGTCTTCACAAGGTTGCCACACACTGTTGTTGGTATGTTGGCCCATTCCTCCATGCAGATCTCCTCTAGAGCAGTGATGTTTTTGGCTTTTCGCTTGGCAACACGGACTTTCAACTCCCTCCAAAGGTTTTCTATAGGGTTGAGATCTGGAGACTGGCTAGGCCACTCCAGGACCTTGAAATACTTCTTACGAAGCCACTCCTTCGTTGCCCTGGCGGTGTGCTTTGGATCACTGTCATGTTGAAAGACCCAGCCACGTTTCATATTCAATGCCCTTACTGATGGAAGGAGGTTTGCACTCAAAATCTCACGATACATGGCCCCATTCATTCTTTCATGTACCCGGATCAGTCGATCTGGCCCCTTTGCAGAGAAACAGCCCCAAAGCATGATGTTTCCACCACCATGCTTTACAGTAGGTATGGTGTTTGATGGATGCAACTCAGTATTCTTTTTCCTCCAAACACGACAAGTTGTGTTTCTACCAAACAGTTCCAGTTTGGTTTCATCAGACCATAGGACATTCTCCCAAAACTCCTCTGGATCATCCAAATGCTCTCTAGCAAACTTCAGACGGGCCCGGACATGTACAGGCTTAAGCAGTGGGACACGTCTGGCACTGCAGGATCTGAGTCCATGGTGGCGTAGTGTGTTACTTATGGTAGGCCTTGTTACATTGGTCCCAGCTCTCTGCAGTTCATTCACTAGGTCCCCCCGCGTGGTTCTGGGATTTTTGCTCACCGTTCTTGTGATCATTCTGACCCCACGGGGTGGGATTTTGCGTGGAGCACCAGATCGAGGGAGATTATCAGTGGTCTTGTATGTCTTCCATTTTCTAATTAGAATCATAGAATCATAGAATCGTAGAGTTGGAAGGGACCTCCTGGGCCATCTGGTCCAACCCCCTGCTCAAAGCAGGATTCGCTAAATCATCCCAGTTAGATGTCTGTCCAGCCTCTGTTTGAAGACTTCCATTGAAGGAGAACTCACCACTTCTCATGGCAGCCTGTTCCACTCATTGATCACTCTAACTGTCAAAAAGTTTTTTCTAATATCTAATCTGTGTCTCCTCCCATTCAGCTTCATCCCATTGCTTCTAGTCTTTCCTTGTGCAAATGAGAATAAACTTGATCCTTCTACAATGTGATAGCCCATTAGATATTTGTAGACAGCTATTAAGTCTCCTCTCAGTCTTCTCTTTTGCAAACTAAACATTCCCAAATCCTGCAACCTTTCCTCATAAGACAGGGTTTGCAGACCGGTCACCATTCTGGTCGCTCTTTTCTGAACTTGCTCCAGTTTGTTGATGTCTTTTTTAAAATGTGGTGCCCAAAATTGGACACAATATTCCAGATGAGGTCTGACCAAAGAGGAGTAGAGGGAAATAATTACTTCACGTGATCTAGACTGTATGCTTCTGTTAATACATCCTAGAATTGCATTTGCCTTTTTTGCTGCTGCATCACACTGTTGACTCATATTCAGTCTGTGATCTATTAGTATACCCAAGTCTTTTTCACATGTGCTGTCACTTAGCCCTATTTCTCCCATTCTATATATGCTTTTTTCATTTTTATTGCCCAGATGTAGTACTTTGCATTTCTCCCTGTTAAAAACCATTCTGCTAGTTGCTGCCCACTTCTCCAGTTTATTTAAATCTTTTTGAATCCTCTCTCTCTCTTCTCTAGTATTAGCTATCCCTCCTAGCTTTGTGTCATCAGCAAATTTAATCAGTTTACCCTCAATTCCTTCATCTAAATCGTTGATAAAGATGTTGAACAATACAGGGCCCAGGACAGAGCCCTGTGGTACCCCACTTGAGACATTCTTCCAACTGGATGTGCAGCCATTTACGACCACTCTTTGGGTCCGATCACTAAGCCAGTTATGAATCCACCTAACAGTTGCCTTGTCCATTCCATACTTAGTCATTTTTTCAATAAGGATTGTATGAGAGACTTTGTCAAATGCTTTGCTGAAGTCAAGATATACTATATCTACAGCATTTCCTTGATCCACCCAATCAGTAATACCATCATAGAAGGAAATTAAATTAGTCTGACATGACTTATTAGTTACAAACCCATGCTGACTCTGTTTAATCACTTCATTCTTATCCAGGTATTGACATACATGTTGTTTAATAATTTGTTCAAAGATCTTTCCTGGTATAGAAGTCTGACTCACCGGCCTATAGTTGCCTGGGTCCACCTTCTTCCCCTTTTTGAAGATAGGAACAACATTTGCTCTTCTCCAGTCTTCTAGCACTTCTCCTGTTCTCCAAGAATTTTCAAAGATTATGGAGAGGGGTTCAAAAATTTCTTCTGCTATCTCCTTCAGTACTCTGGGGTGTAATTCATCTGGACCTGGAGACTTGAATACATTTAGGTTAGCTAAGTGTTTCCTCACTATCTTTCTGTTTATAGATATCCTGGATTCTTCTATTCCCTTAATAGGACAGTGAATAACAGTTGATGTTACATTTCCTTTCTGAGAGAAAACAGATGCAAAATAGGAATTTAAAAGTTCAGCCTTCTCAACATCCTGTCTTACCATTTCATCATTTTCATCCTGTAAAAATCCTATAGCATCTTTGACTTTTCTTTTACTTTTGACATATCCCCAAAATCCTTTATTATTGCTTTTGACATCTCTTGCAAGCCTCAATTCATTTTCAGCTTTAGCTAATCTGATTTGTGCCTTCCAGGTTCTGCAGACAGCATTATATTCTTCTTTAGATATGCCTCCTTCTTTCCATTTTATAAACATTTTTTGCTTCCTTTTTAGCATGTGCTTAAGTTCTGTGTTCATCCATCCTGGTTTCCTTAAATGCTTCCTATTCTTCCCTCTTTTCGGAATTGTTAACAACTGTGCTTTGAGAATTTCATTTTTCAAGATTTCCCATCCTTCCTGGACATTTTTGTCTTTAAGGATATCCAGCCATTGGATCCCTCCAATTCTCTTTCTGAATCCCTTAAAATCTGCCTTTCTGAAATCTAACCTTGACGTCTGAGTCTTCACAGGTCTTCCGCCTCTAGTTATCCAAAATTCTAAAATAGCATGGTCGCTACCTCCTAGGGTCCCAGCCACTTTTACCTCCTCAACCATTTCCTCCCTGTTTATAAGGATTAGATCCAAGGTAGCAGTTCCCCTTGTTTTCTCCTTTACCTTTTGGAAGATAAAGTTGTCAGCAAGAGAGGATAAGAATTTCCTTGACCTGTTAGTTTTGCCTGAGAGAGATTCCCAACAAATGTCTGGATAGTTGAAATCTCCCATGACAACTATGTCATATTTTTTGGAGAACTTGGCCATTTGATGCATAAAGAGTTCATCCATATCTTCAGCTTGCACAGGCGGCCTGTAGTAAATGCCTACAATGGTGTCCTTTCCATTGTTCTGTCCTTGTATTCTTACCCAAACAGTTTCCACAGAACTCCCAGTCTCTGAAGCTTCAATCTCTGTGCAGATATACGCATTTCTAACATACAATGCGACACCCCCTCCTCGTTTATCAAGTCTGTTTCTTGCAAATAAGTTGTATCCTTCTAGTCTTGTATTCCAATCATGTGTATTGTCCCACCAAGTTTCAGTGATTCCAATGACATCATATTTCTTTTCCTGTGTTAGTAGTTCCAATTCTCCTTGTTTGTTGCCCATGCTTTGTGCATTAGTATAGAAACATTTTAGTTTGTGATTGGTTTCTCTTTCTCCAATATTTTTTTTAATTAGATTCTTTCGTCTTTGTTCTTCCTTTCCACTTCTAATAGCAGAGTTCTCAGTAGCATTTATCAGGTGTATGGCTTTTTCTGGTCTTTTGCTTCCCTTCCCATGTTGTTCTAGTTTAAAGCTCTCCTTACAAGTGTAGCAAGGCGACTTCCAAATACCTGCTTTCCAGTCTTCATAAGGTGCACCCCATCTCTAGCAAGTAGTCCATCGTATAAGTAGTTCACTCCGTGATCCAGAAATCCAAATCGTTGCTGACGGCACCATCGACGTAGCCAGTTGTTCACCTTCAGAATCTTATTCCACCTCCTTGTTCCATGGCCATCCACTGGGAGGATGGAAGAGAAGACCACCTGCGCTCCCAGTTCTTTCACTTTCTTGCCTAAGTCTTCAAAGTCTCTGCAGATGGTTTCCAGGTCGTTTCTTGCGGTGTCATTTGTCCCCACATGTAGTAGCAGGAATGGGTAGTCATCTGTAGGTCTGAAGAGTCCTGATATCCTGTCAGACACATCTTTAATTTTTGCACCTGGAAGACAGCACATTTCTCTTGAAGTTATATCCGGTCTGCAGATAGCGGCCTCTGTTCCTCTCAACAGGGAATCCCCCATGACCACCACTCTCCGTTTCTTCTTCACAACATTTTTCTTTCTCCATCCAGGAGGACTCTGAAGGCGTACAAGGTTGCTGTTTGTTGGCAAAGTCTTATCCTGATGTATTTCTTCATCGTTTTCCTGCGTGAGAGCCTGGTACTGGTTTCTGAGCAGTATGGGTGCTGACTGCCTCCTGATCCTCCTGCTTCTCTGGGTCACATGTCTCCAATCCTCTGTTTCTTCAGGTGCACTTCGAATTTCTTCTCTTTCTGTAACATGAAGAGATAATTCTGCTCTGTCCAAGAACTCTTCACCTTCCTTAATGATCTTCAACGTAGCTAACCTCTCTTCGAGATTTTGCAACTTTTCCTCCAACAGGGTCACAAGCTTGCATTTGTGGCATGTGAAGTTTGGCTTTTCCACTGGTAAATCTGTGAACATGTAGCAAGAAATGCAGCTCACCAAATGGCTCCTGGCCTCTTCCATCTTGAGATTTCTTAAAAAGATGAAAGATGAGCCAAAATTTGCGCGCCGATGGGCGCGCGGTTTCTCCGATTTCCACTTTTCAGCTGCAACGGCCAAAACCCAGTGATCGTTGAGCTCGCGGAGACTCTTCACTTATCCCAGAAGGCACTGGGAATATGCAAATGATCTCCTCAAGACACTTCCCCTGGTTTCTCCGATTTCCTCTTTTCAGCTGCAACGGCCAAAACCCAGTGATCGTTGAGCTCGCGGAGACTCTTCACTTATCCCAGAAGGCACTGGGAATATGCAAATGATCTCCTCAAGACTCTTCCCCTGGTTTCTCCGATTTCCTCTTTTCAGCTGCAACGGCCAAAACCCAGTGATCGTTGAGCTCGCGGAGACTCTTCACTTATCCCAGAAGGCACTGGGAATATGCAAATGATCTCCTCAAGACTCTTCCCCTGGTTTCTCCGATTTCCTCTTTTCAGCTGCAACGGCCAAAACCCAGTGATCGTTGAGCTCGCGGAGACTCTTCACTTATCCCAGAAGGCACTGGGAATATTATTGCTCCCACAGTTGATTTCTTCACTCCAAGCTGGTTGGCTATTGCAGATTCAGTCTTCCCAGCCTGGTGCAGGGCTACAATTTTGTTTCTGGTGTCCTTTGACAGCTCTTTGGTCTTCACCATAGTGGAGTTTGGAGTCAGACTGTTTGAGGGTGTGCACAGGTGTCTTTTTATACTGATAACAAGTTTAAACAGGTGCCATTACTACAGGTAATGAGTGGAGGAAAGAGGAGACTCTTAAAGAAGAAGTTACAAGTCTGTGAGAGCCAGAAATCTTGATTGCTTGTTTCTGACCAAATACTTATTTTCCACCATAATATGCAAATAAAATGAAAAAAAACCAGACAATGTGATTTTCTGGATTTTTTTTTCTCAGTTTGTCTCCCATAGTTGAGGTCTACCTATGATGTAAATTACAGACGCCTCTCATCTTTTTAAGTGGTGGAACTTGCACTATTGCTGACTGACTAAATACTTTTTTGCCCCACTGTACATGCTACATACATACTACATGCTACATGCTACATACATGCTACATACATGCTACATACATGCTACATATATACCACATGCATGCAACATGCATACTACATATATACCATATATATACTACATGCATGCAACATGCATACTACATATATACCGGGGGTCTGTACCGACTGCCTGGGGGTCTGTGCAGGCTGCGGGGTCTGTACCGGCCTGCCGGGGGGGCTGTGCCGGCCTGCCGGTGGTCTGTGCCGACTGCCCGGGGGTTTGTGCCGACTGCCCGGGGGTCTGTGCGGACTGCCGTGGGTCTGTACCGGCCTGCCGGGGGGCTGTACCGGCCTGCTGGGGGGCTGTGCCGACTGCCCGGGGGTCTGTACTGGCCTTCTGGGGGGCTGTGCCGGCCTGCCGGTGGTCTGTGCCGACTGCCCGGGGGTCTGTGCGGACTGCCGTGGGTCTGTACCGGCCTGCCGGGGGGCTGTGCCGACTGTCCGGGGGTCTGTGCAGGCTGCGGGGGTCTGTACCGGCCTGCCGGGGGGCTGTGCCGGCCTGCCGGTGGTCTGTACCGACTGTCCGGGGGTCTGAGCCGACTGTCCGGGGGTCTGTACCGGCCTGCCGGGGGGCTGTGCCAGCCTGCCGGGGGGCTGTGCTGGCCTGCCGGGGGGCTGTACCGACTGTCCGGGGGTCTGAGCCGACTGCCGGGTGTCTGTACCGGCCTGCCGGGGGGCTGTGCTGGCCTGCCGGGGGGCTTTGCCGACTGCCCGGGGGTTTGTGCCGACTGCCCAGGGGTCTGTGCGGACTGCCGTGGGTCTGTACCGGCCTGCCGGTGGTCTGTACCGACTGTCCGTGGGCCTGAGCGGCCTGCCGGGGGTCTGTACCGGCCCGCTGGTGGTCTGTACCGGCCTGCCGGGGGTCTGTGCAGGTTGCGGGGGTCTGTGCAGGCATCGTCCCATCGGGCGATGCGTGCTACCATGACGGTGATTGACACATTAGCCAATGATGGGACAGTAGTAGTCCCATCATCCGGCCTATGTGTTGAATGTAAAAAAAAAAAAAAAAATACATACTACATACATACTACAAGCTACATACTACATGCATGCAACATACATACATACTACATGCATGCAACATGCATACTACATATATACCACATATATACTACATGCATGCAACATACATACATACAACATATATACTACATGCATGCAACATGCATACTACATATATACCACATATATACTACATGCATGCAACATACATATATACTACATGCAACATGCATACTACATGCATGCAACATACATACTACATATATACCACATGCATACTATATATATATATATATATATATATACCACATATATACTACATGCATGCAACATACATACTACATATATACTACATATATTACAACATGCATGCAACATATATATAATACATATATACTACATGCAACATACATACTACATACATACTACATATATACTACATGCAACATACATACTACATATATACCACATGCATGCAACATACATACATACTACAAGCAACATGCATACCACATGCATGCAACATGCATGCTACATATATATACCACATATATACTACATGCATGCAACATACATATATACTACATGCAACATGCATACTACATATATACTACATGCATGCCACATGCATACTACATATATACTACATACTGTATATACTACATGCATGCAACATATATATAATACATATATACTACATGCAACATACATACATACTACATATATACCACATGCATGCAACATACATACATACTACAAGCAACATGCATACCACATGCATGCAACATGCATGCTACATATATACCACATATATACTACATGCATGCAACATACATATATACTACGTGCAACATGCATACTACATATATACTACATGCATGCAACATGCATACTACATATATACCACATATATACTTCATGCATGCAACATACATATATACTACATGCAACATGCATACTACATGCATGCAACATACATATATACTACATGCAACATGCATACTACATGCATGCAACATACATACTACATATATACCACATGCATGCAGCATGCATACTATATATATACCACATATATACTACATGCATGCAACATACATATATACTACATATATACCACATGCATGCAACATGCATACTATATATATATATATACCACATATATACTACATGCAACATACATACTACATACATATTACATACTAGATTATGGCCCGATGCTATCGCATCAGGAGGATGCGATAGCATCACACCTCTTGCCATGTTAACCCTCAACACACACACTCCTCAACACACACTCCTCTCACCTTTCACCATCTCCACTCACTCTTTCACTCCACATACGACCCCTTCTCTCACTCCGTCTCTCATACTCACGCCGTCATCGCCGCTGCTCCACGATCCCCGACATCTTCTTCCGCCGGCGCCATCCTGGATCCAGACGTTGTCCACGCCGGCGACATGTTCTTGCGGCGACGCCATCTTGAGTATCGTGAAATCCCGCGATAGTCAAGATAGCGTCGCCGGAAGAACATGTCGCCGGCGTGGACGACGTCGGGATCCAAAATGGCGTCGGCGAAATCTCGCGAGTTTTCGCCAACGCCATTTTGGATCCCGACGTCGTCCTCGCCGGCGACATGTTCTTGCGGCGACGCCATCTTGACTGTCGCGGGATTTCGCCGATGCAAAATGGCGTCGCGCAAGAACATGTCGCCGGCGTGGACGACATCGGGATCCAAAATGGCGTCGGCGTAATCCCGCGAGATTTCGCCGACGACATCTTTTTGGATCCCGAGTCGTCCACACCAGCGACATGTTCTTGTGGCGACGCCATCTTGAATCTCGCGGGATTTCACGAAATCGAAGATGGCGCCTGCCGCAAGAACATGTCGGCAGCCTGGAGAACGTCTGGATCCAGGATCGCGGCGGCGGAGGAAGATGTCGGGGCAGCGACGATGACGGTGTGAGTATGAGAAATGGAGTGAGAGAAAGGAACGTATGTGGAGTGAAAGAGTGAGTGGACGTGAGTGGAGGTGAAAGGTGAGAGGAGTGTGTGTTGAGGCGGTGTGGTGTGTTGAGGGTTAACATGTGCGTGTGTGTGGTGATGTCACCGGTTACAACTGGACGGAAGTTGTTACAACCGGAAGCTACTTAGGGCATTTATTATTATAGATGATGAGGAAGAAGCCGTCTGTTGTTGGCGGTGATGGCGTGTAGAGGCTTCTTCAGCCAATGTAATAGATTTAGAGTTAGGGGATTCGTGTGTGAGACGACGGCGTTTATAAGCCTTAATCTTGTCAAGTCGATGCTGTTTTTCCTCAGGAGTCTCATTAGCACGGCGTTGTTTTTGTCGTAGTGCTAAAGCTGCTTTCCTTTCACTGGCATTGGCATACTGTGCATCGGTATTGAATGGTGGTATTGATAGGGCAGAAACAGATTGCTGATTAGTTATGTCAGTGATCGGCATATGGGATGAAGTGTAGCAGTAAATTGTTCCACATGCTGATGTGGAAGCATCCTGTTGTGAGTCTAATAATAATGATGAGGAAGAGGCCGTCTGTTGTCGGCGGTGACGGCGTGCAGAGGCTTCTTCAGCCAATCTTATGGATTTAGAGTTAGGGGATTCGTGTGTGAGGCGACGGCGTTTATAAGCCTTAATCTTCTCAAGGCGATGGTGTTTTTCCTCAGGAGTCTCATTAGCACGGCGTTGTTTTTGTCGTAGTGCTAAAGCTGCTTTCCTTTCACTGGCATTGGCATACTTTTTGTTATGACTCATGTTGGCACAGGTAAAGGAGTCTATTTGGCAGTTATCTGGCAGTGAAGAAGGTGTCCTGGAGTATTGTAGAGTAAACAGATACTAATTGACCCTGTAATTGCCCAGCAGTAGTTATGAAGTGGTAGTGGCAAATTGGCCCTGTAGTTAGACACCGGCAGAGGAGCAAGGCAGCAGTAGTTATGGCGGTAGAGGCAAATTAGCCCTGTAATTAGACACCGGCAGAGGAGCAAGGCAGCAGTAGTTATGGCGGTATAGGCAAATTGGCCCTGTAATTAGACACCGGCAGAGGAGCAATGCAGCAGTAGTTATGGCGGTAGAGGCAAATTAGCCCTGTAATTAGACACCGGCAGAGGAGCAAGGCAGCAGTAGTTATGGCGGTAGAGGCAAATTGGCCCTGTAAATTAGACACCGGCAGAGGAGCAAGGCAGCAGTAGTTATGGCGGTAGAGGCAAATTGGCCCTGTAATTAGACACCGGCAGAGGAGCAAGGCAGCAGTAGTTATGGCGGTAGAGGCAAATTAGCCCTGTAATTAGACACCGGCAGAGGAGCAAGGCAGCAGTAGTTATGGCGGTATAGGCAAATTGGCCCTGTAATTAGACACCGGCAGAGGAGCAATGCAGCAGTAGTTATGGCGGTAGAGGCAAATTAGCCCTGTAATTAGACACCGGCAGAGGAGCAAGGCAGCAGTAGTTATGGCGGTAGAGGCAAATTGGCCCTGTAATTAGACACCGGCAGAGGAGCAAGGCAGCAGTAGTTATGGCGGTAGAGGCAAATTGGCCCTGTAATTAGACACCGGCAGTAAACAGGCAGATGACCAAAGCAGCAGTAGTTATGGCGATAGAGGCAAATTGGCCCTGTAATTAGACAATGGCAGAGGACAAAGGCAGCAGTAGTTATGGCAGTATAGGCAAATTGGCCCTGTAATTAGACACCGGCAGAGGAGCAAGGCAGCAGTAGTTATGGCGGTAGAGGCAAATTAGCCCTGTAATTAGACACCGGCAGAGTAGCAAGGTAGCAATAGTTATGGCAGTACAGGCAAATTGGTCCAGTAATTAGACACCGGCAGTAAACAGGCATAGGACCAAGGCAGCAGTAGTCATGGTGGTACAGGCAATGCCAAGCGTCCGCACAGCAAGTCGGCGTGAGGTAAATGACGCAATTTCACGAATGCAAGATGGCGTCGGCGAAATCGATTTCGCCGACGTCGTTAACACCTCTTGCCATGTTAACCCTCAACACACCACACCGCCTCAACACACACTCCTCTCACCTTTCACCTCCACTAATGTCCACTCACTCTTTCACTCCACATACGTTCCTTTCTCTCACTCCGTTTCTCATACTCACACCGTCATCGTCGCTGCCCCGACATCTTCCTCCGCCGCCACGATCCAGGATCCAGATGTTCTCCAGGCCGCCGACATGTTCTTGCGGGACGCCATCTTGGATTTCGTGAAATCCCGCGATATTTAAGATGGCGTCGCCGCAACAACATGTCGCTGGCGTGGACGACATCGGGATCCAAAAAGATGTCGTCGGCGAAATCTCGCGGGATTACGCCGACGCCATTTTGGATCCCGATGTCGCCCACGCCAGCGACATGTTCTTGCGGGACGCCATCTTGGATTTCGTGAAGTCCCGCGATATTCAAGATGGCGTCGCCGCAACAACATGTCGCTGGCATGGGCGACATCGGGATCCAAAATGGCGTCGGTGTAATCTCGCGAGATTTCGCCGACGCCATCTTTTTGGATCCCGATGTCGTCCACGCCAGTGACATGTTGTTGCGGCGACGCCATCTTAAATATCGCGGGATTTCACGAAATCCAAGATGGCGTCCCGCAAGAACATGTCGGCGGCCTGGAGAACGTCTGGATCCTGGATCGCGGCGGCGGAGGAAGATGTCGGGGCAGCGACGATGACGGTGTGAGTATGAGAAACGGAGTGAGAGAAAGGAACGTATGTGGAGTGAAAGAGTGAGTGGACATGAGTGGAGGTGAAAGGTGAGAGGAGTGTGTGTTGAGGCGGTGTGGTGTGTTGAGGGTTAACGTGCGTGTGTGTGTGGTGACGTCACCGGTTACAACTGGACGGAAGTTGTTACAACCGGAAGCTGCTTAGGGCATTTATTATTATAGATATACTACATGCAACATACATACATACTACATATATACCACATATATTACAACATGCATGCAACATATATATAATACATATATACTACATGCAACATACATACTACATACATACTACATATATACCACATGCATGCAACATGCATACTACATATATACTACATATATACTACATGCATGCAACATATATATAATACATATATACTACATGCAACATACATACTACATATATACTACATATATACTACATGCAGCATACATACATACTACATATATACCACATGCATGCAACATACATACATACTACAAGCAACATGCATACCACATGCATGCAACATGCATGCTACATATATACCAAATATATACTACATGCATGCAACATATATATATATATATATATATATATATATATATATACATATATATACACTACATGCATGCAACATGCATACTACATATATACCACATATATACTTCACGCATGCAACATACATGCATGCAACATACATACTACATATATACCAAATGCATGCATCATGCATACTATATATATATATATATATATATATATATATATACCACATATATACTACATGCATGCAACATACATACATACTACATATATACCACATGCATGCAACATGCATACTACATATGTACTACATGCATGGAACATATATATAATACATAAATACTACATGCAACATACATACCACATATATACCACATGCATGCAACATGCAAACTATATATATATATACCACATATATACTACATGCATGCAACATACATATATACTACATACACTCACTGGCCACTTTATTAGGTACACCATGCTAGTAAGGGGTTGGACCCCCTTTTGCCTTCAGAACTGCCTCAATTCTTCGTGGCAGAGATTCAACAAGGTGCTGGAAGCATTCCTCAGAGATTTTGGACCATATTGACATGATGGCATCACACAGTTGGCGCAGATTTGTCGGCTGCACATCCCTGATGCGAATCTCCCGTTCCACAACATCCCAAAGATGCTCTATTGGATTGAGATCTGGTGACTGAGGAGGCCATTTGAGTACAGTGAACTCATTGTCATGTTGAAGAAACCAATCTGAGATGATTCGAGCTTTATGACATGGCGCATTATCCTGCTGAAAGTAGCCATCAGATGTTGGGTACATTGTGGTCATAAAGGGATGGACATGGTCAGCAACAATACTCAGGTAGGCTGTGGCGTTGCAACGATGCTCAATTGGTACCAAGGGGCCCAAAGAGTGCCAAGAAAAAATTCCCCACACCATGACACCACCACCACCAGCCTGAACCGTTGATACAAGGCAGGATGGATCCATGCTTTCATGTTGTTTACGCCAAATTCTGACCCTGCCATCCGAATGTCGCAGCAGAAATCGAGACTCATCAGACCAGGCTACGTTTTTCCAATCTTCTACTGTCCAATTTCGATGAGCTTGTGCAAATTGTAGCCTCAGTTTCCTGTTCTTAGCTGAGAGGAGTGGTACCCAGTGTCGTCTTCTGCTGCTGTAGCCCATCTGCCTCAAAGTTCGACGCACTGTGCGTTCAGAGATGCTCTTCTGCCTACCTTGGTTGTAACGGGTGGCAATTTGAGTCACTGTTGCCTTTCTATCAGCTCGAACCAGTCTGCCCATTTTCCTCTGACCTCTGGCATCAACAAGGCATTTCCGGCCACAGAACTGCCGCTCACTGGATTTTTTTTCTTTTTCGGACCATTCTCTGTAAACCCTAGAGATGGTTGTGCGTGAAAATCCCAGTAGATCAGCAGTTTCTGAAATACTCAGACCAGCCCTTCTGGCACCAACAATCATGCCACGTTCAAAGGCACTCAAATCACCTTTCTTCCCCATACTGATGCTCGGTTTGAACTGCAGGAGATTGTCTTGACCATGTCTACATGCCTAAATGCACTGAGTTGCCGCCATGTGATTGGCTGATTAGAAATTAAGTCTTAACACACAGTTGGACAGGTGTACCTAATAAAGTGGCCAGTGAGTGTATATACCACATGCATGCAACATGCATACTATATATATATATATATACCACATATATACTACATGCATGCAACATATATATAAGACATATATACTACATGCAACATACATACTACATACATACTACATATATACCACATGCATGCATCATGCATACTGCATATATACTACATGCATGCAACATATATATATATATATAATACATATATACTACATGCAACATACATACATACTACATATATACCACATGCATGCAACATGCATAGTATATATATACCACATATACACTACATGCATGCAACATACATATATACTACATATACTACTGCAGTAACCACCGATCGACCAAACCGCTGCACGACCAGCTCTACCCTCGCCTACTGTATTATCACCCATCCCTTGAAGATTGTGAGCCCTCGCGGGCAGGGTCCTCTCTCCTCCTGTACCAGTTATGACTTGTATTGTTTAAGATTATTGTACTTGTTTTTATGTATACCCCCCTCACATGTAAAGCGCCATGGAATAAATGGCGCTATAACAATAAATAATAATAATAATAATAATAATAATAATAATAATAATAATAATAATATATACCACATGCATACAACATGCATACTATATATATACCACATATGTACTACATGCATGCAATATACATATATACTACATATATACCACACATATACAACATGCAAGCAACATATATATAATACATATATACTACATGCAACATACATACTACATACATACTACATATATACCACATGCATGCAACATGCATACTACATATATACTACATATATACTACATGCATGCAACATACATACTACATATATACCACATGCATACTACATATATACTACATGCATGCAACATACATATATACTACATACAATACATTCATGCAATACATACATATAGACATACAGTACATATAACATAGAGTACATACTCACCATCACTTGTCACTTTGATCCCCGAAGCCATTGTCGTCTATGGAATAAAGATTAAAATAACAAAGCACAAATATACTCACCCCTGATCCGCAGAAGTCCACGGGTGTCCCACAACGATCTTGCGTGGAGAACAGCAGCATCAGCTGATGCTACCGTTCTCTACGGGCTCCAGGAAACCAGTGTCGGGAGGTAGGTATCCTTCCGCCCTGTATTCCTCCGCCACTGTAAAGAAAAAAAAAGTCCCTAGTCTCATTTCATGGCATTGCTGTGTGAAAAATTTCCCATGCAGCTTTTGCCATAAAGTGAGACTAGGGACTTTTTTTTTTACACTGGCGGAGGAATACAGGGCGGAAGGATACCTACCTCCAGACACTGGTTTCCTGGGCCCCGTAGAGAACGGTAGCATCAGCTGATGCTGCTGTTCTCCACGCAAGATCGTTGTGGGACACCCGTGGACTTCTGCGGATCAGGGGTGAGTATATTTGTGCTTTGTTATTTTAATCTTTATTCCATAGACGACAATGGCTTCGGGGATCAAAGTGACAAGTGATGGTGAGTACGTACTCTATGTTATATGTACTGTATGTCTATATGTATGTGTTGTATGAATGTATTGTATGTAGTATATATGTATGTTGCATGCATGTAGTATATATGTAGTATGCATGTTGTATGCATGTGGTATATATGTAGTATATATGTATGTTGCATGCATGTAGTATATATATATATATATATATATAGTATGCATGTTGCATGCATGTGGTACATATGTAGTATGTATGTATGTTGCATGTAGTTTATATGTATTATATATATGTTGCAGGCATGCAGTATATATGTAGTATGCATGTGGTATATATGTAGTATATATGTATGTTGCATGCATGTAGTATATATGTGGTATATATATATATATATATATATATATATATAGTATGCATGTTGCATGCATGTGGTACATATGTAGTATGTATGTATGTTGCATGTAGATTATATGTATTATATATATGTTGCATGCATGTAGTATATATGTAGTATGCATGTTGCATGCATGTGGTATATAT